>NC_069674.1:12951286-13254316 GCF_023699985.2 Odocoileus virginianus
AAAATTTGTTGGCACAAAGGGAGTCCAGACAGGGAGGGATGTCAGGAGAGATGGCTGACACCGGGGCAAAGGAAAAATGCTCCAATTCTATATGAGACATCCATTGCGTGGGAGTATTTCCTTGTGAAAGTGGCAGCCATTCAGTGACTGACATTCTAGAGCCTAGACTCTATCACATCTCTCAAACCTCACATTTAGAAGGACCCTGTACTAGCTGCTATGCTCAGCTGCTGTGATTTTCAACTTCTCAATAATTTCTGAACCTGAATATCATGCACCTGGTCATGAGCGGGTGACCGTGGTGACCTCCTGATGTGCTGGTCTCACGTCTGGGGTCTGGGGGACTAACCATTCCTGGGGCCTCAGAGACAAAAACACAGAAAATAAAGTCAGAAGCAATGAATGAGCCCAATGTTGTAGCCAAAAAAACAAGCCTTGAATTGGGGCCTGGCAAGTCCACGGGATCCACACCTGTGCTCAGAGTGTCTCTGGTCCAAGAGACAGAGGGACCCACAACACAGGAGCCTAGTGCCCAGGCCAGGCCTGCTACAGAAAGGGGGACTTTTCAACTCAACTCATGTGACTTGAACCCTGGGTCAAATCAAAGGCAAGCTTCTCCTGACATGAAATGATCTCTCACCAAAGTTGCTGCTTCTGGTTGCCTGCTCAGTCCCAGCACCCAGTGTGTGCACAGGAAGCCTTGTTATCTGTGTTTCACATGGGACCTCAAAGGAATTTCCTAGGAGATGAGGACTTCCTGTCAAATGAGCATCATAAAATCATTTCAGACAATGTGTGCACAAGAAAAGAAATTTATGAAAGTGCATAAATAATTTTTTTAAAAAAAAAAAAAAAAGCTTGTACCGGCAGGGAATATCTTTGGATGGTCATTTTCCAAACCATCCATCTCCACATAGGATAGTCCCTGACATGGATATGGTGCTCACATGCTTTCAAGAAAGTCTTTAACCATAATCCTTTCCAGGAGTAATGTTTTAAATATTTAGCTCTGGGCTAAAGAGGACTTTAAAACAGAATGACAGCAACAGAAATCATAATGTTGGTTGTCAGGGAAAGAGACAGGCCTGGGAATGGGGCCTGAGAGAATTTCTGGTGATGAAATGTTCTCAGTCTTTACAGGTGAATGTTCCATGGGCACATACATATGGATTGATCAAAACCATTCTTTGGTTCACTGCACAGTGTGTAATGTTATTGTATATACAGTGGATCCCTTGAACCACACTTTTTTGAACTTCATGGGTCCAGTTTTGTGTGGAATTTTTAATAGATGCTAACTACAGACCTTGTTGTTCATCTGGCAAAGAATCACCCTGCAATGGGAGAGACCTGGGTTGGATCCCTGGGTGGGGAAGATCTGCTGGAGGAGGAAATGGCTACCCACTCCAGTATTCTGGCCTGGAGAATTTCATGGACTGTATGGGGGTCACAAAGAGTCAGACACAACTGAGTGACTTTCACTTTTGACAGTACTACACAATTGTGGCTGGTTGAATCTGCAGTTGTGGAATCATAAATACAGAGGGTTGACTGAATTTAAACAAACTTTTACAGCAGGGTTAGGGCTGGGTCAGGGCCCCCAAACTTCACATTATTCAAATGTTTACTATAATTCTTATGCCAATAAAGTTGATGTAAAAACACCTAAGGGTAACTAGAGCTAATCAATGAATACAGTAAAGTTGCAGGATATAAAGTTAACACACAGAAATCGCTTGCATTCCTATACACTAACAATGAGAAAACAGAAAGAGAAATTAAGGAAACAATACCATTCACCATTGCAACAAAAAGAATAAAATACTTAGGAGTGTATCTACCTAAAGAAACAAAAGACCTATACATAGAAAACTATAAAACACTGATGAAAGAAATCAAAGAGGACACAAACAGATGGAGAAATACACCGTCTTCATGGATTGGAAGAATCAATATTGTCAAAATGGCTATACTACCCAAAGTAATCTATAGATTCAATGCAATCCCTATCAAACTACCAACGGTATTTTTCACAGAACTAGAACAAATAATTTCACAATTTGTATGGAAATACAAAAAACCTGGAATAGCCAAAGGAACCTTGAGAAAGAAGAATGGAACTGGAGGAATTAACCTGCCTGACTTCAGACTATACTACAAAGCCACAGTCATCAAGACAGTATGGTACTGGCACAAAAACAGAAATAAAGATCAATGGAACAGAACAGAAAGTCCAGAGATAAATCCACGAACCTATGGTCACCTTATCTTCGACAAAGGAGGCAAGGATATACAATGGAAAAAAGACAACTCTTTAAAAAGTGGTGCTGGGAAAACTGGTCAACCACCTGTAAAAGAATGAAACTAGAACACTTTCTAACACCATACACAAAAATAAACTCAAAATGGATTAAATATCTAAATGTAAGACCAGAAACTATAAAACTCCTAGAGGAGAACATAGGCAAAACACTCTCCGACATAAATCACAGCAGGATCCTCTATGACCCACACCCAAGAATTTTAGAAACAAAAGCAAAAATAAACAAATGGGACCTAATGAAACTTAAAAGCTTTTGCACAACAAAGGAAACTATAAGCAAGGTGAAAAGACAGCCCTCAGATTGGGAGAAGATAATAGCAAACGAAGCAACAGACAAAGGATTAATCTCAAAAATATACAAGCAACTCCTCCAGCTCAACTCCAGAAAAATAAATGAGCCAATCAAAAAATGGGCCAAAGAACTAAACAGACATTTCTCCAAAGAAGACATACAGATGGCTAACAAACACATGAAAAGATGCTCAACATCACTCATTATCAGAGAAATGAAAATCAAAACCACAATGAGGTACCATTACATGCCAGTCAGGATGGCTGCTATCCAAAAGTCTACAAGCAATAAATGCTAGAGAGGGTGTGGAGAAAAGGGAACCCTCTTACACTGTTGGTGGGAATGCAAACTAGTATAGCCACTATGGAAAACAGTGTGGAGATTCCTTAAAAAGCTGGAAATAGAACTGCCATATGACCCAGCAATCCCACTTCTGGGCATACACACCAAGGAGACCAGATCTGAAAGAGACACGTGCACCCCAATGTTCATCGCAGCACTGTTTATAATAGCCAGGACATGGAAGCAACCTAGATGCCCATCAGCAGACGAATGGATGAGGAAGCTGTGGTACATATACACAATGGAATATTACTCAGCCATTAAAAAGAATTCATTTGAATCAGTTCTAATGAGATGGATGAAACTGGAGCCCATTATACAGAGTGAAGTAAGCCAGAAGATAAAGACCATTACAGTATACTAACACATACATATGGAATTTAGAAAGATGGTAACGATAACCCTATATGCAAAACAGAAAAAGAGACTCAGATGTATAGAACAGACTTGTGGACTCTGTGGGAGAAGGCGAGGGTGGGATGTTTCAAGAGAACAGCATCGAAACATGTATATTATCTAGGGTGAAACAGATCACCAGCCCAGGTTGGATGCATGAGACAAGTGCTCGGGCCTGGTGCACTGGGAAGATCCAAGGGAAACGGGTAGAGAGGAGGTGGGAGGGGACCGGGAAAGGGGGAATACATGTAAATCCATGGCTAATTCATTTCAATGTATGACAAAAACCACTGCAATGTTGTATAGTAATTAGCCTCCAACTAATAAAAATAAATGGGAAAAAAAAAACACCTAAGAGTATGTTACATGCTCTGTTTATCTCATGTAGTGAACCAGCAAGCACAATTACTTTCTTTCCTGTGACATCTGAAGACCTCAAGTATAGGGCTTGAAGTCACAATGTGTCCATATCCACTTTAGTACCTAGGAAGCACTAGAGGAGGCTGTCAGAGATTAGCAAAGGGAGTCAAGAAATCCAGAGTCCTGTTACCTGCCAGGGACTTCATGCTACTAAATTCCTGTGCAACCCTGGAAGATGGTGTCCTGACTAATAAAATATGTCCACTAGACTCTGCCATGGATATTTACCTTTATTTTTCTGGGTGCTCCTAGGAGGGGTATTTTTGGAAAAGGTAATATGTGAATAGGTATATTGTAATAATAGATTAGATTAACATTTTAATTAGTAAAGCAGATGACCCTCCATAACGTAGGTGGGCTTCATGAAACCAGGTGAAGAGATGAATAGACGAAAGAAAACTGATCCTCCCCCAAGTAAGAGATAATTGTCAGCTGATGGCATTCACACTGGGCCACTAGTTCTTCTGCTTTTGAACTTAAACCTCAGTTCACCCTCAGTCTCTAGTAGCACCAGACCAGCTTGCAGCTTTTGGACTTACCAGCCTTAAGAACTATGTGAGCCAATTGCTTTAAAACATGTATGTGTGTATGTATTTGTGTCTGTGTGTGTGTATTATTTATTCTTGTCGGGGACAGTTTTGGGTGGCAAAGATCACAACAGATGAGGACAGACTTGAATCAAATACCTCGCTCTGAAAGGAATGAAATATGAGATGTGGAAAAGTCAGTTCCACTCCGATGTATAAACAGGGAAAATAATACTTACCTAGGATGATCTTTGGGAGCATTAAAACACAGGAGAAGAAGATTGTCTGGGAGAGTGTATTGGATCAATCTAGGCCTGGAAGGAAGGCAGCCACCCTCATGACCACTTCCTGAGCTGGGGTAGGAGAGTTTTTGTCCCAGAGGCACGTGATCCTGCAGGGCTGTGTCTTTGCTGCTGGCACAGAGATACACGGCTGAGTCCGTCAGCTCCAAGGAGCTCAAGTTCAGCTCAGAGCTGGAGTCACTGAACTGTTTTGCTGAGAATCGATCCGGGAGCTGTGCTTCTCCCCTCACTTCCTCCCTGTAATACTGAACGAGGAACCGGGGGCCCTGGCCCAGGGCCTGTTGGTACCAGTACACAGAGAGGTGTCCAGAGACAGGGGAGCATCGCAGTGTCACTAGCTGTCCTCTTGCTTTAATCAGGTATCTTGGGGTTTGGGTGACTCCAGCATCCACAAGGCCTGTGGGAGAAGAAGACTGGGGCTGAGAAAGAATGTGGGAGCAAACCCGATGGTGCCTTGGTTTCAGGCAAAGTCAGGCTAGCAACAGATTCTCCCCTGTGCCAAGGACCCACCTGCTGCCAGGAGACAAAGAGCCACACAGCAGACGGGGCTGCAGCCCATGGCAGGAGGGGCAGAGCTGTCTGGCGTCTCCTTGCTCAGAGCTCTGCTTCTCTGAGAGCTGGGGTTCTGGGCCTCCGTCCTCTGATTGGAGGTGAGGCAGTGACGTCACTGCTCTGATGTCATTGCCCCTGTGTTTCCCGGGAACCTGACCTCTCATTCCAGGTCAGCTGATCCAGGAACGCTGCTCTGTCCTGCAGTCTCCTAGATGACGTGTGACTGCTGGTCTGGGCGAGGCTGGGTTTATGCCCGACGCCCTTCCCCGTGGCTCCTTCGCCTCTCTCTTCAGGCCGGTGTTTCTCTTTTCTGTTTCTTTCCTACCAAATCCCAGCTCCATACCCTTCATTTATTCTGCAACCTCAGAGGCTCCTTCAGCATTGCAGAGTTGACATTCATGGCTCCCACCTGGGACAGCAAGCCTGCAAATTAGTGCCTATGCCAGTCAGGCTTCTAGAGATAAAAACCCCAAATGAAGCTTTCTCTTAACCCTGCTGGTCCCAGGCACTAGCCCTGTCCCCTTGCTCTGCCCCAGAAACTTCTGGAGTTTGGCAGTTCCACAGCGTCCCCATGTGGTCTATGTGTGGAAACCAAGATTGTCTGCCCAGATTTAATAGTCATGGGATGCGTTCATAGTAGAAAATATTTCACTGTTGGCCAATCACACTGTGTTTTTCTTGTTTTGTTTTTCTAAAGAACATACACACGATTAGAAACACAATCTCACAAACCAGCCTGCCTTAGCTGATTTATGATTTTTATTTCACGAGAAAAGAAATGTGTTCATGCAGGAAATATTTAATCCTTTGACTTTTAGAAGATTGTGTTGAGGGAGATGCCACAAATTTGGGTTAGTTTTTGTTGGTGGTGTTGTGGTTCAATTGCTAACTTGAGTCCAACTCTTTGAGACCCCATACATCACAGCGCACCAAGCTCCCCTGTTCTTCACTATCTCCCAGAGTTTGTTCAAATTCATGTCTGTTGAGTCGGTGATGCTATCTAACCACCTCTTTCTCTGCCACCCCCTTCTCCTTTTGCTTTCAGTCTTTCCCAACATCAGGGTCTAGGCTATTTAGATGCTAAAGACAGGCAGTGGTGGAGAATACACACACACAGCTTGCCTCTCCTTCTGCTGAGGGATACAAAGGAATTATGGATGATTAATCATTAACTGAGGGTGCATTCTCTTTGAGGGCCCCAGGGAGCCTACTCAAACATGAAAACTTAGGGATCATTATTTGGTTCCCTGGGTGTCGGGCAAAGACATGACCCAGATGACGGAGGAGCAGCTAGGCTGAAGTAGAGAAGGTTGGAACGAGGGCCAGGAAGGTGGGAGAAGAAAGACCCCACATCTGGGGAAGTTGGACAAGAGCAGAGACCACACAAGGGCCAGCCTAGGGGAGGAACTTCCACAGCAACAGGCATGTGGTGCCCGGGGAGAGACAAGAGGGTCTAGATGTATCTGATTTCCCAACACCCTTCCCTCCTGGAGGCCTCCTGTTCAGACTGATACTAGGAGTCAGAGCTGGCTAGCATCTTTAGGCTCATGTGGCAGCTATGGTGAAGAGACAGAGAGTGAGAGCGGACACATGTCCATGAGGCCCTGTTGTCAGGTCTGTGCCAGCCAAGATCAAAACTGCAGGCTATACTGCCAGTGTGTGTCTGTGGTCTCCGATCTCCAGGTGCTAAGAGCCTGCAAGGGGCTCCCCACATTCCAGCTGCAAGGCCCTCTTCTGTCTTTTGCACAGAGAGGAGGTGGCCGTGCAGCGCCGTGGAGTCACTGCTGGCGCAGAAGTACACAGATGTCTGGGAGCGGTTGGCAGACTTCAGCGTGAGAGGGAAGTTCTCTGTGCTTGGTCTGGAGATGCTGTACCCGTCGGGCACATCTCCTTTCTCCGTGTACGGAGTCCCAGCTGAGTAATGGATCAGCCTCAGTAGGTGTCCCAGGTCTTGTCGGTACCAGTACATATAATTATGGTTCATATCCTGAGTACATTTCAGTGTGGCGCTCTGTCCTGTCCTGACGACCTGGAATCTGGGGTCCTGGGTGACACCAGTGTGGACCGCCCCTGTGGAGAAGGAGGACCGATGCTGCAGTCACGGCAGACATGCTTCGTGCTGCAACACCAATGGGGACCCTGCCCCCAAGACTCACCTGCCTGCAGGAGACAGAAGACCACACAGCCCAGGAGGCAGGGGCTCATGGCAGGGGTGGTGCGGGTGGAGGGCCCTCTGGTCTGAGTGTGGATGAGAGGGGAGAGGGGCTCTGCAGGGAGTCCTTCTGAGATGTCACTGTCCCTGCCAGGCCCCAGAGCCGACCTGTCACTCAGGGGGCCACGCCCCTTCCCCCAGAGGCTCAAATCAGAAATGATCCTAAGTGAACAGTTCACATATGACCGACCTAGACAGCATATTAAAAAGCAGAGACATTTACTTTGTCAACAAATGTCCATCTGGTCAAATCTATGGTTTTTCCAGTAGTCACGTATGGATGTGAGAGTTGGACAAGAAAGAAAGCTGAACACCGAAGAATTGATGCTTTTGAACTGTGGTGTTGGAGAAGACTCTTGAGAGTACCTTGGACTGCAAGGAGATCCAAGCAGTTCATCCTAAAGGAAGTCAGTCCTGAATATTCATTGGAAGGACTGATTCTGAATCTGAAACTCCAATACTTTGGCCACCTAATGCGAAGAACTGACTCATTTGAAGAGACCCTGATGCTGGGCAAGATTGAAAGCAGGAGGAGACGATGACGACAGAGGATGAGATGGTTGGATGTCATTGCCGTCACTGTCCCTGCCAGGCCCCAGAGCCGACCTGTCACTCAGGGGGCCACGCCCCTTCCCCCAGAGGCTCAAATCAGAAATAAATCTATGTGAAGAGTTCACTACAGGGAAACCCATCCAGCTCAATGGATGTAAATCTCACACATTGCTGTAACCTTTCTGTAAATGTTAAAGATTTTTTCTGTAAATGTTAAACTGATTGAATGTTTTGTAAGTTCTAGTCCACAGATAAGTCTTCATTAACATGTACATTACTTGTATTTATCTACATATTTCTGGAGGTTTGACTCCTGGGGAATCCTTCTGGCGTCCTCCTGTCCTTTATGATATGTGGCCCAATAGCACTTCAAGGCTCCATTTCTGCAACATTGACCGCAGTCCTGAGAATGTCCTTCCACCTACCACGTTTCTCCAGGTTTCTGCTGCCAACATCATCGCAGCTCCTCAACATATGAGGAATTCTTTGGTCTATTTCTAATCAGTTCACTGACAGACGGTCCACCGGTCAAACGCAGGTACAGCCCCTCCATGTTCACACGTGTTTCCCGTGTTGGGGGGAAGGGAGCCAGCAGAACCCCCTCAGGCCTGTGACCCAGCTTTCTGGGTGGAGAGAAGTGGGGTGCCTGCACAGGATGACGTTTTGGCCCAAAGGAACACAGATGTAGGAGGGATGTGGAGGGAGGCGCTGAGGCCAGGGTAAACGGAAAAGGCTCTCTTTTTATTTGAGACATTCCTACCATGGGAATACCTCCTTGTGAAATGTGGCTGCCATTCATTGAGTAGCAATTCATATCATAGAGCCCACAATTGTATCTTGTTACACATAATACAACACGTAAATGTAATTTGTTTGTACAGAGAAATATCCGTGAGCGAAGGGACCACAGGTTTAGAGAACAGACTTGAGCCAGAATGCTAGCTGTAACACTGATGAAGTATGAGATCTGGGCAACTCACGACCCCTCAGAATTACAAACAGTTAAAATAATACTTGTCTTGATGACCTTAGTGAGCATTTAAACATACCAAGAAGTAAATGTCTGGAAAAGTCTATCGCTCTACCAGAGACTGGGCTTGGCAGGCTGGCAGCTGACACCCTGCCCACCACTTCCTGAGCTGGGGCAGGCCAGTTTTTGTCCCAGAGGCACCTGATCATGCAGGGCTGTGTCTTGGCTGCTGGCACAGAGATACAAGGCGGAGTCCGTCAGCTCGAAGGGGGTCAAGCTCAGCTCAGAGCGAGAGTCAATGAACTGTTCTCTGGAGAATCAATCTGATATGTTTCCTTTTTGATACACTTTCCCATCATAATACTGAACGAGGAACTGGGGACCCTGGCCCACGGCCTCCTGGTACCAGTACACAGAGCAGTGTCCAGAGTCAGGAGAACACTTCAGAGTCGCTTGCTGCTTTCTTGATTTGATCAGGTATTTGGGGGTCTGGGTGGCTCCAGAATCCACCAGGCCTGCTGGGGAACAATCAGATGGAAGCTGAGGGCAGAGCACAAGGGAAGCCTCCTGCTGCAGCCCTCATCGCCTGGCTTCTATCTCAGGGAGGCAAAGACATCTCAGAAGCTCCCCGATGTGTCCAGGACTCACCTGCTCCCAGGAGGCAGAGAGTCACACAGCAGAAGAGCCTGGCGCCCATGGCAGCATCAGGAACCCAAGACTGCTGCTGGCTGGGGGCGGGGCTCCTGGGGTGAGTGATGTAAGTGCTGAGCCTCCTGCTTCCCTGATTGGACCATTGCCTATGACGTCACTGCTCTCTGTCTCTGCAGGCTGTTTCCTGATCCACTGGACCCCTCGCCAGGACTCACAGCAGCACTGCTGCTGTGATATTCAACTTCTCAATAATTTCTGAACCTGAATATCATGCACCTGGTCATGAGCAGGTGACCCTGGTGACCTCCCGATGTGCTGGTTTCCATGGAATCAAATCTCACGTCTGGGGTCCGGGGAACTAACCATTCCTGGGGCCTCAGAGGCAAAAACACAGAAACTAAAGTCAGAAGCAACGAATGAGCCCAATTTTGTGGCTATGAAACAAGCCTTGAATTGGGGACTGGCAAGTCCATGGGATCCACACCTGTGCTCAGAGTGTCTCTGGTCCAAGAGACAGTGGGGCCCAAACACAAGAGACTGGTAGCCAGGCCAGGCCGCTACAGAAAGGGGGACTTCCACAGCATAGGAACAATGTCTGGGAGAGTGTATCGGATCTATCTAGGCCAAGAAAGCAGGCAGTCACCCTCACCGCCACTTCCTTAGCTGGGGTAGGAGTGTTTTTGTGCCAGAGCCACGTGATCCTGCAGGGCTGTGTCTTGACTGCTGGCACAGAGATACACGGCTGAGTCCGTCAGCTCCAAGGAGCTCAAGTTCAGCTCAGAGTGAGAGTCACTGAACTGTTTTGCTGAGAATCGATCTGGGAGCTGTGCTTCTCCATTCACTTCCTCCCTGTAATACTGAACGAGGAACCGGGGGCCCTGGCCCAGGGCCTGTTGGTACCAGTACACAGAGAGGTGTCCAGAGACAGGGGAGCATCCCAGGGTCACTCGCTGTCCTCTTGCTTTAATCAGGTATCTTGGGGTTTGGGTGACTCCAGCATCCACAAGGCCTGTGGGGGAAGAAGACTGGGGCTGAGAAAGAACGCAGGAGAGAAGCCGATGGTGCCTTGGTTTCAGGCAAAGTCAGGCTAGGAACAGGGATTCTGTCCTGTGCCAAGGACCCACCTGCTGCCAGGAGACAAAGAGCCACACAGCAGACGGGGCTGCAGCCCATGGCAGGAGGGGCAGAGCTGTCCGCCGTCTCCTTGCTCAGAGCTCTGCTTCTCTGAGAGCTGGGGTTCTGGGCCTCCGTCCTCTGATTGGAGGTGAGGCAGTGACGTCACTGCTCTGATGTCATTGCCCCTGTGGTTCCCGGGAACCTGACCTCTCATTCCAGGTCAGCTGATCCAGGAACCCTGCTCTGTCCTGCAGTCTCTTAGGTGACGTGTGAGCTGGACTGCTGGTCTGGGCGAGGCTGGGTTTATGCCCGACGCCCTTCCCCGTGGCTCCCTCACTTCTCTCATCATGCTGGTGTTTCTCTTTTCTGTTTCTTTGCTACCAAATCCCAGCTCCATACCCTTCACTTTTTCTGCAACCTCAGAGGCTCCTTCAGCATTGCATAGTTGAAGTTCATGGCTCCCAGCTGGGACAGCTAGCCTGCAAATTAGTGCCTATGCTAGTCAGGCTTCTAGAGATAAAAACCCCAAATGAAGCTTTCTCTTAACCCTCCTGGTCCCAGGCACTAGCACTGTCCCCTTGCTCTGCCCCAGAAACTTCTGGAGTTTGGCAGTTCCACAGCGTCCCCATGAGGTATGCATGGAAACCAAGATTGTCTGCCCAGATTTAATAGTCATGGAATGTGTTCATATTAGAAAATACTTCACAGCTTACCTATCGCACTGTGTTTTTGATTGTTTTTTTTTTCTAAAGAACATACAGGCAATTAGAAACACAAACTCACAAACCATCCTGCCTTAGCAGATTTATTATTCTGTATTTCAAGAGAAAACAAAGGTGTTCATTCAGGAAATATTTAATACTTTGACTTTTAGAAGATTGTGATGAGGGAATTGCTGCAAACTTGGGTTAGTTTTTGTTGGTGGTGGTGGTGTTCAATTGCTAACTCGAGTCCATCTCTTTGAGACCCCTTGCATCACAGCGCACCAAGCTCGCCTGTTCTTCACTGTCTCCCAGAGTTTGCTCAAATTCATGTCTGTTGAGTCGGTGATGCTATCTAACCACCTCTTTCTCTGCCACCCCCTTCTCCTTCTGCTCTCAGTCTTTCCCAGCATCAGGGTCCAGGCTATGTCGATGCTACAGACAGGCCGTGGTGGAGACACACTCACCGCTCGTCCCTCCCTCTGCTGAGGGGCCACAGAGGGATCACGGGTGACTCATCACTGACTGCGGGGGCGTTCTCTCTGAGGTCCCCAGGGAGCCTGCTCAAACAGGACCATGTCAGGATCATTACGAGGTTCCCTGGGTGGAAGGGCAAGGACATGACCCAGATGAGGGAGGAGAAGCAAGGCTGAAGTAGAGAAGGGTCGGAACGAGGGCCCAGAAGGTGGGAGAGGAAAGACCCCACATCTGGGGAAGTTGGACAAGAGCAGAGACCACACAAGGGCCAGCCTGGGGGAGAACCTTCCACAGCGACAGGCATGTGGTGCCCGGGGAGAGACAAGAGGGTCTAGATGTACCTGATTTCCCAACACCCTTCCCTCCTGGAGGCCTCATGTTCAGACTGATACTAGGAGTCAGAGCTGGCTAGCATCTTTAGGCTCACGTGGCAGCTACGGTGAAAAGACAGAGAGTGAGAGCGGACACATGTCCATGACCCCTGTTGTCAGGTCTGTGCCAGCTAAGATCTAAAACTACTGGCTATGCTGCCAGTGTGTCTGTGGGCTCCGAGACTCCAGGTGCTAGGAGCCTGCAAGGGGCTCCCCAAGTTCCAGGCTGCAGGGCCCTCATCTGCCTTTTTGCACAGAGAGGAGGTGGCCGTGCAGCGCCGTGTAGTAACTGCTGGCGCAGAAGTACACAGATGTCTGGGAGCGGTTGGCAGACTTCAGTGTGAGAGGGAAGTTCTCTGTGCTTGGTCTGGAGACACTGTACCCGTCGGGCACGTCTCCTTTCTCCGTGCCGGGTGGGCCATTTGAGTAATAGATCAGCCTCAGCCCGTGTCCCGGGTCTTGTCGGTACCAGTACATATAATCATGGTTCAGATCCTGAGTACATTTCAGTGTCGTGCTCTGTCCTGTCCTCACGACCTGGAATCTGGGGTCCTGGGTGACACCAGCGTGGACCGCCCCTGTGGAGAAGGAGGACCGATGCTGCAGTCACAGCGGACATGCTTCATGCTGGCACCCCCAAGGGGACCCTGCCCCCAGGACTCACCTGCCTGCAGGAGACAGAAGACCACACAGCCCAGGAGGCAGGGGCTCATGGCGGGGCGGGGCAGGCGGAGGGCCCTCTGGTCTGAGTGTGGATGAGAGGGGAGAGGGGCTCTGCAGGGAGTCCTTCTGAGATGTCACTGTCCCTGCCAGGCCCCAGAGCCGACCTGTCACTCAGGGGGCCACGCCCCTTCCCCCAGAGGCTCAAATCAGAAAGTGAACCTAAGAACAGTTCACATATGACCGACCTAGACAGCGTATTAAAAAGAAGAGGCAATTTATTTGCCAACAAAGGTCCATCTAGTCAACACTATGATTTTACCAGTAGTCACGTGCATATGTGAGAGTTGGACTATAAAGAAAGCTGATCGCTGAAGAACACGCTTCTAGAGATAAAAACACCAAATGAAGCTTTCTCTTAACCTTTCTAGTCCCAGGCACTAGCACTGTCCCCTTGCTCTGCCCCAGAAATTTCTGGAGTTTGGCAGTTCTACAGCGTCCCCATGTGGTCTATGCGTGGAAACCAAAATTGTCTGCCCAAATTTAACAGTCATGGGATGTGTTCCTATTAGAAAATATTTCACTGTTTGCCGTTCACACTGTGTTTTTCTTTTGTTTTTCAAAAGGAACACACACACAATTAGAAACACAAGGACACACAGCAGCCTGCCATAGCTGATCTATAATTTTGTATTTCACGAGAAAACAAATGTGCTCATGCAGGAAATATTTAATACTTTGACTTTTAGAAGATTGTGATGAAGGAGATGCTACAAACTTGGGTTAACTTTTGTTGGTGGTGGTGCTGTTCAATTGCTAACTGGAGTCCATCTCTTTGAGACCCCATGCATCGCAGCGCACCAAGCTCCCCTGGTCTTCACTATCTCCCAGAGGTTGCCCAAATTCATGTCTGTTGAGTCAGAGATGCTATCTAACCACCCCTTTCTCGGCCACCACCTTCTTGTCTTGCTTTCAGTCTTTTCCAGCATCAGGATCTAGGCTATTTAGATGCTAAGGACAGGCAGTGGTGGAGAATACATACACACACAGCTTGTCTCTCCTTCTCCTGAGGGACTAGCAAGGAATTTTGGATGATTAATAATTAATTGAAGTTGATTCTGTTTGAGGACCCCAGAGAGCCTACTCAAACACGACCACTTAGGGATCATTATAAGGTTCCCTGGGTGACGGGCAAGGACAATGACCCAGATGAGGGACGAGCAGCTAGGCTGAAGTAGAGAAGGGTGGGAACGAGGGCCAGGAAGGTGGGAGAGGAAAGACCCCACATCTGCAGAAGTTGGACAAGAGCAGAGACCACACAAGGGCCAGCTTGGGGGAGAACCTTCCACAGTGACAGGCATGTGGTGCCCCGGGAGAGACAAGAGGGACTAGATGTATCTGATTTCCCAAACCCTTCCCTCCTGGAGGCCTCATGTTCAGACTGACACTAGAAGTCAGAGCTGGAAGCATGTTAGGTTCACCTGGCAGCTACGGTGAAAAGACAGAGAGTGAAAGTGGACACATGATCATGAGGCCCTGTTGTCAGGTCTGTGCCAGCCAAGATCAAAACTGCAGGCTATGCTGCCAGTGTGTGTCTGTGGGCAGCAAGGCTCCAGGTGCTAGGAGCCTGCAAGGGGCTCCCCAAGTTTCAGGCTGCAGGGCCTTTTTGCACAGAGAGACGGTGGCTGTGCAGCGCTGTGGAGTCACTGCTGGCGCAGAAGTACACAGATGTCTGGGAGCGGTTGGCAGACTTCAGCGTGAGAGGGAAGTTCTCTGTGCTTGGTCTGGAGACGCTGTACCCGTCGGGCACATCTTGCACCATGGAGGGAGCAGCAGCTGAGTAATGAATCAGCCTCAGCCCGTGTCCCGGGTCTTGTCGGTACCAGTACATGCGATCATGACCCAGATCCTGAGTACAATTAAGTGTGGCGCTCTGTCCTGTCCTCACGACCTGGAATCTGGGGTCCTGGGTGACACCAGCGTGGACCGCCCCTGTGGAGAAGGAGGACCGATGCTGCAGTCACAGCGGACATGCTCAGTGCTGGCAGCCCCAAGGGGACCCTGTCCCTAGGACTCACCGGCCTGCAGGAGACAGAAGACCACACAGCCCAGGAGGCAGGGGCTCATGGCGGGGGTGGAGCAGGCGGAGGGCCCTCTGGTCTGAGTGTGGATGAGAGGGGAGAGCGGCTCTCCAGGCAGTCCTTCTGAGATGTCCCTGTCTTTGCAGGGCCCCAGAGCTGACCTGTGACTCAGGAGGCCACGCCCATTCCCCCAGAGGCTCAAATCAGAAGTGAACCTTAGAGAACTGTTCACAATAGGGAGATCCAATCAGCTCAGTGGACATAAGCCTCACAAGTAGATGTAAACTTTCTGTAAAACTAATTAAATTTTTTATGTGTTCTAGTCCAGAGATAATTCTTCATTAATACATTTATTACTTGTATTTATCTGCATATTTCTGTATTGTTAAATCTTGTGGAAATCCTTCTGGCTTTCCGTTGACTTTATGACTGATGTGACCCAGTAGGACTTCATGGTTCCATTTCTGCATAATTGACCACAGTCCTAAGATTGTCCCTTCACCTACCATGTTTCTCCAGGAATCTGCTCCCAACCTCATTGCAGGCTCATGTACATTTGAGGAATTGTTTGGTCTATCTGACCAATTCACTGAGAGACGGTCCACCAGCTAAATGCAGGGACAGCTCGTTCACGTTCACAGGAGCCCGTGTTTCCCGTGTCAGGGGAGGGAAAAAGCAGAGCCCCCTCAGGCCTGTGACCCACCTTTTTGGGTGTAGGGAAGCTGGTTGCCCACCACCCCAGATGACATATTGGCACAAAGGAATACAGACATAGGAGGGACATGGCAAGAAGTGGCAGACTCCAGGGTAATTGAAAAATGCTCTTTATTTATTGAGAAATTCTTTCCATGGGAATACCTCCTTGTGATGCACAGCTGCCATTCATTGAGTAATGGTTCATATCTTACAGCCCCACATGGTCTCTGTTACACATAGCCCAGCATGTATATGGAATTTGCTCTGTATGGAGAAATTCCATGAGGAAAGGAACCACAGGTGCTGAGAACAAACTTGAGCGGAAGCCTCAAGTTATGAAGTATGAGATCTGGGCAATTCCCGTCCCCTCAGATGTACAAACAGTTAAAATAATACTTATCTTGATGATCTTAGTGAGCATTAAAGCATAGAAAGAAATGAATGTCTGGGAAAGTCTATCGCTCTACAGAGACTAGGCCTGGCAGGCTGGCAGCTGACACCCTGCCCACCACTTCCTGAGCTGGGGCAGGGGTGTTTTTGTCCCAGAGGCACCTTGTCATGCAGGGCTGTTTCTTGGCTGCTGGCACAGAGATACAGGGCTGAGTCCGTCAGCTCCAAGGAGCCCAAGTTCAGCTCCGCGGGAAAATCACTGAACTGTTTTCCTGAGAATCGATCTGATATGTTTCCTTTCTCACCAACTTCCCTGTTGTAAAACTGAATGAGGAACTGGGGGCCCTGGCCCAGGGTCTGTTGGTACCAGTACACAGAGCTGGGTCCAGAGTCAGGGGAACATCTCAGCGTCACTTGCTGCTTTCTTGATTTCATCAGGTACTTGGGGGTCAGGGTGACTTCAGAATCCACCAGACCTGTAGGGAGGAGACAAGGAAGCAGAGGGCAGAGCGCAGGGGAAGCCTCCTGCTTCAACCCTCATCACTGGGCTTCTGTCGCAGGGTGACAAAACATCTCAGAAGCCCCCATTGTGTCCAGGACTCACCTGCTCCCAGGAGGCAGAGAGTCACACAGCAGAGGAGCCTGGCGCCCATGGCAGCATCAGGAACCCAAGACTGCTGCTGGCAGGAGGACAGGGCTCCTGGGGTGAGTGGGGTAAAGTGCTGACCCTCCTACTTCCCTGATTGGAGCCTTTGCCTATGACATCACTGCTCTGTGTCTCTGCAGGCTGCCCTTATCCCCTGGACCCCATAGCATTATCCATGGCTGGATCCTCTATGCCATTCCCTGTCCTGACAGCCCCTCAGCAAGTTTGGGTGTGAGGTAATTTCGTCCCCTGGTCCCATGTGCCCACAACATGTCTTGTTCTCCTCTGCCTGACCCTGCCTAACACTAAGCCCCAAGACCTCACCAACCACCCCAACCCCTTCACCTCTTCCTCACATGCTGATCCAGGATACGACCACCATGAACATCCTGAGGTTCCAGGCACATCCCCAGTTCCCTGGGCAGGGTAGGAGTCTGTGCTGGTTCCATATGTCTTGGAACAATTCAGGGAACTCAAACATGCTCCCAGATGCAGGCATGATATAGCCAAGGTTCCCTGAAACTGCCCTCTTCAGAGAAATTCTCAACCTCTCCCAATACACCCTACTTACCCTGGAAACACAGTGCCTCCAAGTGGCCAAAGGTCCAGAGTCTCATGGATTTGCACCATCTGTTTAAAGCAAGGGTACAAAAATCCAGGACTCTGCACACACACACACACACACACACACACACACACACACACACACACACACACCTGTTCTACTGCCTTCCTAGCCTGGCTGATAGGGTTTATCTTCAAATCAACTCTTAGCCTCTGGAGGCAGAAGACTTTATGAGCCAAACTTTTTACTGAGAGTGAATTGATTGCAGCACCACTACAACGATGTAGTTATCTAAGGTGGAAATATATAATCATAGAATAAATGCTCTGAGAATCTCAAGTGAATCTGCCAGCAAACATGTATTCATAACTACTGCTGATTAATCAGATGTATATATTTCCAGATTGTGTATTTAAATTGAGCATTATCAAATTCTAGATAAAACTTTTTATAAAGGAGTTTTAGAAACATGAACTCATTTATTTCTGCAATT
Organism: Odocoileus virginianus; assembly: GCF_023699985.2. Classification (NCBI taxonomy): domain Eukaryota; kingdom Metazoa; phylum Chordata; class Mammalia; order Artiodactyla; family Cervidae; genus Odocoileus; species Odocoileus virginianus. Next base: position 12,969,022 of record NC_069674.1, read on the forward strand.
ATAAAATCTTGATAAAATGGGGGTGATGTATGATATATTTTGACTTTGAGAAGATTCTGATGAGGGCACCAGGTGGTGGCAACCTGGCCTTGGTTAGATGAGATGCTAAGGAAGTCGGAGCGGGTGGGGTGGTGGGAGAACACACAAAGATCATCTGTCCCCCTGAGGTGAACTCCCATGAGTTTTTGGATGATTGATGATTAACTGGAGTTGATTTCTCTTTGATGATTCCATCGAGCTTGCTCAAAGCAGAGCACGTGGAGGGGCCACTTTAGAAGCCTCCCTGCACAATGAGAAGGGACCTGAGCCAGATGAGGGAGGAGCCTGTGGCTCTGGGAGAGAGGGCCAGGGAGCTGATGCAGAGAGGTGGGGAAGGGATGTCCTGCCCACCTGGGAAAGGTGGGCAAGAGAAGAGAGCATGTGAGAGTCAGGCTGGGGGAGAACCTTCCAGAGAGACATTGATGAAGTGCCTGAGGTAAGACAGGAGGGCCTATTTAAATCTAATTGACCAACATCTTTCCCTCCTAGAGGTCTCAGGCTCAGGTGATGACTAGGAGTCAGAGCTGGGGAAGCATCTTCCTGGTTCACAGGGAGGATGCAGCGGAAAGACAGAGACCGCTGGTGGACACATGGCCCCGAGGCCCGGGAGTGAGGTTGGGGCAGTGTTGTCCACACACCCAGGATCACACTGCAGGCACGTGGCCCGCAAAGGCCCAAGTTTTCTGGTGCTAGGAGCCTGCTCGTGGGCACCTAGTATTTTTGCACAGAGAGGAGGTGGCCGTGCAGCGCTGTGGAGTAACTGCTGGCGCAGAAGTACACAGATGTCTGGGAGCGGTTGGCAGACTTCAGCGTCAGAGGGAAGTTCTCTTTCTTTGATCTGGAGACGCTGTAACCCTCGGGAACATCTCCCGGCTCGCTACTGGGTGCAGCAGCTGAGTAATAGATCAGCCTCAGCCCGTGTCCCGGGTCTTGTCGGTACCAGCACATATAATCATGGTTCAGATCCTGAGTACATTTCAGTGTCGCGCTCTGTCCTGTCCTCACGACCTGGAATCTGGGGTCCTGGGTGACACCCGCGTGGACCGCCCCTGTGGAGAAGGAGGACCGATGCTGCAGTCACAGCGGACATGCTTCGTGCTGGCACCCCCAAGGGGACCCTGCCCCCAGGACTCACCTGCCTTCAGGAAACAGAAGACCACACAGCACAGGAGGCAGGGGCTCATGGCAGGGGCGGGGCAGGCAGAGTGTCCTGTGGTCTGAGTGTGGATGAGAGGGGATCGAGGCTCTCCAGGGAGTCCGTCTGAAATGTCACTGTCCCTCCCAGGCCTCAGAGCGGATCTGCCACAAGGCGGCCACGCCCCTTCCCCCAGAGACTCAAAGTGAGAGAGTAACAGGCAGGGAGGCTAGGGGTCTCCAAATGGAGGAAAGAGGCTGCAAGAGCCAGACATTTTTATATCTCTGAAGCAGCAGGAAGAAACAACCCAGGGATAGGTTTTTTCTTCCCTATACAAAGTTAAAAGGAGGTTTCTCTTAACATGCTGTGTTGCCATGACACCGGGTCTCACCTAAAGCTAACTACTCTCAAACCTTGAGTTAACCAATACATTTCTTTTTCTTATGGAAATGTTGTCTTAAGCTATGTTAATGTACCCTAGACTCTATCTTCAAGTTGGTTCCACCAAACAGCCTAACTTACTTACTCAGATATTGTTCCCTAATCTATGTAAATGAAACTATTTGTTGGTATTCTGACCTTCTACAAGATTCAAGTCAATCGTTTTATGGCCAGGGATGAATTATCTGGTGCCATTCTAAATTTTATGACACTCCTTTCTTTTCATTAACAGACTGTGAGTGACTATATAACATACAGCTAAAGACTAGGAGGGGAGTATTCTTCTGTCCCCTTCTGATGCCTATGTCAGAAGCTTTCTCTATCTCCTTTATACATTAATAAAACTTTAATAAAGCTTTTATTACACAAAAGCTCTGAGCGATCCAGCCCCATCTCTGGCCCCGGATTGAATTCATCTCCTCCGGAGGCCAAGAATCCCGCGTCTTATCGTTCAGCAACAACCATTCAAAATCAAAGATGAACCTCAGAGAGTCACTTCCTAGAGTGGTTGAGAAGAAGTCTAGGGTCCCCGAGGAAGAGAAAGAAGTCCAGAGCCCTAGAGAAGGTGAAAAGTGTCCAGGGCTCTCAAGGAGAAAAGAACAAACATTTTTTCTACATTGCTTTGTTTAGTCAATAGAGCACTGTATCTTGCTCGAGGAGATGTTTCTCCTTACCAAGAACCTTCTAACTTATCTCCTTATCTTAAGATGTATTTTGTGGAAGTAGGTTCGGTGAGACATTTCCCTTGTCAGTTGTCAGTTCTAATCTTGTTAATTTAAGATGTATGTTGTGAGTGGGTCTGATAAAACTATATAAGGCCTTGATAAGACTAGCAAGTGGGGGCACTCTCCCTCCCCCTTCACTGTCTATGTCAGAAGCTTTCCTTGTCCCTTTTTATACTTTAATAAAACTCAGCTACACAAAATCTCTTGAATGATCAAGACTGGTCCCTGGTCCCGAAGCTAAATCGTCTTTGGAAATCATGAATCCGACACCTTTCAATGGAAGCTATCAAACCTGAGTGAACAGTTCATAACAAGGAGACCCATTCAGCTCACCGGACATAAGCCTTACAAGTTGATGTAATCTTTCTGTGAAACTGATCAAATTGTTTGTATGTTCTAGTCCAGAGATAATTTTTCATTAACACATACATTACATTTATTTATCTGCATATTTCTGTAGTTTTAAGTCTTCGGGAAATCCTTCTGGCCTCCTGTTGCCCCTTATGACTCATGTGTCCCAATAGGACTTCAAGGCCTATTTGCACTTTAATTGCCTGCAGTCCTGAGAATGTCCCTCCACCTACCTTGTTTCTGACCACCTACCAGGTGTCTGATCCTAACCTTATCACAAGATCATCAACATTGAGGAATTGTTTGGTCTGTTTCTTATCAATTCACTAACAGTTGGTCCACCAGCCAAAGGCAGGTACAGTTCCTTCATGTTCACAGAAGCCCCTGCTTCCCACATCCGGGGAGGGAGCAAGCACCCTCAGGCCTGTGACCCACCTTTCTGAATGGAGAGAAGCTGGTTGCTCAGCATGGGTGACTTATTGGCACAAAGGAATGCAGACTTAGGAGGGACATGGAGGGAGATGCAGATTCCAGAATAAACAAAAACTGCTCTGTTTTTCTTTGAGAGATTCCTCCCATGGGAATACCTCCTTGTGAAGCAGGGCTGCCATTCACTGGATAACAGTTCGTATCACAGAGCCCCAAATTCTGTCTTGTTACACATGACCCCCACGCATATCTAATTTGTTCTGTAGGGAGGCAGTCCCACTGGGGGCAAGGGGCCACAGGTACTGAGAACAGACTTGAGTCAGAGTCCTTGCTACAATAATTATGAAGTATGAGATCTGGATAATCATGTTCACTCAGATGTATAACAGTTAAAATAATATGTACCTTGCATGATCTTTGTGAGCACTAAAATATATCAAGAAATGAACATCTGGGGAAGACTGTCTACTCCGCCAGAGACTGGGCTTGCCAGGCTGGCAGTCCACACACTCACTACCACTTCCTGAGCTGGGGCAGGAGTGTTTTTGTCCCAGAGGCACCTGACCATTCAGGGCTTTGTCTTGGCTGCTGGCACAGAGATACAGTGCTGAGTCTGTCAGCTCCAAGGAGCCCAAGTTCAGCTCGGAGCAAAGATCACTGAACTGTTCTCCTGAGAATCGATCTGATATGATTCCTTTCTCACTAACTTCCCTGTTGTAATACTGAATGAGGAATTGGAGGCCCTGACTCAGGGCCTGTTTGTTGGTACCAGTAGACAGAGCGATGTTCAGATTCAGGGGAACATCTCAGCATCACTTGCTGCTTTCTTGATTTGATCAGGTATTTGGGGGTCTGGGTGACTTCAGAATCCACCAGGCCTGTAGGGAGGAGACAAGGAAGCTGAGGGCAGAGCACAGGGAAGCCTCCTTCTGCAGCCCTCATCGCCTGGCTTCTGTCTCAGGGAGGCAAAGACATCTCAGAAGCTCCCGCAATGTGTCTAGGACTCACCTGGCCCCAGGAAGCAGAGTCACACAACAGAGAAACCTGGAGCCCATGGCAGCAAAATGAACCCAAGACTGCTGCTGGCTTGGGGCGGGTCTCCTAGGGTAAGTGGGGTAAACTGCCCACCTTACTGGTGGGCTTCCACCTTACTGGTCCTGCTTCCCTGATTGGAGCATTTGCCTATGATGTCACAGCTGTGTGTCTCTGCAAGTTGCCCTACCCACTGTAAACCCTGCCAGGACCAAAGGTGAGCCTCTATACCTTTCTATGCCCTTCACAGACCCTGACCAAGGGGTGGGTGTGAAGGGTGCACCATTCCCATATGCCCACAACATAGCTCACTGTCCTCTGCCTGCCCCTGCCTGACACTCAGGCATGCACTCACCTGGCTGGGAATCACCAGGCAATCAGCTGACAACCACCCAGCCCTCACCAGCCACCCCAACCCCCTCCCCCCACTTCGCTTGCAGCTCCAGGAGACCATCGCCTGGGCACATCCTGAGGATCCAGGCACATCCCCACTTTCCCTGGCAGTGAGGAGTCTACACTGGTTCCACATGTCCTGGAACCTCAGGAACTCAGGGTTCTCAAACCTGCTTTCTCAGGCAGGCATGTATCCAAGGTTCCTTAAAGCTGCCCACCCCAGGGTGAATCTCCACCCCTCCCAAGTCCCCTGGTTACCAGGGGCCCACAGCGCCTCCTAGTGGCCAAAGGTCCAGAGTCTCATGGATCTTTGCTTCCTGTCTAAAGCAAGAATGTTAACACCCCATACCCTGAACACACACACACACACTACACACACTTGTTCTACTGTCTTCCCATCCTGGCTGACTTCAGATTGGTCTTCAAATTCCCTCTTAGCCTCTGGAGGTAAAAGACTGTAGAAACCAACATTTCCATTAAGAAGAAAATAATTTCACTGACAGTAGCATGCTCAGGTGGAATCACACAGACCTTCAATACAGACACTCTGATGAACTCAGGGGAATACAGCCTGGGACACTGCATTCCTTAGATCAATCTGATTAGTCAGATCCACATATTTCTAGATTTGTATAAATTTAAATATCACTAATTCTAGGTAATGGATTTGTATACAGAGATTATATATTAACCCATTTGTTTTTAAACTTATAAAAACTTTAAATAAAAAAAAACAACCGTGCACTATATTTAAGGTAGATGTAGGTGCCATGATAAGAGACTGCACACTCAGTGTCACACTGCAGACATGTGGCCCTGGGCTCCGAGGCTCCGCATGTGAGAAGCCTGCAAGGGCTCTCCTACTTCCAGGCCGCAGGGCTTCCCTTATCTTTTTGCACAGAGAGGAGGTGGCCGTGCAGCGCTGGGGAGTCACTGCTGGTGCAGAGGTACACAGATGTCTGGGAGCGGTTGGCGGACTCCAGCGTGAGAGGGAAGTTCTCTGTGCTTGGTCTAGAGACGCTGTACCCTCGGGCACATCTCCTTTCTCCGAGTTGGGAGCAGCAGCTGAGTAATGGATCAGCCTCAGCCCGTGTCCCAGGTTGTCTGTACCAGTACATATAATCATGGTTCAGATCCTGAGTACATTTCAGTGTGGCGCTCTATCCTGTCCTCACGACCTGGAATCTGGGGTCCTGGGTGACACCCGCGTGGACCGCCCCTGTGGAGAAGGAGGACCGATGCTGCAGTCACAGTGGACATGCTCAGTGCTGGCACCCCCAAGGGGACCCAGTCCCCAGGACTCACCTGCCTGCAGGAGACAGAAGACCACACAGCCCAGGAGGCAGGGGCTCATGGTGGAGGCGTGGCAGGCAGAGGGCCCTCTGCTCTGAGTGTGGATGAGAGGGGAGAGGGGCTCTCCAGGGAGTCCTTCTGAGATGTCCCTGTCCCTGCCAGGCCCCAGAGCCAACCTGTCACTAAGAGGGCCACGCCCCTTCCCCCTGAGGCTCAAATCAGAATTGAAGCTGAGAAAACTGTTCAGAACAGGGAGACCCATCCAGATCAACGGACATAAGCTCACAAATTGCTGTAACGTTTCAGTAAACGTTAAAGATTTTTTCTGTAAATGCTAAACTGATTAAATGTTTTGTAAGTTCTAGTCCACATATAAGTCTTCATTAACATGTACATTACTTGTATTTGTCTACGTATTTCTGGAGTTTTGAATCCTGGGGAATCCTTCTGGTGTCCTCCTGCCGTTTATGATATGTGTCCCAATAGCACTTCACGGCTCCTTTCTGCAACATTGACCGCAGTCCTGAGAATGTCCCTCCACCTACCATGTTTCTCCAGGTTTCTGCTCCCAACCTCATCACAGGCTCATCAACATTTGAGGAATTCTTTGGTCTATTTCTAATCAATTCACTGACAGACGGTCCACCGGTCAAACGCAGGTACAGCCCCTCCATGTTCACACGTGTTTCCCGTGTTGGGGGGAAGGGAGCCAGCAGAACCCCCTCAGGCCTGTGACCCAGCTTTCTGGGTGGAGAGAAGCGGGGTGCCTGCACAGGATGACGTTTTGGCCCAAAGGAATACAGATGCAGGAGGGACGTGGAGGGAGGTGCTGAGGCCAGGGTAAACGGAAAAGGTTCTGTTTTTATTTGAGACATTCCTCCCATAGGAATACCTCCTTGTGAAGTGTGGCTGCCATTCATTGAGTAGCAATTCATATCATAGAGCCCACAATTGTATCCTGTTACACATAATACAACGTGTATATGTAATTTGCTTGTACAGAGAAAGAACCTTGAGCAAAGGGACCGCAGGTTTAGAAAACAGTCTTGAGCTGGATTGCAAACTATAACACTTATGAGGTATGAGATCTGGGCAACTCACGACCCCTCAGATGTACAATCAGTTAAAATAATACTAATCTTGATGACCGTAGTGAGCACTTAAACATACCAAGAAGTGAATGTCTGGGAAAGTCTATCGCTCTACCAGAGACTGGGCTTGGCAGGCTGGCAGCTGACACCCTGCGCACCACTTCCTGAGCTGGGGCAGGAGTGTTTTTGTCCCAGAGGCACCTGATCATGCAGGGCTGTGTCTTGGCTGCTGGCACAGAGATACAGGGCAGAGTCCGTCAGCTCCAAGGGGGTCAAGCTCAGCTCAGAGCGAGAGCCACTCAACTGTTTTACTGAGAATCGATCCGACATGTTTCCTTTTTGATACTCTTCCCCATCAAAATACTGAACGAGGAACTGGGGGCCCTGGCCCAGGGCCTGTTGGTACCAGTACACAGAGCGGTGTCCAGATTCAGGGGAACATCTCAGAGTCGCTTGCTGCTTTCTTGATTTGATCAGGTACTTGGGGGTCTGGGTGACTCCAGAATCCACCAGGCCTGTTGGGGAGGAGACAAGAAAGCTGAGGGCAGAGCACAGGGAAGCCTCCTGCTTAAACCCTCATCGCCTGGCTTCTATCTCAGGGAGGCAAAGACATCTCAGAAGCCCCCACTGTGTCCAGGACTCACCTGCTCCCAGGAGGCAGAGAGTCACACAGCAGAGGAGCCTGGCACCCATGGCAGCATCAGGAACCCAAGACTGCTGCTGGCAGGGGGCGGGGCTCCTGGGGTGAGTGGGGTAAGTGCTGACTCTCCCGCTTCCTTGATTGGACCATTGCCTATGACGTCATGCTCTGTGTCTGCAGGCTGTTTCCTGATCCACTGGACCCCTGGCGGTCCCATGGTGGGCTCCTCTATTCCCTTCCCTGTCCTGCACAGCCCGTCAGCAAAGGGTGGGTGTGAGGTGAGCACTGTCCCCATAAGCCCATAACGTGGCTTTCTCTTCTCTTTCTGTCCCTGCCTGACACGCCTCACCCAGCCCTCACCAGCCACACTAATCCATCTCCCACCATTCCCCACGCTGCTCCAGGAGACGACCCCATGGGCACATTCTGAGGCCAAAGGCTTGTCCCCACTCGCCTGGGCAGTGAGCTGTCTGGGCTGGGTCCACATGTCCGGACCACTCAGGGAACTCAAACCTACTTTCTGATGCAGGCATGTAGCCAAGGTTCCCCTAGCTGCCCTCCCCAGGGTGACTCTCAACCCCTCCCAGCACATCCTGCTTACCATGGACCCACAGTGCCTCCTAGTGGCCAATGGTTTCATGGATCTGTGCCTTTCATCTAAAACAAGAATACAAATTCCCCACACTCCACACTTTCAACCCTACACACACACACACACACACACACACACACATACACACACCCCTCATCTGCTGCCTTCCCAGCCTAGCTGAACTAGGGTTGATCTTCAAGTCTAGTCTTAGCCTGTCGAGGTAAAACACTGTATGATCAGACATTTCGACTAAGAAGGAAACAATTCTTGCTCCGCTATAATGACAGTAGTTAGCTAAAATGGAGTAATACAGGCAAAAGAAATAAGCACTCTCATGATCCCAAATGAAGCCAGCCTGAACACCTGCATTCCAGACCTCCTTCTGATTAATCAGATCCATATATTTCCAGATTTCATATTTAAATTACCCATTACCAAAATCTAGCCAGTGCATTTTATTAAGAGGCTTTACGTGTACTAACCTATTTATTTCCTAAGAACTTGTAAAATCTTGATATAATAAGATACCATGGAGGAAATATTTTGACTTTTTAGAAGTTTTCTGTGAGGGAAATGGTGGAAACCTGGTCCAGGTTAATTGAGATGTTAAGAAAGAGGGGCAGGGAGGGAGAACACACACACGCAGCCTGTCTCTCCTCCTGCGAATGGACTCCCGAGGGATTTTGGATGGTGTCTAATTAACTGAGTTTGTTTTCTCTTTGATGACAGCAAGAGCTTTCTCAAACACAACCACTTAGGCATGGTTACAAAGTTCCCTGTGTCATGGGAAGGGCCATGACCCAGATGAGGGGAGAGCAGTGTGCCTGGAGCAGAGAGACCAGGGGAGCTGAGGCCAAGGCAGTAAAGGGGGAAAGACCGGCCCCTCCGGTGGGCAAGAGCAGCGAGCACTTGAGAGCTAGGCTGGGGGAGAAACCTCCAGAGAGACAGCAGTGAGGTGCTGGGGAGAGACAAGTGGGTCTAGATGTATCTGATTTACCAATATCCTTCCCTCCTGGGGGTCTTAAGCTGATGAGTAACAGTCAGAACTAGTCAGAACTGGATGCTTTCCGAAAGACAGAGACGGATGGTGGACACATGCCTCCGAGTCCCTGGGGTCAGATCCAGGCCTGTTCAGATCGCACATCCAGGGTCACAGTGCTGGCACGTGGTCCCCAGGGCATGAGGCTCCCTGGGCTAGGAGCCTGCACGAGGGCCCCCTGTCTTTCTGCACAGAGAGCAGGTGGCCAGGAAGCGCCGTGGAGTCACTGCTGGCGCAGAAGTACACGGAGGTCTGGGAGCGGTTGGCGGACTCCAGCGTGAGAGGGAAGTTCTCTGTGCTTGGTCTGGAGATGCTGTACCCGTCGGGCACGTCTCCTGGCTCACTGTTGAGTGCACCAGCTGAGTAATAGATCAGCCTCAGCCAGGTCTTGTCGGTACCAGCACATAGAGTTATGACCCAGATCCTGAGTACATTAATGTGTCGCGCTCTGTCCTGTCCTCACGACCTGGAATCTGGGGTCCTGGGTGACACCAGCGTGGACCGCCCCTGTGGAGAAGGAGGACCGATGCTACAGTCACAGCGGACATGCTTGGAGCTGGCACCCCCAAGGGGACCCTGCTCCCCAGGACTCACCTGCCTGCAGGAGACAGAAGACCACACAGCCCAGGAGGCAGGGGCTCATGGCGGGGGCGGGGCAGACGGAGGGCCCTCTGGTCTGAGTGTGGATGAGAGGGGAGAGGGGCTCTCCAGGGAGTCCTTCTGAGATGTCCCTGTCCCTGCCAGGCCCCAGAGCCGACCTGTCAGTCAGGGACCATACCCCTTCCCCCAGATGCTCAAATAAAAAATGAACCTGAGTGAACTGTTCACATCTGACCAACCTAGCCAGCATATTAAAAAGCAGACATTACTTTGTCAACAAAGGTCCCTCTAGTGAAATCTATGGTTTTTCCACTAGTCATGTATGGATGTGCGAGTTGGACTATAAAGAAAGCTGAGCACCGAAGAACTGATGCTTTTGAACTGTGGTGTTGGAGAAGACTCTTGAAAGTCCCTTGGACTGCAACGAGATCCAAGCAGTCCATCCTAGAAAAATCAGTCCTGAATATTCATTGGAAGGACTGATGCTGAAGCTGAAACTCCAATACTTTGGCCACCTGATGCAGAGAACTGACTCATTTGAAATGACTCGGATGCTGGGAAAAATTGTAGGCTGGAAGAGAAGGGGACAACAGAGGATGAGATGGTTGGGTGGTATCACCAACTCGATGGACATGTGTTTGAGTAAATTCCGGGAGGTGGTGATGGACAGGATAGCCTGACGTCCTGCAACCCATGGGGTCGAAAAACGTCAGACACGACTCTGCGACTGAGCTGAACTGAACAGTTCCCAACAGGGAGACCTATCCAGCTCAATGAACATAAGCCTTACAATTTGTTGGAAACTTTCCCTAAAACTGTTCACAACTTTATCGACACTTTATTCCAGAAATAGCTCTTCATTAATACATATATTCAGTTCATTGATCTCTAGTTTATTATTTCTGTAGTTTTGAATCTCAGGGAAATTCCTCAGGGCTTCCTGCTGCCCTTTAGGGCTCACATGTCCCAAATCATCCCTCATGTTTCTACTTTGTTTAATTGACAGCAGTCCTGTTCATGTCCTGCCACCCACAATGATTCTGGACCAGTTTCCCCAACCTTAGGGCAGGCTCATCAACACCTGAGGAATCCTTGGGCTCTCTTTCTTATTAATTCACCGACTGACGGGGTGCCTGTCAAATGCAGGCTCAGCGCCGTCGTGTTCACCTGAGCACGTGCTTCTGGTGTCTGCGGGGTGGGGGAGCAGCGGGCCGAACCACCTCGGGCCTGTGGCCCACCTTGCTTTGAGGAGAGAAGCTGGCTGCCCAGCACCACGGATGACATGTTGGCACAAAGGAGTCCAGACGTGGAGGGATGTCGGGGGAGATGGCTGACCCCGGAGCAAAGGAAAAATGCTCCAATTCTACGTGAGACATCCATTACCTGGGAGTACTTCCTTGTGAAGCGTGGCAGCCATTCAGTAGCTGACGTCCTAGAGCCTAGACTCTATCACATCGCACAACCTCACGTTTAGAAGGACCCAGTACTAGCTGCCATGCGCTGCTGCTGTGATTTTCAACTTCTCAATGATGTCTGAACCTGAATATCATGCACCTGGTCATGAGAGGGTGACCGTGGTGACCTCCTGATGTGCTAGTCTCTACGTCTGGGGTCCGGGGGACTCACCATTCCTGGGGCCTCAGAGACAAAAACCAGAAACTAAAGTCAGAAGCAACGAATAAGCCCGATGTTGTAGCTACAAAAACAAGCCTTGAATTGGGGCCTGGCAAGTCCATGTGATCCCTATCTGTGGTCAGAGTGTCTCTGGTCCAAGAGACAGTGGGACCCACAACACAGGAGCCTAGTACGCAGGCCAGGCCGCTACAGAAAGGGGGACTTTTCAACTCAGCTCCTGTGACTTGAATGCTGGGGTCAACTCAAAGGCAAGCTTCTCCTGACATGAAATGTCTCTCATTTTGGTGAGGTCATGGCGCCCAAACTTCACATTATTCAAATGTTTACTATAATTCATATGCCAATAAAGTTGATGTAAAAATGCCTGAGGGTACATTACATGCTCTGTTTATCTCATGAATTGAACCAACAAACACAATTACTTTCTTTCTTTCCTGTGAATCTGAAGACCTCAAGTATAGGGCTTGAAGTCACAATGTGTCCATATCTACTTTCAGACCTAGGAAGCACTAGAGAAGGCTGTCAGAGATTAGCAAAGGGAGTCAAGAAATCCAAAGTCCTGTTACCTGCCAGGGACTTCATGCTTACTAAATTCTTGCGCAACCCTGTAAGATGGTGTCCTAACTGATACAATATGTCAACTTGACTCTGCATTGGATATTTAGCTTTATTTTTCTGGGTGCTCCAAAGAGGGATATTTTTTTGGCTCAGTCAGTAAAGCATCTGCCTGCAATATGGGAGATCCAGGTTCGATCTCTGGGTCACGAAGATCCTCTGGAGAAGGAAATGGCAATCCACTCCAGTACTCTTGCCTAGAAAATTCCATGGATGGAGGAGCCTGGTGGGCTACAGTCCATGGGTTGCAAAGAGTTGGACATGACTCAGCGACTTCACTTTCAACATGTGAATAGGTATATTTTAATAATAGATTAGATTAACATTCTAATTTGTAAAGCAGATGACCCTCCATAACGTAGATGGGCTTCATGAAACCAGGTGAAGTGATGAAGAGACGAAAACACTGATCTTCCCCCAAGTAAGAGATAATTGTCAGCCGATGGCCATCACCCTGGGACATTAGTTCTTCTGCTTTTCAACTTAAACATTAACTCCCCCTCAGTCTCTAGAGGCACCAGACCCGCTTGCAGCTTTTGGACTTACCAGTCTTAACAAATATGTGAGCCAGTTACTTTAAAACATGTACGTGTGTATGTGTGTGTATGTGTGTGTGTATGTTTATGTGTATTATTTATTCTATGTGGGGGGTGAGTACCACAAGTAATGAGGACAGGGTTGAATCAAATTCCTTGCTCTGAAAGGAATGACATATAAGATGCGGACACGTCACTTCCACTCAGATGTGTAAACAGGTAAAATAATACTTACCTAGGATGATCCTTGGAAGCATTAAAACACATCAGAGGAAGAATGTCTGGGAGAGTCTATCAGATCTTTCTAGGCCTGGAAGGCAGGCAGTCACCCTCACCACACTTCCTGAGCTGGGGTAGGAGAGTTTTTGTGCCAGAGGCACATGATCATGCAGGGCTGTGTCTTGGCTGCTGGCACAGAGATACACGGCTGAGTCCGTCAGCTCCAAGGAGCTCAAGTTCAGCTCAGAGCGAGAGTCACTGAACTGTTTTGCTGAGAATCGATCTGGGAGCTGTGCTTCTCCCCTCACTTCCTCCCTGTAATACTCAACGAGGAACCGGGGGCCCTGGCCCAGGGCCTGTTGGTACCAGTACACAGAGAGGTGTCCAGAGACAGGGGAGCATCGCAGGGTCACTCGCTGTCCTCTTGCTTTAATCAGGTATCTTGGGGTTTGGGTGACTCCAGCATCCACAAGGCCTGTGGGGGAAGAAGCCTGGGGCTGAGAAAGAATGTGGGAGCAAACCCGATGGTGCCTTGGTTTCAGGCAAAGTCAGGCTAGGAACACGGATTCTGTCCTGTGCCAAGGACCCACCTGCTGCCAGGAGACAAAGAGCCACACAGCAGACGGGGCTGCAGCCCATGGCAGGAGGGGCAGAGCAGTCTGGCGTCTCCTTGCTCAGAGCTCTGCTTCTCTGAGAGCTGGGGTTCTGGGCCTCCGTCCTCTGATTGGAGGTGAGGCAGTGACGTCACTGCTCTGATGTCATTGCCTATGCTGGGTCCCAGGAACCTGACCTCTCATTCCAGGTCAGCTGATCCAGGAACGCTGCTCTGTCCTGCAGTCTCCTAGATGACGTGTGAGCTGGACTGCTGGTCTGGGCGAGGCTGGGTTTATGCCCGACGCCCTTCCCCGTGGCTCCTTCCCTTCTCTCTTCAGGCTGGTGTTTCTCTTTTCTGTTTCTTTCCTACCAAATCCCAGCTCCATACCCTTCACTTTTTCTGCAACCTCAGAGTCTCCTTCAGCATTGCATACTTGAAGTTCATGGATCCCAGCTGGGACAGCAAGCCTGCAAATTAGTGCCTATGCTAGTCAGGCTTCTAGAGATAAAAACCCCAAATGAAGCTTTCTCTTAACCCTTCTGGTCCCATGCACTAGCACTGTCCCCTTGCTCTGCCCCAGAATCTTCTGGAGTTTGGCATTTCCACAGTGTCCCCCTGTGGTCTATGTGTGGAAACCAAGATTGTCTGCCCAGATTTAATAGTCACGGGAAGTTTTTATATTAGAAAATATTTCACTGTTTGTCGACCGCACTGTGTATTTGCTTCTTTTGTTTTTCTAAAGAACATACACACAATTAGAAATACAAACACACAAACCAGCCTGCCTTAACTGTTTTATGATTTTGTATTTCAAGAGTAAAGAAATGTGTTCATGCAGGAAATATTTAATACTTTGACTTTTAGAAGATTTTCATGAGGGAAATGCTACAAACTTGGGTTAGTTTTTGTTGGTGGTGGTGGTGTTCAATTGCTAACTCCAGTCAAACTGTTTCAGACCCCTTGCATTGCAGCGAACCAAGCTGCCCTGTTCACTATCTCCCAGAGTTTGCCCAAATTCATGCCTGTTGAGTCGGTGATGCTATCTAACCACCTCCTTCTCTGCCACCCCCTTCTCCTTCTGCTCTCAGTCTTTCCCAGCATCAGGATCCAGGCTATGTCGATGCTACAGACAGGCCGCGGTGGAGACACACTCGCCGCTCGTCCCTCCCTCTGCTGAGGGGCCACAGAGGGATCACGGGTGACTCATCACTGACTGCGGGGGCGCTCTCTCTGAGGGCCCCAGGGAGCCTGCTCAAACAGGACCACGTCGGGATCATTACGAGGTTCCCTGGGTGACGGGCAAGGACATGACCCAGATGAGGGAGGGGCAGCTAGTTGAAGTAGAGAAGGATGGAAACGAGGGCCAGGAAGGTGGGAGAGGAAAGACCCCACATCTGGGGAAGTTGGACAAGAGCAGAGACCACCCAAGGGCCAGCCTTGGGGGAGAACCTTCCACAGCGACAGGCATGTGGTGCCCGGGGAGAGACAAGAGGATCTAGATGCATCTAATTTCCCAACACGCTTCCCTCCTGGAGGCCTCATTTTCAGACTGATGACTAAGACTCAGAGCTGGCTAGCATCTTTAATTCAGGCTCCCGTGGCAGCTCCGGTGAAAATACAGAGAGTGAGAGCAGACACATGTCCATGAGGCCCTGTTGTCAGGTCTGTGCCAGCCAAGATCAAAACTGCAGGCTATACGGCCAGAATGTGTCTGTGGGCTCCGAGTCTCCAGGTGCTAGGAGTCTGCAAGGGGCTCCCCACGTTCCAGCTGCAAGGCCCTCTTCTGTCTTTTTGCACAGAGAGGAGGTGGCCGTGCAGCGCCGTGGAGTCACTGCTGGCGCAGAAGTACACAGATGTCTGGGAGCGGTTGGCAGACTCCAGCGTGAGAGGGAAGTTCTCTGTGCTTGGTCTGGAGACGCTGTACCCGTCGGGCACGTCTCCTTGCACCGTGGAGGGAGCAGCAGCTGAGTAATGGATCAGCCTCAGCCCGTGTCCCGGGTCTTGTCGGTACCAGCACATATAGTTATAACCCAGATCCTGAGTACATTTCAGTGTCGCGCTCTGTCCTGTCCTCACGACCTGGAATCTGGGGTCCTGGGTGACACCAGCGTGGACCGCCCCTGTGGAGAAGGAGGACCGATGCTGCAGTCACAGCAGACATGCTCAGTGCTGGCACCCCGAAGGGGACCCTGTCCCCAGGACTCACCTGCCTGCAGGAGACAGAAGACCACACAGCCCAGGAGGCAGGGGCTCATGGCGGGGGCGGGGCAGGTGGAGGGCCCTCTGGTCTGAGTGTGGATGAGAGGGGAGAGGGACTCTCCAGGGAGTCCTTCTGAGATGTCCCTGTCCCTGCCAGGCCCCAGAGCCGACCTGTCACTCAGAGGGCCACGCCCCTTACCTCAGAGGCTCAAATCAGAAGTGAACCTGAGAGAACTGTTCACAACAGGGAGTTCCATCCAGATCAATGGACATTGGCCTTATGAGTTCTTGTATCCTTTCTGTAAATAGTTTGCAACTTTAAGTGTGTTGTATTCCAGAGATAATTCTTCATTGCTATGTATGTTTATTTATCTACATACATCTGTAGAATAGCAAACTGGCTCAAAATTGGGAAAGGAGTATATCAGGCTGTATATTGTCACCTGCTTATTTAGCTTATACGCAGAGGACACCATGTGAAATGCCGGGCTGCATGAAGCTCAAACTGGAATGAAGATGCTGGAAGAAATGTCAATAACCTCACATATGCAGATGATTCCACCCTATGCAGAAAGCAAAGAGAAATTAAAGAGCCTTTTGATGAAGATTACAGAGGAGAGTGAAAGGGCTAGCTTAAAACTCAATGTTTAAGAAACTAAGATCATGGAATCCAGGCCCATCACTTCTTGGCAAATAGATGGAGAAACAATGGAAATAGTGACAGACTTTATTTTCTTGGGCTCCAACATCACTGCTGATCGTGACTGCAACCATGAAATTAAAAGATGCTCACTTCTTGGAAGAAAACCTATGACCAACCTAGACAGCATATTATAAAGCAGAGACATTACTTTGCTGACAAAGATCTGTCTAATAAACCATGGTCTTTCTGGGAGTCATGTATGAATGTGAGTGTTGGAAAGTAAAGAAGGCTGAGTGCTTATGAATTGATGGTTTCAAACTGTGGTGCTGGAGAAGACTCTTGAACATCCCTTGGACTGCAAGGAGATCCAACCAGTCCATTCTAAAGGAGATCACTCTTGAATATTCATTGGAAGGACTGATGCTGAAGCTGAAGCTCCGTTATTTTGGCCACCTGATGCAAAGAACTGACCTACTGGAAGATTCTGATGCTGGGAAAGATTGAAGACAAGAGAAGGGAATGACAGGGGATGAGATTGTTGGATGGCATCACTGACTCGATGGACATGAGTTTGAGCAAGCTAAGGGAGATTGTGAAGGGCTGCAAAGCTTGTCACGCTGAAGTCCATGGGGTCGCGAAGAGTTGCACAGGACTTTACAACTGAATTACAGCAACGTACTTCTGTAGTTTTGAAACTCAAGAAGAAAATCCTTCTGGCTTCATGCTGCCCTTTATGACTCAGCCATCACAGACTCCCTCAGATGTTTGTATCTACTTTGTCTAATTGACCACAGTGCTGTTCATTTCCTTACACAACAAATTCTCAATAATATTCAAACTGTGGACCCTGCAAATCTTGCAGCTAGTCTTGAGCGCATGACTGTGGTGCCCTCCTGTGTGCTGGTCTCCACCGACTGTGACCACATGTCTTGGGTTTGGGTGACTAACCTTTCCCAAGACCTGAGAGTCAAAGATGCAGAATCTCAACTCAGAAGCAAGAAGGAGCCTCCCACGCTGTGTCCAGGCCTCACCTGCTCCCAGGAGACAGAGAGTCACACAGCAGAGGATGGCCTGGAACCCATGGCAGCATCAGAAGCCCAAGACCACTGCTAGCTGGGGGTGGGACTTCTGGGGTGAGTGGTGTAAAGTGCTGACCCTCCTGCTTCCCTGATTGGAGCATTTGCCTATGACATCACAGCTCTGTGTCCACAGGCTGACCTGTCTACTGTACTCCTTGCCAGGACCAAAGGTGAGCCCTTTATATCAACCCTGCCCTTCACAGACCCTGAGCAAGGGGTGGGTGTGAAGGGTGCCCCATTCCCATATGCCCACAACATAGCTCGTTGTCCTCTGCCTGCCCCTGCCTGACACTCAGCCAGGCACTCACCTGGCTGGGAATCACCAGGCAATCAGCTGACAATCACCCAGCCCTCACCAGCCACCCCAACCCCCTCACCTCCACTTCCCTTGCAGCTCCAGGAGACCATCTCCTGGGCACATCCTGAGGATCCAGGCACATTCCCACTTTCCCTGGCAGTGAGGAGTCTGTACTGGTTCCATGTGTCCTGGGACCTCAGAATCTCAGGGATCTCAAACCTGCTTTCTCAGGCAGGCATGTAGCCAAGGTTCCTTAAAGCTGCCTCCCCAGGGTGAATCTCCACCCCTCCCAAGTCCCCTGGTTACCGGGGGCCCACAGCGCCTCCTAGTGGCCAAAGGTCCAGAGTCTCATGGATCTCTGCCTTCTGTCTAAAGCAAGAATATAAACACCCCACACCCTAAGCACGCACACACACACACACACACACACACACACGTTCTACTGTCTTCCCACCGTGGCTGACTTCAGGTTGGTCTTCAAATTCCCTCTTAGCTTCTGGAGGTAAAAGACTGTAGAAACCAACATTTCCACACAAAGACCATCTGTCCCCCTGAGGTGAACTCCCATGAGTTTTTGGATGATTGATGATTAACTGGAGTTAATGTCTCTTTGATGATTCCATCGAGCTTGCTCAAAGCAGAGCACGTGGAGGGGCCACTTTAGAAGCCTCCCTGCACAATGAGAAGGGACCTGAGCCAGATGAGGGAGGAGCCTGTGGCTATGGGAGAGAGGGCCAGGGAGCTGATGCAGAGAGGTGGGGAGAGGAATGTCCTGCCTGCCTGGGAAAGGTGGGCAAGAGAAGAGAGCATGTGAGAGTCAGGCTCGGGGAGAACCTTCCAGAGAGACATTGAGGAAGTGCCTGAGGTAAGACAAGAGTGCCTATTTAAATCTAATTGACCAACATCCTTCCCTCCTAGAGGTCTCAGGCTCAGGTGATGACTAGGAGTCAGAGCTGGGGAAGCATGTTCCTGGTTCACAGGGAGGATGCAGTGGAAAGACAAAGAGACCGCTGGTGGACACATGGCCCCGAGGCCCGGGAGTGAGGTTGGGGCAGCATTGTCCACACACCCAGGGTCACACTGCAGGCACGTGGCCCGCAAAGGCCCAAGTTTTCTGGTGCTAGGAGCCTGCTCGTGGGCACCTAGTATTTTTGCACAGAGAGGAGGTGGCCGTGCAGCGCTGTGGAGTAACTGCTGGCGCAGAAGTACACAGATGTCTGGGAGAGGTTGGCAGACTTCAGCGTCAGAGGGAAGTTCTCTTTGTTTGATCTGGAGACGCTGTAACCCTCGGGAACATCTCCCGGCTCGCTACTGGGCGCAGCAGCTGAGTAATGGATCAGCCTCAGCCCGTGTCCCGGGTCTTGTCGGTACCAGTACATAGAGTTATGACCCAGATCCTGAGTACATTTCAGTGTCGCGCTCTGTCCTGTCCTCACGACCTGGAATCTGGGGTCCTGGGTGACACCAGCGTGGACCGCCCCTGTGGAGAAGGAGGCCCGATGCTGCAGTCACAGCAGACATGCTTCGTGCTGGCACCCCCACGAGGACCCTGCCCCCAGGACTCACCTGCCTGCAGGAGACAGAAGACCACACAGCCCAGGAGGCAGGGGCTCATGGCTGGGGCGGGGCAGGCAGAGGGCCCTCTGGTCTGAGTGTGGATGAGAGGGGAGAGGGGCTCTCCAGGGAGTCCTTCTGAGATGTCACTGTCCCTGCCAGGCCCTAGAGCTGACCTGTCACTCAGGGGGCCACGCCCCTTCCCCCAGAGACTCAAATCAAAGATGAACCTCAGAGAGTCACTTCCTAGACTGGCTGAGAAGAAGTCCAGGGTCCCCGAGGAAGAGAAAGAAGTCCAGAGCCCTAGAGAAGGTGAGAGGGGTCCGGGGCTCTCAAGGAGAAAAGAACAAACATTTTATCTACATTTCTTTGTTTAGTCAATGGAGCACTGTATCTTGCTTGAGGAGATGTTTCTCCTTCCCAAGAACCTTCTAACTAATCTTGTTATCTTAAGATATATTTTGTGGAAGTGGGTTTGGTGAGACCTTTCTATTGTCAGTTCTAATCTTGTTAATTCAAGATGTATCTTGTGAGTGGGTCTGATAAAATTGTATAAGGCCTTGATAAGACTAGCAAGTGGGGGCACTCTCCGTCCTCCTTCAATGTCTTATGTCAGAAGCTTTCCTTGTCCCTTTTTATACTTTAATAAAACTCAGCTACACAAAATCTCTTGAATGATCAAGAGTGGTCCCTGGTCCCGAAGCTAAATAGTCTTCAGAAATCATGAATCTGACACCTTTCAATGGAAGCTATCAAACCTGAGTGAACAGTTCATAACAGGGAGACCCATACGGCTCACAGGACATAAGCCTTATAAGTTGCTGTAATCTTTCTGTGAAACTGATCAAATTTTTGTATGTTCTAGTCCAGAGATAATTTTTCATTAACACATACACTACATTTATTTATCTGCATATTTCTGTAGTTTTAAGTCTTGGGGAAATCCTTCTGGCTTCCTGTTGCCCCTTATGACTCATGTGTCCCAATAGGACTTCAAGGCCTATTTGCACTTTAATTGACTGCAGTCCTGAGAATGTCCCTCCACCTACCATGTTTCTGCAGGTGTCTGATCCTAACCTTATCACAAGATCATCAACATTGAGGAATTGTTTGGTCTGTTTCTTATCAATTCACTGACAGTTGGTCCACCAGCCAAAGGCAGGTACAGCTCCTTCAAGTTCACAGGAGCCCCTCCTCCCCAGGTCCAGGGAGGGAGCAAGCAGATACCCTCAGGCCTGTGACCCACCTTTCTGAATGGAGAGAAGCTGGTTGCCCAGCATGGGTGACTTATTGGCACAAAGGAATGCAGACTTAGGAGGGACATGGAGGGAGATGCAGATTCCAGAATAAACAAAAACTGCTCTGTTTTTCTTTGAGAGATTCCTCCCATGGGAATACCTCCTTGTGAAGCAGGGCTGCCATTCACTGGATAACAATTCGTATCACAGAGCCCCAAATTCTGTCTTGTTACACATGACCCCCACGCATATCTAATTTGTTCTGTAGGGAGGCAGTCCCACTGGGGGCAAGGGGCCACAGGTACTGAGAACAGACTTGAGTCAGAGTTCTTGCTACAATAATTATGAAGTATGAGATCTGGGCAAATCATGTTCACTCAGATGTATAACAGTTAAAATAATATGTACCTTGCATGATCTTTGTGAGCACTAAAATATATCAAGAAATGAACATCTGGGGAAGACTGTCTACTCCACCAGAGACTGGGCTTGCCAGGCTGGCAGTCGACACACTCACTACCACTTCCTGAGCTGGGGCAGGAGTGTTTTTGTCCCAGAGGCACCTGACCATGCAGGGCTTTGTCTTGGCTGCTGGCACAGAGATACAGGGCTGAGTCTGTCAGCTCCAAGGAGCCCAACTTCAGCTCCGAGCGAAAAATCACTGAACTGTTCTCCTGAGAATCGATCTGATGTGTTTCCTTTCTCATTAACTTCCCTGTTGTAATATTGAATGAGGAATTGGGGGCCCTGGCCCAGGGCCTGTTGGTACCAGTACACAGAGAGATGTCCAGATTCAGGGGAACATCTCAGCCTCACTTGCTGCTTTCTTGATTTGATCAGGTATTTGGGGGTCTGGGTGACTTCAGAATCCACCAGGCCTGTTCGGGAGAAGACAGAAGGAAGCTGAGGGCAGAGCACAGGGAAGCCTCCTGCTTCAACCCTCATCACCAGGCTTCTGTCTCAGGGAGGCAAAGACATCTCAGAAGCTCCAACACTGTGTCCAGGACTCACCTGCTCCCAGGAAGCAGAGCCACACAGTAGAGGAACTGGAGCTCATGGCAGCACCAGGATCCCAAGACTGCAGCTGGCTGTGGGTGGGACTCCTGGGGTCAGTGGTGTAAAGTGCTGATGCTCCTGCTTCCCTGATTGGAGCATTTGCCTATGACTGCTCTGTGTCTCTGCAGGTGGCCCTTTTCCACTGTACTCCTTGCCAGGACCAAAGGTGAGCCCTCTATATCATTCCCTGCCCTTCACAGCCCCCGAGCAAGGGGTGGGTGTGAAGGGTGCCCCATTCCCATATGCCCACAACATAGCTCGTTTTCCTCTGACTGCCCCTGCCTGACACTCAGCCAGGCACTCACCTGGCTGAGAATCACCAGGCAATCAGCTGACAATCACCCAGCCCTCACCAACCACCCAACCCCCTCACCTCCACTTCCCTTGCAGCTCCAGGAGACCATCTCCTGGGCACATCCTGAGGATCCAGGCACATTCCCACTTTCCCTGGCAGTGAGGAGTCTGTACTGGTTCCACATGTCCTGGGACCTCAGGAATTCAGGGATATCAATCCTGCTTTCTCAGGCAGGCATGTAGCCAAGGTTCCTTAAAGCTGCCCTCCCCAGGGTGAATCTCCACCCCTCCCAAGTTCCCCTGCTTACCGTGGGCCCACAGCGCCTCCTAGTGGCCAAAGGTCCAGAGTCTCATGGATCTCTGCCTTCTGTCTAAAGCAAGAATGTAAACACCCCACACCCTGAACACACACACACACACACACACACACACACACACACACTTGTTCTACTGTCTTCCCAACCTGGCTGACTTCAGATTGGTCTTCAAATTCCCTCTTAGCCTCTGGAGGTAAAAGACTGTAGAAACCAACATTTCCATTAAAAAGAAAATAATTTCACTGGCAGTCGTATGCTCAGGTGGAATCACACAGACCTTCAATACAGACACTCTGATGAGCTAAGGTGAATACAGCCTGGGACAGTGCTTTCCATAGATCCCTCTGATTAATCAGATCCACATATTTCTAGATTTTCTATATAAATTATTACTAAATTCTAGGTAATAAATTTATATACAGAGATTATATATATTAACCCATTTCGTTTTAAAGTTATAAAGATTTGAAATTAAAAAAACCAACCGTGCACTATATTTAACATAGATGTAGCTGGGCGTGATAAGAGACCGCACACTCAGTGTCACACTGCAGACATGTGGCCCTGGGCTCCAAGGCTCCACGTGTGAGAAGCCTGTAAGGGCCTCTCCTACTCCAGGCCGCAGGGCTTCCCTTATCTTTTTGTACAGACTGGAGGTGGCCATGCAGCACTGGGGAGTCACTGCTGGCCCAGAAGTACACAGATGTCTGGGAGCAGTTGGCAGACTCCAGCGTCAGAGGGAAGTTCTCTGTGTATTTGGTCTGGAGATACTGTACCCTTCAGGCACATCTCCTTTCTCCGTGGCAGGAGGGATAACTGAGTAATGGATCAGCCTCAGCCCGTGTCCCGGGTCTTGTCGGTACCAACATGTATAATCATGGTTCAGATCCTGAGTACAATTAAGTGTCGCGCTCTGTCCTGTCCTCACGACCTGGAATCTGGGGTCCTGGGTGACACCAGCGTGGACCGCCCCTGTGGAGAAGGAGGACCGATGCTGCAGTCAGAGTGGACATGCTCAGTGCTGGCACCCCCAAGGGGACCCTGCCCCCCAGGACTCACCTGCCTGCAGGAGACAGAAGACCACACAGCCCAGGAGGCAGGGGCTCATGGCGGGGACGGGGCAGACGGAGGGCCCTCTGGTCTGAGTGTGGATGAGAGGGGAGAGGGACTCTCCAGGGAGTCCTTCTGAGATGTCACTGTCCCTGCCAGGCCCCAGAGCCAACCTGCCACTCAGGGGGCCACGCCCCTTCCCCCAGAGGCTCAAATCAGAAATGAACCTGAGAAAACAGTTCAGAACAGGGAGACCCATCCAGATCAATAGGCATAAGCCTTACAAGTTGTTGTAATATTTCTCTAAACAGTTTGCAACTTGATGTACTTTTTCTAGAGAGAATTCTTCATTCATACGTATATTACTTTTACCTGCATATTTCTGTAGTGTTGAATCTTTATGACTTTATGACTCATGAATCCCAAATACACCTTCAGGTGTCTAAGTAAGTGTTAGTTGATCAGTCATGTCTGACTCTTTGCGACCCCATGGACTGTATGTAGCCCACCAGGCTCCTCTGTCTATGGGATTCTCCACGCAATAATACTGCAGTGGGTTTCCATTTCCTCCTCCAGGGGATCTTCCAAACTCAGGGATCAAACCCAAGTCTCTAACATCTCCACATTGGCAGGCAGCATCATTACCACTAGCGCCACCTGGGAAAGTGTCTGTTTCTGCTTTCATTAATTAACCACAGTCCTGTTGGTGTCCTTCTACCTGCAATGATTCTTTCGGCATCTGGTTCCCCAACTGTAGGTCAGACTTATCCCCACTTGAGGAATCCTTTGGCTCTATTTCTTATCAATTCACCAATAGACAGGTCACCTGCCAGATGCATCTACATTCCCACCCTGTTCACTGGATGCAGTGCTTGCAGTTTCTGAAGTGAGAGGGGAAACAACAAGCAACACCACCTCAAGCTTGGGACTCGACTTTCTTTTTGGAGAGAAGCCAGTTGCCCAGCACCACAGATGACGTGGGCTTCTCTCAGATTGTGAGAGTGGGAAGGAAACTGCCTGCCAGTGCAGGAGACATAAGACATGCAGTTTTGATCCCTGGGTTGGGAAGATCTCCTGAAGGAGGACATGGCTACCCACTCCACTAGTCTTGCCTGGAGAATCCCATGGACAGAGGAACTTGACTGGCTACAGTCCGTGGGGTCACAAAGAGTCAAACACGACTGAAGTGACAGAGCCCTACCACACACACAAGCGGATGACATGTTGGCACAAAGGAACTTATATGTGGGAGGGATGCAGGGAGAGGTGGCCGACTCCAGGTTGAATAAAAAGGGCTCTGATTTTACGTGAGATGTGCATTCCGTGGGAATGCTTCCTTGGGAAGCGGGGATTGCATTAATGTGTAACAAATATCATAGAGCTCCTCAAAGTCTTATTTTGTTGTGCATCATTCCACACAGCAGGAACCCACACATGCTGCAGAGCTTTGCTCTCTGCAGATTCTCAATGGTATTTGAAAGTAGGGACCCTAAAACTTACGTAGCTATTCCTGGTTACAGGACTGTGGACCTGCAGTGACCTCCTGATGTGCTGGTTTTCCCAGAGCATGACCACACGTCACAGATCTGAGTGACGCATCATTCCTGGCAGGGGTCAGTTGGGGGCATGGTGAGGACCACAAGTGATAAGGTCAGATTCAAGTAGGATTCCTTGCTCTAACAGTTAAGAAATATGAGATCTGGGCAGGTCACTTTCCCTAAGATAAATGAGCAGATAAAATAAAACATACCTTGCAAAATCTTTGTGAACATTGAGACATGCCAGTAAAGAATGTCTAGGAAAGGCTGTCCACTGTACCAGCGCCTGGGTCCCGCTGGCTGGCAGTTCACGCCCTACAACCACTTCCTGAGCTGGAGCAGGGTGTTTTTGTACCAGAGGCACCTGATCATGCAGGGCTGTGTCTTTGCTGCTGGCACAGAGATACACGGCTGAGTCCGTCAGCTCCAAGAGGCTCAGGTTCATCTGAGAGTGAGAATCACTGAACTGTTCACCTGAGAATCGATCTGACATGTTTCCTTTCTCATTCACTCCCCTATTGTAATACTGAATGAGGAACTGGGGACCCTGGCCCAGGGCCTGTTGGTACCAGGATACATAGAACAGTGTCCAGATTCAGGGGAACATCTCAGAGTTGCTTGCTGCTTTCTTGATTTGATCAGGTATTTGGGGGTCTGGGTGACTCCAGAATCCACCAGGCCTGTTGGGGAGGAGACAAGGAAGCTGAGGGCAGAGGACAGAGGAAGCCTCCTGCTGCAGCCCTCATCTCCAGGCTTCTATCTCAGGGAGGCAAAGACATCTCACATGCTTCCACACTGTGTCCAGGACTCACCTGCTCCCAGGAGGCAGAAAGTCACAGAGCAGAGGAGCCTGGAGCCCATGGCAGCATCAGGAATTCAGGACTGCTGCTGGCTGGGGGCGGGGCTCCTGGGGTGAGTGGGGTAAGTGCTGAACTTCCTGTGTCCCTGATTGGAGCATTGCCTATGACATCACTGCTCTGTGTCTCTGCAGGCTGTTTCCTGATCCACTGGACCCCTTGGCAGGACCGAGGGCTGGCTCCTCTCTGCCATTCCCTGTCCTGACAACCCCTCAAAAAGGATGGGTGTGAGGTGAGCTTCATCCCCTGGTCCCATGTGTCCACAACACTCTTGTTCTGCTCTGTCTGACCCTGCCTGACACTCATGACCCAGCCCTCACCAAATACCCCAAGCTCTCACCTCCCCTTCCCGTGCTGCTCCAGGAGACGGCCCCCTGGGCACATCCTGAAACTCCAGGCATGACCCCTCCTCCTGAGCTGTGAGGAGTCTGTGCTGGCTCCACGTGTCCCAGGACCACTCAGGGAACTCAAACCTGCTCCCATGTGCAGGCATGTAGCCAAGGTTCCCTTAAGCTTCCTTCCCCAGGGTGACTCTCGGCCCCTCCCAGGGCACCCTGCTTACTATGGAAACACAGTGCCTCCTCGTGGCCAAAGGTCCATGGTCTTATGGATTTGCAGCCTCTCTTTGAATCAAGGTTTCAAAAACCCCACACCCGGAATACACACACACACACACACACACATCTATTCTACTGCCTTCCTAGCCTGGCCAATTAGGATTGATCTTCAAATGCACTCTTAGCCTCTGGAGGCAGAAAACTGTATGATCTGACCATTCTACTAAGAAGGAAATAATTGCTGCACCACTACAATGATGGTAGTTAGCTAAAGATGGAAAGATATGATCATAAAATAAATGCTCAGAGGATCTCAAGTGAATCTGCCTGCAAACATGTATTTATAACTACTTCTGAATAGTCACAGGCATATATTTTCAGATTTCCTATTTAACTTAAGCATTATCAAATTCTAGATAATACTTTTTTTTAATAAAAAGTTTTATAAATGTGGACTCAATTATTTCTGCACTTATAAAGCATGATATAATGGGGTAATGCAGGATGGATTTTGACTATGAGAGGATTTTAATGAGGGAGGTTAGGTGAGATGCTAAGGATGTTGGGGGCAGCGGTATAGAGAACACACAAAAACAGTCTGTCCTCCTTCAGGTGGGCTCAGCTGAGTTTTTGGATGATTTATAATTAACTAAAGTTTGTTTCTCTTTGATGACTCCATACATCTTGCTCAAAATAGACCACATAGAGAGGCCACTTTAAAAGCCCTCTGTGGCATGGGAAGGGACCTGACCCAGATGAGGGAGGAGCAGTGTGGCTGTGGTAGAGAGGGCCAGGGAGCTGATGCAGGGAGGTGGGGAGAGGAAGTCCTGCCTGCCTGGGAAAGGTGGACCAGAGCTGAGACCAGGTGAGAGCCAGGCTGGGGGAGAACCTCCAGAAAGACAGACAGGTTCTGCCTGAGTGAGACAAGAGTGTCTAGTTGTATCTAATTTAACAAAAACCTTCCCTCCTCGATCTCAGGCTCAAGTGATGAGATGACTAGGAGTCTGAGCTGGTTCACAGGGAGGATGTGAGGAAGCATCTTCCAGGTTCACAGGGAGGATGTAGAGGAAGGACAGAGCCCGACGGTGGACACATGGCCCCAAGGCCCAGGAGTGAGGCACAGGCCAACCTAGTCCACACACCCAGGGTCACGCTGCAGGCACGTGGTTTACAAACTCTGAGGCTTCTGATGCTGGAAGCCTGCACGTGGGCTGCCTGCCTTTTTGCACAGAGAGGAGGTGGCCGCGCAGCGCTGTGGAATAACTGCTGGCGCAGAGGTACACAGATGCCTGGGAGTGATTAGCGGGACTCCAGCGTGAGAGGGAAGTTCTCTGTGTTTGATCTGGAGACACTGAGCCCTTCGGGCACATCTCCTGGCTCGCTAGTGGGCGCGCCAGCTGAGTAATGGATCAGCCTCAGCCCATGTCCCAGGTCTTGTCGGTACCAGTACATATTATTATGACCTAGATTCTGAATACAATTAAGTGTCACGCTCGGTCCTGTCCTCACAACCTGGAATCTGGGGTCCTGGGTGACCCCAGCGTGGACCGCCCCTGTGGAGAAGGAGGACCGATGCTGCAGTCACAGCGGACATGCTCAGGGCTGGCACCCCCAAGGGGACCCTACCCCCAAGACTCACCTGCCTGCAGGAGACAGAAGACCACACAGCCCAGGAGGCAGGGGCTCATGGCGGGGGCGGGGCAGGCGGAGGGCCCTCTGGTCTGAGTGTGGATGAGAGGGGAGAGGGGCTCTCCAGGGAGTCCTTCTGAGATGTCACTGTCCCTGCCAGGCCCCAGAGCCGACCTGTCACTCAGGGGGCCACGCCCCTTCCCCCAGAGGCTCAAATCAAAGTTGATTCTAAATCAGTAGCTTAGAACAGGGAGATGCCTTGGACAGATTGCTTGGACATCATCTGGACAGATATAAGTCTTACAAAGTCGTTGCAAGCTTTCCTTAGAGTAATTTGCACCTTTATGTATATTTTACTCCAGAGATAATTCCTTAATTTGCATATTAGCTTATTTACGTACATATTTCTGTAGTTTTGAATCTCAGAGGAAATCCTTAGGGCTTCCTGCTGTCCTTTATGACCCCTGCATCCCAAATACTCCCTGAAGTGTTGTTTCTACTTTGCTCAATTGACCACAGTCCTGCTCCTGTCCTCTCACCTACAATGATTCTTTGGTGTCTGGTTCCTTAACTACAGTGCAGACTCATCACTATTTGAGGAATCATTTGACTCTATTTCTTCTCAGTTCATTAACAGCCAGGACACCTGCCAAATGCAGGCACAGCTGTTTCATGTTCGCCAAAGCATGTGCTTCCTGAGTCTGAGGGCACAGGGAGGGGAAGCACCAAGTGAAACCACCGCTGCCCTAAGACAGAACTTTCTTTGTGGCCAGAAGCTCGTTGCTCAACGTGGATTACACGTTCGCACAAAGGAACATACATACGAGAGGGATTTGGGGCGAGGTGCCGGACTCCAGAATACATCAAAAGTGCTCTGACTTTATGTGAGACATCCACTCCATGGGAATACTTCCTTGTGAAGCATGGCTGCCATTAATAAATTGATATCCTAGAGCCCTAAACTATATCTTGTTGCACAAACCCCACACTTCAAAGGACCCTGTACCTAGAGCAATGTTCTGATGTTGGGATCTTCAAATTCTCAATAGTCTTTGAAACATGGACCCTGAAAATTATGTACCAGATCCTGGTTACATGATTTTAGATGTTCCGTGACCTCCTGATGGTCGGTTTCCCTTTAGCATGACCATACGTCTAGTGTCTGGGTGACTCACCACTCCTGGGTCCTGGGACAGAAAGACACTGATGCTGAAGTGAGAAACAAAGGAGGAATCTCATGTCATAACCACAATGACCAGCCTTGAATCTGGGCCTGGCACACCCACGAGTGGTGCCATACATGTGCTCAGAACTTCGCTGGTCCAGGACACAGAAGGACATAGTAAAGGGGGGTCATACCCAGGCCAGGCCAGAAGAAAGTGGTCTTTCCAGCTCAAGGCCTGTGGCCTGAATCCTTGGGATCAAGTCATAGGAACCCTTCTCCCGGCATGGAATTATCATTCACTGAAACAACTACTGCTGGTGGTCTGGCCAGCCCAGGACCCAGTGTGTGAATCTGAAGCCTTGCTATGTTGTTTCTCATAGAATATTAACAAAAAATCATTTTATAGTGATTTCAGAAAAAGGGTTCATGAGAAAAAAAATCTATGAAACTGAGTAAATAAATTTTTCAAAAACAGCCTGTACCAGCTGGTGAGAACTTAGATGGTCATTTTATCAAACCATCAATCCCCGGTTAGGATTGTCCCTCACATGGAGATAGTGTCTCACATGGTTTCAAGCACTTTGTTAATTATAACACTTTCCAGGAGCACTTACTTGTCTTCCATGTTTAGCTCCAGGCTAAAAAGGAATTGTTTTGATTGGTAGAGATATTAAATTTTCACTAAAAAGATGCATGAGCAAAACAAATCTACAGCAACAGAAATCATATTGTTGGTTGTTAGGGAAGGAGAGAGTCCTGGGAAGGAGCCTGCAGGAATTTCTGGTGAGAAATGTTCTCTGTCTTAATGGGACAGATGTTTCATCAGCATATACATATATATTGAACAAACCATAGCTCTCTTCATTATACAGTGTGAATATACACCTGATCCTTGAACAACACAAGTTCTAACTGAGTGGGTCCGCTTGTGGGTGGATATTTTAATAAATACATACTAAGGTACTGAACAGCTGTGATTGGTTGAATCCATGCATGTGGAATCCCAGATACACCATTGAATGTGCAAGTGAAAGTTGCTCAGTCATGTCCGACTCTTTGAAATCCCATGGAGTATATAGTCCATGGAATTCTCCAGGCCAGAATATTGGAGTGGGTAGCCTTTCCCTTCTCCAGGGGATCTTCCCAACCCAGGTTTCCCGCATTGCAGGCAGATTCTTCACCAGCTGAGCCACAAGGGAAGCCCAAGAAACTGGAGTGGGTAGCCTATCCCTTCTCCAGCGGATCTTCCTGACCCAGGAATCGAACCGGGGTCTCCTGCATTGCAGGCAGATTCTTTACCAACTGGGCTGTCAGGGAAGCCCTCAGACTATAAGGTTGTAGGAGGCTAGGGACCCTAAAACCTACACTGTTTATAGGTAAACTGCAGTTCAAATATCAATAAAATTGATTGTAAAATATCTGAGGTGGGTTATATGTTACATGCTCTTTTTAATTTCATGAAATGAATCATTAGGCATAATCTTCCTTTCCCTGTGATTTCTGATATACTCAGTTAAAGGGTTTCAAGGCAAAACATGTCCATTTCTACCTTTGCACCTAGGAAATGGTAGAAGAGACTGTCAGAGGTTAGCAAAGGGAATCAAGAAATCCAGAGTCCTGTTACATGCCAGGGACTTCACGCTTATTAAATACTTGTGCAACCCAGGAAGATGGTGTGATGACTAATTGAACCTGTCACCTTGACTGTGTCAGAGACATTTAATTCAACTTTATTCTGGGTATTAAGTGAGAGTGGTTTTTGGAAGAGGTTAACATATAAATAGGTAGATTTTAACATTAGATTAGATTAACATTTTAAACAGATGACCTTCCATTCCACAGTCTTAGTGGGCCTAATCCAACCAGTGAAGATATGAATAGAACGAAAAGACTGATCCTTCCCCAGGTAAGAGAGAACTGTTCAGCTGATAGCCTTCAAACTGGACCATCAGTTCTTGGGCCTTTGAATTTAAACATCAGATCTCCCTGAACCTCTAGTATCACCAATCCAACCTGCAGATTTGGACTTGTCAGCTGTTACAGCTCCATGGAGCGAACTCCTTTAAAAGATGGGGAGCAGAGAACACAGGTGTTGAGGACAGCTTTGAGTCTGGTTCCTTGTCTGACAGTTAGGAAATATGAGATCTGGGCAAGTCACTTTCCATCAGATGTATAAACAGTTAAAATAATCTTTATCTCGCATGATCTTTGTGAGCATTAAAATGTACAAAGGAAAGAATGTCTGGGAAAGGCTATCAGCTCTACCTGGGTCTGGCTCTCGCTGGCTGGCAGCTGACACCCTGGCAACCACTTCCTAAGCTGGGGCAGGAGTGTTTTTGTACCAGAGGCATCTGATCATGCAGGGCTGTGTCTTGGCTGCTGGCACAGAGATACACGGCTGAGCCCGTCAGCTCCACGGGGGTCAAGCTCAGCTCAGAGCGAGCGTCACTGAACTGTTCTCCTGAGAACCGATCCGGGAGCTGTGCTTCTCCCCACACTTTCTGGTTGTAATACTGAACGAGGAACCGGGGGCCCTGGCCCAGGGCCTGCTGGTACCAGTACACAGAGCGGTGTCCAGATTCAGGGGAACATCTCAGAGTCGCTTGCTGCTTTCTTGATTTGATCAGGTACTTGGGGGTCTGGGTGACTCCAGAATCCACCAGGCCTGTTGGGGAGGAGACAAGAAAGCTGAGGGCAGAGCACAAGGTAAGCCTCCCGCTGCAGCCCTCATCGCCGGGCTTCTATCTCAGGGAGGCAAAGACATCTCAGAAGCTCCCCGATGTGTCCAGGACTCACCTGCTCCCAGGAGGCAGAGAGTCACACCGCAGAGGAGCCTGGCGCCCATGGCAGCATCAGGAACCCAAGACTGCTGCTGGCAGGGGGCGGGGCTCCTGGGGTGAGTGGGGTAAGTGCTGACCCTCCCGCTTCCCTGATTGGAGCATTGCCTATGACGTCACTGCTCTGTGTCTCTGCAGGCTGCCCTTGTCCCCTGGACCCCTTGGGAGGACCCGGGGCTGCATCCTCTGTGCGCTTCCCCGTCCTGCACAGCCACTCAGCAAAGGGTGGGTGTGAGGTGAGCACTGTCCCCATATGCCCATAACGTGGCTTTCTCTTCTCTTCCTGTCCCTCCCTGACACTCCTCACCCAGCCCTCACCAGCCACACTAATCCATCACCCACCGCTCCCCACGCTGCTCCAGGAGACGCCCCCTGGGCACATCCTGAGGATCCAGGCAGGTCCCCAGTCCCCTGGGCAGTGAGGAGTCTGTGCTGGGTCCATATGTCCTGGACCACTCAGGGAACTCAAACCTGTTTTCTGATGCAGGCATGTAGCCAAGGTTCCCCTAAGCTGCCCTCCCCAGGGTGACTCAACCCCTCCCAGCACATCCTGCTTACCATGGACCCACAGTGCCTCCTAGTGGCCAATGGTCCACAGTCTCAAGATCTGTGCCTTCTGTCTAAATCAAGGATGGAAATTCAGATTCTACATGGCTTTGGTAGTGACCACCTGTCTATGCAGGTGTGAGCCCGGCCCGCGCCTTCCCCAGGAGACCAGAGTCAGTCCCTGCTCCTTGGTGACCAGAGGAGATGCAACAAGACTCGGCGGGGTCTGCTACTCAGGCACTGGAGAAGTACAATACAGAGAGGGACATCACAGCCCACATCCAGGAGTTTGACAAGAAGGACAACCCCACCCGGCACTGCATCGTGCTGAGGAACTTCAGTCGTTGCATGACACACGAAACCAAAACCATCTGCTTCTGCCTGGGCCAAGTGGCCAGTCTCCTGTTCAAATCCCGGTAAAAGCATGCACTGTGCCACACACCCAATGATCCACCCAAAAACCTGGACTGCAGCCTAAACTCCAAATACCAGAGACTGAAGTCTTCAGCCCTGCCTAAGGGAACACCTCCATCTTTGAACCTTTATTGGGTTTTGTACAGGGCATTCTCTGTACTGGTTTGTTGTGGCTATAAAGCAAGCAAATAAATATAAATGTAAGCAAAACGGCTTACATTTGTATTTATTTTCTATTCCATACCTCTCTGCTGCATGTTTTTTTTTTTCTCTTCAAAATCCATTCCTTTAAAGAGAGAAGTCTGTTGGAGAAGGGTGCATTAATTACCATTTGTTCAAATAATCTAGAGTTGAAGGTGGCCTCTTTAGTTGATCTTGGGTAGGCTGGTGGGGGTGATTCCTTGAAGTTTCTGCGGGATGTAACAGACTAGCCTATTCAGCACTCTTGCGTTGCATTCTTGCCCATCCTGCTCCTGTTGTGCGTGGAAGAATACTACTCAGAAGTGCATGTTGAGAGAGGCATGGCAGAGAAACTACTGGACTGTTACTCCTAATCTGATAAGTACATTCCTTAAGTGCTCCTTTTGTGATAACAGCTATAGAGTGTTCTGGGCCTTAGGCCTCAAGAGATGATGAATGTGTCCTGGAACTCCTTTAAGCTTTCTACGGCTGAAAAATGGAAATAAGCTGGTGAGAAAGTTGGGCTAATGAGAAATCTGTTGGGCTCTAGACATTTCCCCTCCCCTGCCTTGGCCAGAGTGTGCTGTAAAGATCAAAGGTGGTCTTAAAGGGAAAAAGCCTTTGAGCAGTGGCCCTCCTTGTGATTCTAGTTAAGTCTACAGGAATTTAAACTTACAAGCCGGCTGCGCTGTGCTTTAACTAGCTGTGTTCACATATGAGTTGAATCTTTCATTAAAAGACAGAATTAAAAATAAAAAAAAGATATTCCCCACAACTCCACCTGCAACCCCTCTACACACAGACATACACAAAGGCACACAAATACACACCCTTCATCTACTGCCTTCCCAGCCTGACAAAATTAGGGTTGATCCTCAAATCCACTCTTATCCTCTGGAGGTAAAAGACTGTATGATCTGACATTTTTACTAAGAAGGAAGTAACTACTGTACCGCTACAATGACAGTAGTTAGCGAAGATGAAAATACATGACCATAAAATGAATACTCTGAAGATCTCAAGTGAATCCACCTGGAAGCATGTATTCCATAACTACTTCTGATTAATCAGATGCATATATTTCCAGATTTCCGATTGAAATTAAGCATTACCAAATTCTAGGTAATGCATTTTATAAAGAGATTTTGTATATATGGACTCATTTATTTCTGCACTTATAAAATCTTGATATAATGAGGTAATGGAGGATATATTTTGACTTTGAGAAGATTTTGATGAGGAAGGTGGGCCAACATGGCCTAGGTTAGGTGAGATGCTGAGGAAATCGGGGGACCGGGGGGAGAACACACAAAGACAGTCTGTCCTCCTTCAATGGACTCACATGAAGTTTTGGATGATTGATAATTAACTGAAGTTGGTTTCTCTTTGATGACTCCAGACAGTTTGCTCAAAGCAGACCACGTGGGCAGGCCACTTTAAAAACTCCCTTGTGATTTGGGAAGGGATGTGACCATAGCTCAGGTGGTAAAGAATCCACCTGCAATGCAGGAGACCATGGTTTGATTCCTGGGTCGGGAAGATTCGCTGGAGAAGGCATAGGCTACCCACTCCAGTATTCTTGGGCTTCCCTTGCGGCTCAGCTGGTAAAGAATCTGCCTGCAATGTGGGAGATCTGGGTTCAATCCTGGATTGGGAAGATCCCCTAGAGAAGGGAAAGGCTGCCCACTCCAGTGTTCTGGCCTGAAGAATTCCAGGGACTATACAGTCCATGGGGTCGCAAAGAGCTGGACACAACTGAGCGATGTTCACTTTCACTTTCATGACCCAGATGAGGGAGGAACATTGAGGCTAGAGTAGAGAGGGCCAGGAAGCTGATGCCAGGGAGGTAGGGAGAGGAATGACTTATTCTAAGTAAGAGAAGAGAGCACGTGAGAGCCAGGTTGGGGGAGAACCTTCCAGAGAGACAGCAATGAGCTGCCTGAGGTGAGACAGGAGGGCCTATTTTTATCTAACTTACCAACAACCTTTCCTCCTGGAGGTCTCAGGCTAAGGTGATGACTAGAAGTCAGAGCTGCGGAAACTCCTGGTTCACAGGAAGGATACAGAGAAAAGACAGCAGTGGATGGTGGACACATGTCCACAAGGCCTGGAGTGAGGTCTGGGCCAGCACAGACCACACACTCAGGGTCACACTGTAGGCACGTGGTCTGCAAAGCCCTGAGGCTCCTGGTGCTGGGAGCCTGCACGGGGCCCCCTGTCTTTTTGCACAGAGAGCAGGTGGCCGTGCAGCGCTGTGGAGTAACTGCTGGCGCAGAAGTACACAGATGTCTGGGAGCGGTTGGCAGACTCCAGCGTGAGAGGGAAGTTCTCTGTGTTTGGTCTGGAGACGCTGTACCCGTCGGGCACATCTCCTTGCTCCTTGGTGAAAGGGCCAGTTGAGTAATGGATCAGCCTCAGCCCGTGTCCCGGGTCTTGTCTGTACCAGAACATATTATTATGACCCAGATCCTGAGTACATTTCAGTGTCGCGCTCTGTCCTGTCCTCAAGACCTGGAATCTGGGGTCCTGGGTGACACCAGCGTGGACCGTCCCTGGGGAGAAGGAGGACCGATGCTGCAGTCACAGCGGACATGCTCAGTGCTGGCACCCCCATGGGGACCCTGCCCCCAGGACTCACCTGCCTGCAGGAGACAGAAGACCACACAGCCCAGGAGGCAGGGGCTCATGGCGGGGGCGGGGCCAGCGGAGGGCCCTCTGGTCTGAGTGTGGATGAGAGGGGAGAGGGGCTCTCCAGGGAGTCCTTCTGAGATGTCACTGTCCCTGCCAGGCCCCGGAGCCGACCTGTCACTCAGGGGGCCACGCCCCTTCCCCCAGAGGCTCAAATCAGAAATGAACCTGAGAGAACTGTTCACACAGGGAGACCCATCTAGCTCAATAGGCATAAGCCTCACAAGTTGTTGTAACCTGTAAACTGTTTGCAACTTTATGTATGCTTTGTTCCAGAAATAATTCTTCATTAAACTTATATTCGTCTTATTTATCCACATATTCATGTAGCCTTTTTAAAGTTATTTTTAATTGGAGTATGATTGCTTTATGAAGTGTGTTGGTTTCTGCTATACGCCAGGTGAATCAGCCATTAGTATGCGTATATCCCCTCTCTCTTGAACTCCCCTCCCTCCACCCCTGCACTTGACCCCTCTAGGCCCTCAGAAAGCACAGAGCTGAGCTCCCTGTGCAGGACAGCAGCTTCCCACTAGCTCTCTACTTTACACATGTAATGTGATTTCTTAGTTTTTATTCTTGGGGAAAAATCCTTATAGGCTTCTGCTGCCCTTTACGACTCTTGCATCCCACCTATGCCTTCAAGTGTCCATTTTCCTTTGCTTAGTTGACCGCAATTGTATATATTTTTTTTCCTTCCACTTGCTTTTTCTGGCATCTGGTTCCCCAACCCTGGGGCAGGCTCACCAACATTTGAGGAATCCTTTGAGTCTATTTCTTACCATTCGCTGATAGACTGGGCATCTGCTGAATGCGGCTACAGCTCCTACATGTTCACCAGAGCACATGCTGCCCTGTCTGAATGGGGGCAGCAGCGCACCTGTAACCCACCTTTCTTTGAGGAGAGTAGATGGTTGCTCAGCACCGTGGATGACCTGGGAGCGCAAAGGAATACAGATGCGGGACTGGGAGGAGGTGACAGACTCGGGCAAATGGAAACTGCTCCATTTTTATTTGAGACAGCCATTCCATGGAGGTAACTCCTTAAGTAGCATAGACGAAAGTGAAAGTGTTAGTCGCTCAGTCGTGTCTGACTCTGCAACCCCATGGACTAGATCTAGCCCACCAGACTCCTCTGTCCCTGGGATTTTCCAAACAAGAATACTGGCGGGGATTGCCATTTCCTTCTCCAAGGGATCTTCCTGACCCAGGGATTGAACGTGGGCCATCTGTATTGCAGGCAGACTCCCTACTATCTGAGCCACCAGGGAGTAATTAACAGATATCACAGAGCCCCAAACTATCCTGTTACACATAACCTCCCACTTTGAAAGATCCCGTACTTGATACAATGCTCTGCTGTTGTGATCTTCAAACACTCAACAGTTGAAACGTGGGTCTTGCAAATAATGCAGCTGGTCCTGGTTACATGTTTTGGACCTGTGACGATCTCCTGATGTTCTGGTTTTCCTTGATCCCAACCACATGTCTGGGGTCTGGGTAATGCTGCATTCCTGGCACCTGGGAGAGAAAGGCATAGAAACTTAAGTCAGAAGCAGCAAAGGAGTCTGAATTTCTAACCACAGCAGCAAGACTTGAACTGGGGGCTGGCTAGCCCACGAGTGGTTCCACATCTATGCTCAGAACTTCTTTCTTCCAGGAGACAGCAGGGCACACAACACAGGAGACTCATGCCCAGGCCACGCCAAAAGAGAAAGTGGCTTTCCAGCCAGATCATGCAACCATCGTCCATCTCCAGACATGGATGTGGTGCTCACACGGTTTCAAGCACTTCTTTAACAATAAGACTTTCCAGGAGCACCTAACTTTCTTCAATATTCAACTCTTGCCTAAAAGGGAATTGTTTTAATGGGTATAGAGCTTATATTTTCAGTAAAAAGATGCCTGAGTAAAACAAATCTCTAGCAACAGATATCATATTGTTGGTAGTCAGGGAAGGAGAGGCATGGGAAAGGGGACTGAAGAAACTTTCTGGCAATAGAAATGTTCTTTATTGCAGTAGAGTGGATGTTGTGTGGCACATGCATATATGTTGATTAAAACCACAGATCTATCCATTGAGTGATTGAGTGAGTGAGTAAAGTTGTTCAGTCATGTCTGACTCTTTGCCACCCCATGGACTGTAGCCTACCAGGCTCCTCACTCCATGGGGTTCTCCAGGCAAGAATATTGGAGTGGGTTGCCATTTCCTTCTCCAGGGGATCTTCCCGACCCAGGGATCGAACCCAGGTCTCCCACATTGCGGGGCAGACGCTTTAACCTGTGAGCCACCAGGGAAGCCCCATTATACAGTGTGTAATGTTTATGGTATTTACAGTTGAACTTTGAACAACACAGGTTTGAACTGAGTGGGTCCATTTATGTGTGCATGTTTTAATAAATACTTCCTAAGGGAAATTAAAAGACTCTTGCTCCTTGGAAGAAAAGCAGTGGCAAACCTAGACAGCATATTAAAAAGCAGAGACATCACTTTGCCAACCAAGGTCTGTCTAGTCAAAGCTATGGTTTTTCCATTATTCATGTATGGCTGTGAGAGTTGGACCATAAAGAAAGCTGAGTGCCGGAGAATTGATGCTTTTGAACTGTGGTGTGGGAGAAGACTCTTGAGAGTTGCTTGGACAGCAAGGAGATCAAACCAGTCCATCCTAAAGGAAATCAATCCTGGGTGTTCATTAGAAGGACTGATGCTGAAGCTGAAACTCCAATACTTTGGCTAGCAGATGTGAAGAACTGACTCATTGGAAAAGACTGTGATGCTGGGTAAGATTGAAGGCAGGAGGAAAAGGAGATGACAGAGGATGAGATGGTTGGATGGCATCACTGACTCCATGGACTTGAGTTTGAGCAAGCTCTGGGAATTGGTGATGGATAGGGAAGCCTGGCATGCGGCAATCCATGGGGTCTCAGAAGTCGGACACAACTGAGTGACTATACTGAACTGAAGGTACTGCCCAATTTGACTGGCTGAATCTGTAGACCTGGAATCCCACATACAGACGGTTGAATGTGAAGTTATACACGAAGTTTTGATTATGGCGTTGTGAATGTCTCAGGGACCCTAAAGCCTACATGGGTTAGAGGTTAATTATAGGGCTTCCCAGGTGGCACAGTGGTAAAGAATCTACCTGCCATTGCAGAAGATGTGGATTTGATCCCTGGGTCAGGAAGATCTCCTGGAGAGGGAAATGGAAACCCACTGCAGTATTTTGTCTGGGGAATCCCATTGACGAGGAGCCTGGCAGGCTGCAGTGCCTAGAGTTGCAAAGAGTCAGATACAACTGAGCACACACATATAATTCACATTTTAAAATATCCGAGAAGGCATATATATCACACACTCTTGTTAATTTCATGTGATGAATCATCAGGCGTAAATAAATTTTTCCTGTGACTTCTGATATCCTCAACTATAGGATTTCAAGGTAACATATGTCCATTTCTACCTTTGCACCTAGGAAATGGTAGAAGAGGCTGTCAGAGTTTAGCAAAGGGAATCAAGAAGTGCAGAGTGCTGTTATGTGCCAGGGACTTCATGCTTATTAAGTACTTATACAACAGTGGAACATGATATAATGCTATTATAATGTGTCACCTTGACTATACCTTGACAGGTACTTAATTAAACATTATTCCAGGTGTTATATGAGGGTGTTGTTGGAAGAGATTAACATGTAAACAGGTAGACTTTAATATGAGATTAGATTAACATTGTAACATTGTAAGTAGATGACCTTTCATAGTGTTGGTGGGCATCATCCAACCAGTGAGGACATGAATAGAACAGAGAGACTGATCCTCCCCAAGTAAGAGATAATTGTCCAGGTGATGGCATTCAAACTGGATCATTAGTTCTTCAGGTTTTGAACTAAAACTCAGCTCTTCCTGGGTCTCTAGTACCACCAGCCCAGTATCCAGTTTTGGGACTTACCAGCCTTAACAACTATGTGAACCTGCTCCTTTAAAGCATGTATACATATGTTTGTTCTATGGGGGAGCAGTTCTAAGGGGGGCAAGGACCATAGGTGTTGAGGACAGACTTGAGTCTGATTTCTGGTCTGACAGTAATGAAGTATGAGACCCAGGCAAGTCAGTTCCCCCCAGGTGTATAAACAATTAAAATAATACTTATCTTGCATGATCTTTGTGAGCATTAAAACACAGCAAAGAAAGAATGTCTGGGAAAATCTGTCCACTCTACCAAAGCCTGGGACTGGCTGGCTGGCAGCCAACACCTCACCATCACTTCCTGAGCTGGGGCATGAGTGTTTTTGTACCAGAGGCACCTGGTCATGCAGGGCTGTGTCTTGGCTGCTGGCACAGAGATACACGGCTGAGTCTGTCAGCTCCAAGGAGCTCAGGTTCAGCTCCGAGCGAAAATCACTAAACTGTTTTCCTGAGAATCGATCTGGCATGTTTCCTTCTCCACTAACTTGTCCACGGTAATACTGAACGAGGAGCCGGGGGCCCTGGCCCAGGGCCTGCTGGTACCAGTTCACGGAGCGGTGTCCAGAGTCAGGGGAACATCTCAGCGTCACTTGCTGCTTTCTTGATTTGATCAGGTACTTGGGGGTCTGGGTGACTCCAGAATCTACCAGGCCTGTTGGGAAACAATCAGATGGAAGCTGAGGGCAGAGCACAGGGGAAGCCTCCTGCTGAAGCCCTCATCTCCGGGCTTCTATCTCAGGGAGACAAAGACATCTCAGAAGCTCCCACACTGTGTCCAGACTCACCTGCTCCCAGGAGGCAGAGAGTCACACAGCAGAGGAGCCTGGCACCCATGGCAGCATCAGGAAGCCAAGACTGCTGCTGGCTGGGGGCGGGGCTCCTGGGGTGAGAGGTGTAAGTGCTGACTCTCCCGCTTCCCTGATTGGACCATTGCCTATGATGTCATGCTCTGTGTCTCTGCAGGGTGCCCTTGTCCCCTGGACCCCTTGGCAGGACCCAGGGCTGGCTCCTCTATGCCACTCCCTGTCCTGCACAGCCCCTCAGCAAAGGGTGGGTGTGAAGCGTGCACGCGTCCCATGTCTCCGTATGTCCACAATAGGACTTGTTCTCCTCTCTCTGCTCCTTCCTGACACTCATCACGGAGCCCTCACCTGCCATCCGAACCCCTCACCCTCCACTTCCTTTGCAGGGTCCCCCTGAGTACATGCTGAAGCTCCAGGAACGTCCGCACTCCCCTGCGAAGTGAGGAGTCTGCTCTGGTTCCTTGTGTCCTGGAAGCACTGTAAAGTGTGAAGTCGCTCAGTCGTGTCCGACTCTTTGTGACCTCATGGACTGTAGCCTACCATGCTCCTCTGTCCATGGGATTTTCCAGGCAAGAGTCCTGGAGTGGGCTGCCATTTCCTTCTCCAGAGGATCTTCCTGATCCAGGGATAGAACCTGGGTCTCCCACATTGTAGGCAGACACCTTACCGTCTGAGCCACACTAGGGAAACTCAACCCTGCTCCCCAATGCAGGCATGTAGTCCAGGTTCCCTCAAGCTCTCCTCTCTTGGGTGCCTCTTCACCCCCTCCCAGGCAGCCTGATTACCATGGGCCCACAGTGCCTCCTAGTGGCCAATGGTCCACAGTCTCATGAATTTGTACTTAGGTCTAAAGCAAAAATAGAAATTCCCAACAACCCTCAAGACAACCCCTCCACACACACACACACACACACACACACACACACACACACACTCACACTCCTGTTCTTATGCCTCCCCAGCCTGGCTGAATTAGGGTTAATCTTGAAATCCACTCAGCCTCTGGAGGTAAAAGACTGTATGAAGAGACACTTTGACTAAGAAAAAAAAAATTGCTCCACCATTGCTATCTTGGTAGTTTGCTAAGATGAAATAGTACAGGCCATAAAATAAACACTCTGATGGTCTCAAGTGAAACCATCCTGGAAACATGTATTCCATAGCTCCTTCTGATTAATCAGAACCATATATTTCCCGATTTTATGTTTAAATTAAGTATTGCCAAATTCTAGGTAGTGTACTTTACAAAGAGGTTTTATATATGTGAACCTATTTATTTCTATACTTATAAAATCTTGAAATAACTATTCAGTCAGTAGAAGACCTATGAGGACTTCTCTCCAAAGAAGACATGCAGATGGCCAACAGGCACAAGAAAAGTTTGGCAGCAACACTGATTATCACAGGAACGCAAGTCAAAACTACAATGAGGAATCATATCACACTGATCAGAACAAGCATCATCAAAAAGTCTACAAGTAATAGATGCTGGAGGCACTGTGGAGAAAAAGGAACCCTCTTACACTGTTAGTGGGAATGAAAACTGGCATAGCTATTAGGAGAAGAGTATGGAGGCCCTTTAAGAAACTGAAAATAGAGTTACTGTATGATCTGGCAATACCACTTGTAGGCATTAAATTAGACAAAACTATAATTCTATTTTAATTTTTTCCCAATTATTTTCATTAGTTGGAGGCTAGTTACTTTACAATATTGTAGTGGTTTTTGCCATACATTGACATGAATCAACTATGGATTTACATGTGTTCCCCATCCTGAACCCCCTCCCACCTCCCTCCCCATCCCATCCCTCTGGGTCATCCCAGTGCACCAGCCCCGAGCACTTGTCTCATGCATCCAACCTGGGCTGGCGATCTGTTTCACACTTGATAACATACATGTTTAATGCTGTTCTCTCAGATCATCCCACCCTCGCCTTTTCCCATAGACTCCAAAAGTCTGTTCTATATATCTGTGTCTCTTTTTCTGTCTTGCATATAGGGTTATCACTACCATCTTTCTAAATTCCATATATATGCATTAGTATACTGTATTGGTGTTTTTCTTTCTGGCTTACTTCACTCTGTATAATGGGCTCCAGTTTCATCCACCTCATCAGAACTGATTCAAATGAATTCTTTTTAATGGCTGAGTAATATTCCATGGTGTATATGTACCACAGCTTTCTTATCCATTCGTCTGCTGATGGGCATCTAGGTTGCCTCCATGTCCTGGCTATGATAAACAGTGCTTCGATGAACATTGGGGTACATGTGTCTCTTTCAGATCTGGTTTCCTCGGTGTGTATGCCCAGGAGTAGGATTGCTGGGTCATATGGCAGTTCTATTTCCAGCTTTTTAAGAAATCTCCACACTGTTTTCCATAGCGGCTGTACTAGTTTGCATTCCCACCAACAGTGTAAGGGGGTTCCCTTTTCTCCACACCCTCTCCAGCATTTATTGCTTGTAGACTTTTGGAGCAGCCATCTTGACTGATGTGTAATGGTACCTCATTGAGGTTTTGATTTGCATTTCTCTGATAATGAGTGATGTTGAGCATCTTTTCATGTGTTTGTTAGCCATCTGTATGTCTTCTTTGGAGAAATGTCTGTTTAGATCTTTGGCCCATTTTTTGATTGGGTCATTTATTTTTCTGGAATTGAGCTGCAGGAGTTGCTTGTATATTTTTGAGATTAATCCTTTGTCTGTTGCTTCTTTTGCTATTATTTTCTCCCATTCTGAAAGCTGTCCTTTCACCTTGCTTGTAGTTTCCTTTGTTGTGCAAAAGCTTTTAAGTTTCATTAGGTCCCATTTGTTTATTTTTGCTTTTATTTCCAATATTCTGGGAGGTGGGTCATAGAGGATCTTGCTGTGATTTATGTCAGAGTCAAAACTATAATTCTTTTTTTTTTTTTAACTTTTATTAGTTGGAGGCTAATTACTTTACATCATTACAGTAGTTTTTGTTATACATTGATATGAATTAGCCATGGATTTACATGTATTCCCCATCCCAGTCCCCCCTCCCACCTCCCTCTCCACCCGATCCCTCTGGGTCTTCCCAGTGCACCAGGCCCGAGCACTTGTCTCATGTCCCCAACCTGAGCTGGTTATCCGTTTCACCCTAGATAATATACATGTTTCAATGCTGTTCTCCTGAAACATCCCACCCTCTCCTTCTCCCAGAGTCCACAAGTCTGTTCCATACATCTGAGTCTCTTTTTCTGTTTTGCATATAGGGTTATCGTTACCATCTTTCTAAAGTCCATATATATGTGTTAGTATACTGTAATGGTCTTTATCTTTCTGGCTTACTTCGCTCTGTATAATGGGCTCCAGTTTCATCCATCTCATTAGAACTGATTCAAATGAATTATTTTTAATGGCTGAGTAGTATTCCATGGTGTATATGTACCACAGCTTCCTCATCCATTCGTCTGCTGATGGGCATCTGGGTTGCTTCCATGTCCTGGCTATTATAAACAGTGCTGCGATGAACATTGGGGTGCATGTGGCTCTTTCAGATCTGGTTTCCTTGGTGTGTATTCCCAGAAGTGGGATTGCTGGGTCATATGGCAGTTCTATTTCCAGCTTTTTAAGAAATCTCCACACTGTTTTCCATAGTGGCTGTACTAATTTGCATTCCCACCAACAGTGTAAGAGGGTTCCCTTTTCTCCACACCCTCTCCAGCATTTATTGCTTGTAGACTTTTGGATAGCAGCCATCCTGACTGGTGTGTAATGGTACCTCATTGAGGTTTTGATTTGCATTTCTCTGATAATGAGTGATGTTGAGCA
Organism: Odocoileus virginianus; assembly: GCF_023699985.2. NCBI lineage: Eukaryota > Metazoa > Chordata > Mammalia > Artiodactyla > Cervidae > Odocoileus > Odocoileus virginianus. Next base: position 13,013,124 of record NC_069674.1, read on the forward strand.
TCTTTTCATGTGTTTGTTAGCCATCTGTATGTCTTCCTTGGAGAAATGTCTGTTGAGTTCTTTGGCCCATTTTTTGATTGGGTCATTTAATTTTCTGGAGTTGAGCTGGAGGAGTTGCTTGTATATTTTTGAGATTAATCCTTTGTCTGTTGCTTCATTTGCTATTATTTTCTCCCAATCTGAGGGCTGTCTTTTCACCTTGCTTATAGTTTCCTTTGTTGTGCAAAAGCTTTTAAGTTTCATTAGGTCCCATTTGTTTATTTTTGCTTTTATTTCTGAAATTCTGGGATGTGGGTCATAGAGGATCCTGCTGTGATTTATGTCGGAGAGTGTTTTGCCTATGTTCTCCTCTAGGAGTCTTATAGTTTCTGGTCTTACATTTAGATCTTTAATCCATTTTGAGTTTATTTTTGTGTATGGTGTTAGAAAGTGTTCTAGTTTCATTCTTTTACAGGTGGTTGACCAGTTTTCCCAGCACCACTTGTTAAAGAGGTTATCTTTTTTCCATTGTATATCCTTGCCTCCTTTGTCAAAGATAAGGTGACCATAGGTTCGTGGACTTATCTCTGGGCTTTCTATTCTGTTCCATTGATCTATATTTCTGTCTTTGTGCCAGTACCATACTGTCTTGATGACTGTGGATTTGTAGTAGAGTCTGAAGTCAGGCAGATTGATTCCTCCAGTTCCATTCTTCTTTCTCAGGATTACTTTGGCTATTCGAGGTTTTTTGTATTTCCATACAAATTGTGAAATTATTTGTTCTAGTTCTGTGAAAAATACTGTTGGTAGTTTGATAGGGATTGCATTGAATCTATAGATTACTTTGGGTAGTATAGCCATTTTGACAATATTGATTCTTCCAATCCATGAACATGGTATATTTCTCCATCTGCTTGTGTCCTCTTTGATTTCTTTCATCAGTGTTTTATAGTTTTCTATGTATAGGTCTTTTGTTCCTTTAGGTAGATATACTCCTAAGTATTTTATTCTTTTTGTTGCAATGGTGAATGGTATTGTTTCCTTAATTTCTCTTTCTGTTTTCTCATTGTTAGTGTATAGGAATGCAAGAGATTTCTGTGTGTTAATTTTATATCCTGCAACTTGACTGTATTCGTTGATTAGCTCTAGTAATTTTCTGGTAGAGTCTTTAGGGTTTTCTATGTAGAGGATCATATCATCTGCAAACAGCGAGAGTTTCACTTCTTCTTTTCCTATCTGGATTCCTTTTACTTCTTTTTCTGCCCTGATTGCTGTGGCCAAAACTTCCAAAACTATGTTGAATAGTAGTGGTGAGAGTGGGCACCCTTGTCTTGTTCCTGATTTCAGGGGAAATGCTTTCAATTTTTCACCATTGAGGGTGATGCTTGCTGTGGGTTTGTCATATATAGCTTTTATTATGTTGAGGTATGTTCCTTCTATTCCTGCCTTCTGGAGAGTTTTAATCATAAATGGATGTTGAATTTTGTCAAAGGCTTTTTCTGCATCTATTGAGATAATCATATGGTTTTTATCTTTCAATTTGTTAATGTGGTGTATTACATTGATTGATTTGCGGATATTAAAGAATCCTTGCATTCCTGGGATAAAGCCCACTTGGTCATGATGAATGATTTTTTTAATATGTTGTTGGATTCTGTTTGCTAGAATTTTGTTAAGGATTTTTGCATCTATGTTCATCAGTGATATTGGCCTGTAGTTTTCTTTTTTTGTGGCATCTTTGTCTGGTTTTGGAATTAGGGTGATGGTGGCCTCATAGAATGAGTTTGGAAGTCTACCTTCTTCTGCAATTTTCTGGAAGAGTTTGAGTAAGATAGGTGTTAGCTCTTCTCTAAATTTTTGGTAGAATTCAGCTGTGAAGCCATCTGGTCCTGGGCTTTTGTTTGCTGGAAGATTTCTGATTACAGTTTTGATTTCCTTGCTTGTGATCATTTTGTTAAGATCTTCTATTTCTTCCTGGTTCAGTTTTGAAAAGTTATACTTCTCTAAGAACTTGTCCATTTCTTCCAAGTTGTCCATTTTATTGGCATAGAGCTGCTGGTAGTAGTCTCTTATGATCCTTTGTATTTCAGTGTTGTCTGTTGTGATCTCTCCATTTTCATTTCTAATTTTGTTAATTTGGTTCTTCTCCCTTTGTTTCTTAATGAGTCTTGCTAATGGTTTGTCAATTTTGTTAATTTTTTCAAAAAACCAGCTTTTAGCTTTGTTAATTTTTGCTATGGTCTCTTTAGTTTCTTTTGCATTTATTTCTGCCCTAATTTTTAAGATTTCTTTCCTTCTACTAACCCTGGGGTTCTTCATTTCTTTTTCCTCTAGTTGCTTTAGGTGTAGAGTTAGGTTATTTATTTGACTTTTTTCTTGTTTCTTGAGGTAGGCCTGTAATGCTATGAATCTTCCCCTTAGCACTGCTTTTACAGTGTCCCATAGGCTTTGGGTTGTTGTGTTTTCATTTTCATTCATTTCTATGCATATTTTGATTTCTTTTTTGATTTCTTCTACGATTTGTTGGTTATTCAGAAGCGTGTTGTTTAGCCTCCATATGTTTGAATTTTTAATAATTTTTTTCCTGTAATTGAGATCTAATCTTACTGCACTGTGGTCAGAAAAGATGACTGGAATGATTTCAATCTTTTTGAATTTACCAAGACTAGATTTATGGCCCAGGATGTGATCTATTCTGGAGAAGGTTCCGTGTGCACTTGAGAAAAAGGTGAAGTTGATTGTTTTGGGGTGAAACGTCCTATAGATGTCAATTAGGTCTAGCTGGTCCATTGTGTCCGTTAAAGTTTGTGTTTCCTTGTTCATTTTCTGTTTAGTTGATCTATCCATAGTTGTGAGTGGGGTATTAAAGTCTCCTACTATTATTGTGTTACTATTAATTTCCTCTTTCATACTCGTTAGCGTTTGCCTTACATATTGCGGTGCTCCTATGTTGGGTGCATATATATTTATAATTGTTATATCTTCTTCTTGGATTGATCCTTTGATCATTATGTAGTGTCCATCTTTGTCTCTTTTCACAGACTTGATTTGAAAGTCTATTTTATCTGATATGAGTATTGCGACTCCTGCTTTCTTTTGGTCTCCGTTTGCGTGGAATATTTTTTTCCAGCCCTTCACTTTTAGTCTGTATGTGTCCCTTGCTTTGAGGTGGGTCTCTTGTAGACAGCATATATAGGGGTCTTGCTTTTGTATCCATTCAGCCAGCCTTTGTCTTTTGGTTGGGGCATTCAACCCGTTTACATTTAAGGTAATTATTGATAGGTATGGTCCCGTTGCCATTTATTTTGTTGTTTGGGGTTCACTTTTATACCACCTTTCTGTGTTTCCTGTCTAGAGAAGATCCTTTCGTATTTGTTGAAGAGCTGGTTTGGTGGTGGTGAATTCTCTCAGCTTTTGCTTGTCTGTAAAGCTTTTGAGTTCTCCTTCATATCTGAATGAGATCCTTGCTGGGTAGAGTAATCTAGGTTGTAGGTTATTCTCTTTCATTACTTTAAGTATGTCCTGCCATTCCCTTCTGGCCTGAAGGGTTTCTATTGATAGATCAGCTGTTATCCTTATGGGAATCCCTTTGTGTGTTATTTGTTGTTTCTCCCTTGCTGCTTTTAATATTTGTTCTTTGTGTTTGATCTTTGTTAATTTGAGTAATATGTGTCTTGGGGTGTTTCGCCTTGGGTTTATCCTGTTTGGGACTCTCTGGGTTTCTTGAACTTGGTTGGCTATTTCCTTCCCCATTTTCGGGAAGTTTTCAGCAATTATCTCCTCGAGTATCTTCTCATGGCCTTTCTTTTTGTCTTCTTCTTCTGGGACTCCTATGATTCGAATGTTGGGGCGTTTCACATAGTCCCAGAGGTCCCTGAGGTTGTCCTCATTTTTTTTGATTCTTTTTTCTTTTTTCCTCTCTGCTTCATTTATTTCCACCATTTTATCTTCTAAGTCACTTATCCTATCTTCTGTCTCTGTTATTCTACTCATGGTTCCCTCCAGAGTGTTTTTGATCTCATTTATTCCATTATTAATTTTTAATTGATTTTTTTAAATTTCTTCTAGGTCCTTGTTAAACATTTCTTGCATCTTGCTGTGATTTATGTCAGAGTCAAAACTATAATTCTTAAAGATACATGGACCTCAATGTTCTTCATGGCACTACTTATAATACTCAAGATATGGAAACATCCTAAATATTCATCAACAGATGAATAGATAGAGATATAGTATGTATGTATGTGTGTGTGTATATATATATATATATATATACACACACACACAATGGAGTATTTTTCAGCCACAGAAAGAATGAAATAATGTTACTTTCAATAAAATGTTTGGACCTATAGATTAACATACTTATGGAGTAAGACAGAGAAAGACAAATATTGTATGATATAGCTTACAGGTGGAATATTTTTAAAAAGTAGGTAAAAACAAACTCATTTACAAAACAGAAATAGACCCACAGACATAGAAAACAAAGTTATGGTTACCAATGGGGAAAGGTGAAAGTGAAATTGCTAATTGGCCAGTCGTGTCTGACTCTGCGACCTCATGGACTGTAGCTCACCAGCCTTCTCTGTCCATGTGATTTCTCAGGCAAGAATATCAGAGTGGGTTGCCATTTCCTTCTCCAGGGGGTCATCCTTCTCCTTGGGTTGCCATCCTTCCCAACCCAAGGATGGAACCTGGGTTTCCTGCATTGCAGCAGATTCTTTACCGCCTGAGCCATCAGGAGAAAGGTAGGGAGGGATCAGTTAGGAGTTTGGGATTAACATATATACATTACAATATATAAAATAGATACTAGATAATCAGCAAGGACCTACTACATAGCACAGGGAATTATATTCAGTATTTTGTAACAGCTTGTAAGAAAAAGATTCTGAAAACATATACATATGTATTTTTGTTGTTGCTTTTCAGTCACTAAATTGTGTCTTACTCTTTGCAACTCCACTGCAGCATCCCAGGTTCCCCTGTCTTCCACTATCTCCCAGAGTTTGCTCAAACTCATGTCCATTTAATCAGTGAAGCCATCCAACCATCTCATCCTCCGCCATCCCCTTCTCCTCCTGCCTTCAATCTTTCCCAGCATCAGGAATTTTTCCAATGAGTCAGCTCTTCGCATCAAAGTATTGGAGCTTTAGCTGAGGCATAAGTCCTTCCAATGAATGTTCAGAGTGATTTGCTTTAGGAGTGACTGGTTTGATCTCCTTGCAGTCCAAGGAACTCTCAAGAGTCTTCTCCAACACCACAGTTTGAAAGCATCAATTCTTCAGTGCTCGGTCTTCTTTATGGTCCAACTCTCACATCCATGCATGACTATGGAGAAACCATAACTTTGACTAGACAGACCTTTATTGGCAAAGTGATGTCTCTGCTTTTTAATATGCTGTCTAGGTTTGTCATTGCTTTTCTTCCAAGGAGCAAGTGTCTTTTAATTTTGTGACTGCAGTCACCATCTGCAGTGATTTTGGAGCCCAAGAAAATGAAATCTGTTACTGCTTCCACGTTTTCCACTTCTATATGTGTATGTGTATATATGTATCACCAAATCACTGCACTGTACAGCTGAAACAAAGACAACAGTATAAATCAACTATACAGATAATACAAAGAAGAAATCGAAACAATCCCAACTCCAGCTTCTGAGATTGTCAGACTTAGGAGACTTAGAGAAACTGCAAGAGAGTGGCAACTTGGATTCACACCCACATTTAATTATAAGCCATAGTTTTGTAAACAAACCATACTATGTTACTATAATCACTTTAAAGTATACTCACCAGGAGCTGTACTAACAAGTGTACTTTGATTAGAAGAGTGCTCAGTGTGGAATATTCTGATAGACTTAACACTGACATAGACATAGCCAGAAAAGAAAATGTTGAAATATCCACACAAATTGGAAGCCTGGGCTTGAATCCAGTTGTTCATACACTAGGATAAATGTCTAAATTGTCCTGGGGGAAAAAAAAATTCCATGCAGCTCTGTATACAATATATCCATGCTTGCTCAGTCATGTCCAACTCTTTGCGACCCCATGGACTGTAGCCCACCAGGCCCCTCTATCCATGGAATTTTCCAGGCAAGAATACTGGAGTGGATTGCCATTTCCTACTCCTGGGGATCTTCCCCACCCAGGGATGGAACCCACGTCTCCCACACATCTCCTGCATCAAAAGCAGATCTTTTACCACTGAGCCACTGTAAATGTAAACGGGCATTAATTAACTCCTTTCACAAGTGTCAGAGTATCAATTATATATTTACATCCTTGGCTTTTTCTATGAAAGTAAAGGTTGTAAGACAGTTTTTATAGAAGGACTTATGTCTCCCCCAAATTCAAATGTTGAAGTCCTAAACCCCCGTGAGACTGTATCTGAACTTAGGACCTTAAGGGAGGTGGTTAAAGATGAATAACATTATGCGGGTGGGACTTAGCATAACTAGTGTCCTTGTGAGAAGAGGAAGCGATACAAGAGAGCCCTTTCTCTGTGAAAACCCAGAGGAGAGGCTATGTGAGGACATAGGGAGAAGGCAGCTGGCTTCCAGCCAGGAGCAGAGTTCTCACCAGAAACCAACCCTAGCACCTGGATCTTGGGTTTCAGGCCCCAGAACTGTGGGAAAATCAGCATGTGTTGCCTAAGCCACACAGTCTGCTGTTTATTATGGCAGCCTGAGAAGATCCCCGGGAGGAGGGCATGGCCACCCACTCCAGTATTCTTGCCTGGAGCATCCCATGGACAGAGGAGCCTGGCAGGTTACAGTCCTTGGAGTTGCAAACAGTCGGACATGACTGAGCGACCCAGCACAACACAGCACAACAGAAGCAAACTAGTCAATAGTATAGTGCCGTGGAATGTGAGGATAAGAAGCAAAGAGGAAGGCAGGTCTGAGCCGGTCCCTGAAAAATGAGTAGTACCTGGTCGTGTGTGGGGAGAAGAGAGGGCCCGTGGGGCCGTGGGAAGAAAGAGAAGATGCAGAAGATTTAAGATGCATCTGTATTTCAGGGAATTTAGCAAAGTTTGGTCACAGAGTGCATCTCATCCTGAGATGGCCCCAAAGCAGTGATGGGAAGCAAACAGAATCTGGGTGTTGAAGTGATTCCAGGGAAGCAGAATTGACCTGGAGAGCCTCTGCCTGTTTATAACCAGGGGAGCCAGGCCCTCTTCCGTGTGTGGGAGGCACTGAACCATGCCCAGAGGATGCAGGCAAGGGTGAGAGGTCTAGAAGAAACAAGTCAGGTCAAACTCCGGGTTTCATACACCATCATCACGTCATCTACATGGTGAGGACCGCACCTGGACTAGCCCCAGGTGATGCCGGTTGTTATAAACACTGGTAATTCAAGACTGTGGGAGTGAGGAGAAAAGAGATCATTTTGAATAACACAGTTTTTTTTTCTTTTTTTACTCATTTTGTAGCTCTAGATCTATACTCAACCACTTCGTGTGTAGTTTCTGCCCTAGACCTTCCCCGTATGTCAATTTCTTCTCCCTAAGCTATAGGAATCAAATGCTTGTGATGCTATTAGAATCACACACTTATCATGTCATTTTGTTCCCCAGGTGAATTCTCTCTTCCTCATAAAAGAAGCCTCCAGTTAGTAAATGACAAGCTCTTCCTCTCCCCTGGTAGTATCCAGTGTCAGACAAGGAAGGTCATTTTGGAGCAAACCTGGTGATGTAATCCCATTCTCTGAACACATCTTCTTGACCTCTCTTGTCCCTCCCTGCATGGCATGAAAGCCCAAGGCTATTTTCCAGGGCCCCCAGTCATTTTTCTTTCCCACTGCAGTCCCCAGGCTCTCATGGATCTGGCAGCTCTGAGGTTGCTCCGCACTGGGGCAGAAAGTTTTGTACTCACAACACAGGCAACTCAGCAGGGCTGTGCCAAGCTGCTGGCACAGAGGTACAAGGCCAAGTCAGTCAGCTCCAAGGAGCTCATGTTCAGCTCAGAGCGGGAGTCACTAAACTGTTTTGCTGAGAATTGATCCGGGAAGTTGCCTTTAGTTCTTTGCAGAATTTCATAAAACTCAAAGAAGAACTGAGGGCCCTGACTCAGGGCATGTTGGTACCAAGATACCCTGGGTGGTGGTGGGTTTGGCCAGAGACAGGGGAGCATCCCAGGGTCACTCCCTGTCCTCTTGCTTTAATCAGGTATCTTGGGGTTTGGGTGACTCCAGAATCCACAGGGCCTGTGGGGTAGAAGATTGAGGCTGAGAAAGAACGTGGGAGAGAGCCCGATGCTGTCTTGGTGGTTTCAGAGCAAAGTCAGGCTTAGAGAAGCCTCCCCTGTGCCAAGGACCCACCTGCTGCCAGGAGACAAAGAGCCACACAGCAGACGGGGCTGCAGCCCATGGCAGGAGGGGCAGAGCTGTCCGCCGTCTCCTTGCTCAGAGCTCTGCGTCTCTGAGAGCTGGGGTTCTGGGCCTCCGTCCTCTGATTGGAGGTGAGGCAGTGACGTCACTGCTCTGAGGTCATTGCCTCTGCTGGTCCCCAGGAACCTGACCTCTCATTCCAGGTCAGCGGATCCAGGAACGCTGCTCTGTCCTGCGAAGTCTCTTAGATGACTTGTGGGCTGAATGTGCTGGTTAAGGCGAGGCTGGATTTAGGCCACATGCCCATCCCCATGGCTCCTTCACTTTTCCTTTGAGGCAGGCGTTTCTCTACCTGTCCCTACCCCCTCCCAGCTGCACACCCTTCACTTCTCCTGAAACCTCAGAGGCTCCCGCAGCATTGCATAGTTGAAGTTCATGGCTCCCAGCTGGGACAGCAAGCCTGCAAATTAGTGTCTGTGCTATTAAGGCTTCTGGAGGAAAAGAGCACCACATAATGCTGTTTCTTACCCCTCCTGGTCCCAGGCACTAGCTCTGTCTGCTTTCTCTGCCCAGAAACTTCTGGAGTTTGGCAGTTCCACAGTGCCCCCATGAGACCTAGGGGTGATAACCGAGACATTGACTTTGCCCTGAGATAATGATCATGGGATGTGGTTAAGTTAGAAACCATTTCACCATTTGCCTGTTGCAGTCTGTTCTTTGTTTTGGGGGCCTTTTGCTTTGTTTCTCCTGACGTCATACACACACACATCATATACATGCCAGCCCTAGATGATTTGTGATTTTGTATTTTAAGCAAAAAAGAAATGTGGCCATGAAAGAACTGTTTTGACTTTGAGCAGTTTTTGATGAGGCAAATGGTACAAACCTGGCTTAGGTTAGGTGAGACACTAAACTTGGTTTTCTTTTCATGACTGCAGACAACTTACTCAAAGCAGACCACATAGGCCTTTTTGCAATATTCCCACTAATCAGCTTACCGCAGAGTAAGAAAATAATGCCCCTTGTTTCTGGAAAATCTCTTTTATCCTATCTCTTTTAGAAATCCTCTTTTTGCTTCTGTTCATTGATAATAATATTCATATAATGCCCATTTGCCCATATATGAGTAAATGTGTATAGATAAATGATCATATTTCTCTAGACTTTTCTTTGATCCTCAAGTAGGAAATAAAATATCCTAACCTTCTGTAACTATTATGCCAGAAAGGATACTACTGGATTAAGGCAGAATAACAAAATTAATAGAGGGATTTGGGAAAAGAGAATCTAAGAAGGACTCATTTCCAGAGCCAGTATCTCCCATTGGAGATAATTTACTTCCAATCCATGTTTCTTTATATGTGTACATTGAATTACCTGTTACTTGGTCTTACATAGTGCATTATATAGAGTGAATATAAATATTCTAATGGAATCTATTTCTTGACTTTCCAAGTCTGAAGGCAACAAGCCCTCCAAGAACCACTGAGAAGAGATCCCTGATTCAGCTGCATGTGACACTGTTGGGCAGTGGATCAATGTTATCGATGACTAGCTGATGTGCCAGCAAGCTAAGAGTGACCAGACTTTTTACAAGATCCACCCAGTGGAGGGAAATTCCACCCCGAGTGAATCTTCATGGATATAAATCAGATCAAATTAACTCAAGCCCAGATGGCGATGTCCTGTAACTGAATACTTTTTACGAATTTTGTGCACACGTAGCTCATTAAAACCTTTCACAATAGCATCATATGTGTCTTATGGCGTTTCTGATAATAGATAAGGAGAAGATTCTACACAAAATCATAGAAATACGAGCAATCACTATAAATCACGCTAAGGAAGGTGTATTTCTCTGCTTTATGGAACACTTGGCATCTTTTGGCATCAATTAGACAAAATTGCAAGATTGCCAGTCAAAACTTAAGTATTCGAAGAAAAAAAAACTCAGAAGATTGTTTGAGAGATGCCTGAGGCCCCATAATAAACGGTCATTATGTTTCAGACAAGAGAAGCCTGACTGCTATTGTAACAATGGGCAAAATGTGGAGCCACTGGCTTCTGGATCCTTCTAAAATTTCAACCTAGCATCACCTAGGTTTCACCACCCACTCCTTCATTAGGGGAACCTGATGAGGCAAGAAGTAAATATGAGTACTAGAGATTCATCAAAAATCAAGAGAATATTCTGGAAAGACTGAAGTTCTTCGGGGCTGGAATATGAGTAAGATGAGGGATGAGTCCAGGTCAACAGTGAGAAAACAATTGGTGAAAATAATTTCCATTCTGCTCTTGCCTGACCCCTTCTTTACTTTGAGACAATCTCACCTGCATTTTTATCGCAGAAATCAATAGCTGGGTATGAGATACCACTAAAGGACCAGAAAAAATAAAACTAACTGTACAATATGTAGCTCCAGAAAATGAGTTATTGAATTCAATGACCTAACAATTTAAAACAAGCATAACAAATACATTATGTAAAGATCTGCAATATAAACAAGAATATAGAAGATGTTAACATGTAAGAAAATGTAAGGCCAACTAATAGGAATTCTTAACCTGCAGCCTACCTAGCATATTTTATATCAGCATTTCAAAATGTTGTATTATGGAGAAGGATGTTCAAGTTCTCCAATTCTCTAAGAGAAGCCAATGTTTCATGTAAATATTAAGTTTTTGTTCCAATAGGAACTAGTATATATCCATCTTTTCCTGAAATAATGACTCCTATCATCAAGGGACTTTTCCCCCTATTTTCCCCCAAAACAAAATTTCAGCTAATAATCCAGATAAGATCTGTGAAGCTCCCCTTTGAAAATTAAGTGAAATTTCCCAGAGCTTATAAATTCCAAGAACTATGAAAATTCAAATCCCTTCCAGGGGATTCTGACCATGCCCATGGAATCTGTATCCCCCTGATCTTCTCAAACTCTGTCACATTACCTGGCCAGAAAGCTAAGACCTTCTTTGATTTCCTCAAGAAAATTATTGAAATCCAGTGAGTTTCGTAGATTCTAATGGAGATTTGGGTGGTGCTATAAGGCAGGGATCCCCCACCTCTGGTATCTAGTGCCTGATAATCTGATGTGGAGCTGATGTAATAACAACAGGAATAAAGTGCACAATAAATGAAGTGCACTTGAATCATCCTGAAACCATCCTCCCACCCTCCATCTGTGGAAAAATTGTCTTTCTTCCGTGAAACTGATCCTTGGTGCCAAGAACGTTGGCAACAGCTGCTTTAATGGATCAACCAGTGGCTCAGAAGCAAAGAATCTGCCTGTAATATAGGAGACGTGGATTTGATCCCTGGGTTTGGAAGATACCTGGAGAAGGAAAGGGCAACCCACTTCAGTATTCTTGCCTGAGAAATCCCATGGACAGAGGAGCCTGGCGGGCTACAGTCCATGGGGTCAGAAGAGTCGGACATGACTTAGCGACTAAACCACCACCACACTGTTAATTATGTCAAAATTATAGTCACTATCAGAGAAGGCAATGGCAACCCACTCCAGTACTCTTGCCCAGAAAATCCTATGGACAGAGGAGCCTGGTGGGCTGCAGTCCATGGCGTCACAAAGAGTCGGACACGACTGAGCGACTTCACTTTCACTTTTCACTTTCATGCATTGGAGAAGGAAATGGCAACCCACTCCACTGCTCTTGCCTGGAGAATCCCAGGGACGGCAGAGCCTGATGGGCTGCTGTCTATTGGGTCACACAGAGTCGGACACGACTGAAGCGACTTAGCAGCAGCAGTATAGCCAAATTTGCTTTTAAGTTTGCTTCCAATAGGTCTGTCTATTCACCTGAAGTGCCCTTGCACACGAAGACCTCATCCTCCTCAAAACCTGGAAAGAGCAAGGACCTAACTATCGGTTGGCTGTGTAGTGGACAGGACAGCGCCACACGAGGTCTTGCTAAGCATACAGTCATCAGTGAAAGCAGCTGGGCTTAAGCCATGGATTTAGCACAACTACAATGTCAAACAACCAAGGAGAGCCTCCACAGTGCCTCCTCCTAATAAGCTGGAAGTGTTACATTGTTATCTGGGGCAGGAAGCTTTCCAGTAATTTCTGGACTTTTTGTTTTACCTCCATCTTCTCTGGAGCCCTCCAGGTTTCCTGTGTGGTATTTCCCAGCCAGTTGTAGTGCTAGTCACAACTCCTTTAAATCACCATGTTTACTTCACTCCCCCCCTGCCCCATTCTACTTCTTTTCCAGCACAAACTGAAGCAACTAGAACTCACCTTCCTGGTGAGAAGCAAAATGGTATCCTTGGGATACCATTTACTTGGGAAAATAGTATACCCACTTTTATAAAGTGAAATAAGTACTTATCATACAACCCAGCAAGCTTACTCCTATGTATTTACCCAAGAAAAATGAAAGTGTATGTCCACACAAAAGCCTTATAATCAGAACACTGCTTATTGCAGCTTTATACACAACAGCCAAAATCTAGAACAATATAAGTGTTCATCAGCATATAAATGAATATAGAAATTGTGGTGGGGGCATGCAATAAAAAATATACACAATATAAAAGAATAAACTACCAATAACAGAACAATAAGGATGAATAACATAAGAACTATGTTATATGAATGATGCTAGTTGCAAAAAAGTGTGATGGATATCAGAATACTAGTTACCAGTGGGGAAGGGGGTATTAGCTGGAAGGAGACAAAACACACAAGAGGTGATAACACATCTGTATCTTGATTGAAGGGATGTTGCTCAAGTATATCTATTTGACAAAATGCATAAAATTAACATTTAATATTACTTATTTCACTGCCTTTAATAAAAGTATGTCCACTACCCAGAGTCAACAGCCATTAATATTTTTGTATTATCCTTTCGAACAGTGTTCTTTCTAAAGTTACTTATAGATACTTTATCAGATATTTAGAGTTCCCTACACTATAGCTACTGTTGACTTGAAATAAGTAGACTGCTAGGTATTTCTCCAGCAAAAATGGGCATGGCTGGCTAAAGAATATCACTGGCCATCTGCCTCTATAAGGACTAAGTTTTTAGCCACCTCAGCTATTGACCTTCAATACACCCTGAAAGGAGTTCAAGGGAGAGATCAGAAGTGAGGCACTCTTCTGTGCTCTGGGAAAGCTGGCAGACAGGCTTCAGACAGATATATTCAGAAGAACTTTTTAAGAACATGGATCCTTGTGTGTTCCCGTACTTTGAAAAGCACTCTGACTAGCAGCAACCTTCTACAGAGATGTGAGCCTGGTTGCACATAACCCCTTTGCCCAAATCACAGGTGTGGTTACCTCCCCCCAGCCCCCACCACCCCATACCTTTCAGAGCAGTTTCTCAGAGCTCTCTCAGAAGCTGTCTCCCTGGCTATAGCCCTCAGTAAGACAGTGAGTAAAATTGACTCACAGCTTTTCTGTCGCTACGGTAAGTCACATACAAATGCCTGCACCATACTTTTATAGAGAGGAAAAGGAAGGTGGGAGAGCTATAGTAAAGGAGGGTTTGGTTTTTCAGTGACTGAGTCCTTGACAGGAAAGAAAAGGAATCTTTCTTCCTTCTGTTGGGATCTGCTACCATCACAGGGGACAAGAGCTCCCTCTTCTGGTCTCCCAGATCTATTCAATTGAGTGAAAAGTGAAAGAGTTCATTGTTCAGTCATGTCCAGCTCTTTGCAACCCCACAGACTGTTGTCTACCAGGCTCCTCTGTGCATGGAATTCTACAGGCAAGAATTCTTGAGTGTGTGGCCATTCCCGTCTCCAGGAGATCTTCCTGACTCAGAGATTGAACCCGAGTCTCCCGTGGCTCCTGCATTGCTGGCAGATTCCTTACCACCGAGCCACCAAGCTTGGTTCCCTATTAATTCCTATGGGCCCCAGGGTTGTTTATTGTTTATGAATCACCTTGAGCCTTATACTGAACCCATCAGAGGTTGACTTTTCAATTCACCATTTTTCAGGTTGCCTAAGGGACTGGAACTTCTTCCCAGATGCCTGGAAACCTGGCCATGTCCATTGCTTCCAGGGATCAGGATTGAGGGATCAAGGGAGAAGGAGGTAAGAATTGGAGTATTTCCTGCCATATGTGTAAACAAAGGATGCCAGAGTCATCAGAGACTGCAGCAATCACTTAATGGTGAGCTGGTAAGCCCCAGGAAACTCAGGAAGAAAGAATTTCTGCTGCTCAGAAACCATCAGACTGCAGCCACTCCCTATGGTGAACCCTGAGGAAACTCAGGATGTGAGAACACGGGATACCGGCCTCAGATAGCTGAACAAGCATGTGTGCTTAGTCGCTCGGTCATGACAGACTCTTTGTGACCCCATGGACTGTAGCCTGCCAGTCTCCTCTGTCCATGGGGATTCTCTGATGGCTGAGGTGCATATCAAAGGAATGACTTCAGTGAGTTCAGACGCTTCTCCCCACAGTTGAGTTCAGTTCAGTTGCTCAGTAGCGTCTAACTCTTTGTGACCCCATGGACTGCAGCACGCCAGGCCTCCCTGTCCATCACCAACTCACAGAGTTTACTCAAACTCATATCCATTGAGTTGGTGATACCATACAGCCATCTCATCTTCTATCATCCCCTTCTCCCACCTTCAATCTTTCCCAGCATCAGGGTCTTCTCCAGTGAGTCAGCTCTTTGCATCAGGTGGCAAAAGTACTGGAGTTTCAGCTTCAGCATCAGTCCTTCCAGTGGATATTCAGGACTGATTTCCTTTAGGATGGACTGGTTTGGTCTCCTTGCAGTCCAAGGGACTCTCAAGCATCTTCTCCAACACCACAGTTCAGAAGCATCAATTCTTTGGTGCTCAGCTTTCTTTATAGTCCAACTCTCACATCCATACATGACTACTGGAAGAACCATAGCCTTGACTAGATGGACCTTTGTTGGCAAAGTAATGTCTCTGCTTTTTAATATGCTGTCTAGATTGGTCACAACTTTTCTTCCAAGGAGTAAGTGTCTTTTAATTTCATGGCTGAAGTCACCATCTGCAGTGATTTTGGAGCCCCCAAAAATAAAATCTGCCAGTATTTACCCGTCTATTTGCCATGAAGTGATGGGACCAGATGCCATGATCTTAGTTTTCTGAATGTTGAACTTTAAGCCAACTTTTTCACTCTCCTCTTTCACTTCCATCAAGAGGTTCTTTAGTTCTTATTCACATTCTGCCATAAGGGTGGTGTCATCTGCATACCTGAGGTTATTGATATTTTTCCCAGCAATCTTGATTCCAGCTTGTTCTTCATCTAGCCCAGCGTTTCTCATGATGTACTCTGCATATAAGTTAAATAAACAGGGTGACAATATACAGCCTTGACATACTCCTTTTCCTATTGGAACCAGTCTGTTCTTCCATGTATAGTTCTAACTGTTGCTTCTTGACCTGCATACAGGTTTCTCAAGAGGCAGGTCAGGTGGTCTGGTATTCCCATCTGTTTAAGAATTTTCCACAGTTTGTTGTGATCCACACAGTCAAAGGCTTTGGCATAGTCAATAAAGCAGAAATAGATGTTTTTCTGGAACTCTCTTGCTGTTTTGATGATCCAACAGATGTTGGCAATTTGATCTCTGGTTCCTCTGCCTTTTCTAAAACCAGCTTGAACATCTGGAAGTTCATGGTTCATGTATTGTTGACACCTGGCTTGGAGAATTTTGAGCATTACTTTACTAGCGTGTGAGATGAGTGCAATTGTGTGGTAGTTTGAGTATTCTTTGGCATTGCCTTTCTTAGGGATTGGAATGAAAACTGACCTTTTCCAGTCCTGTGGCCACTGCTGAGTTTTCCAAATTTGCTGGCATATTGCGTGCAGCACTTTCACAGCATCATCTTTTAGGATTTGAAATAACTCAACTGGAATTCCATAACCTCCACTAGCTTTGTTTGTAGTGATGCTTCCAAAGGCCCACTTGACTTCACATTCCAGGATGTCTGGCTCTAGATGAGTGATCACACCATTGTGATTATTTGGGTCGTGAAAATCTTTTTTGTTCAGTTATTCTGTGTATTCTTGCTACCTTTTCTTAATATCTTCTGCTTCTGTTAGGTCCATACCATTTCTGTCCTTTATGGAGGCCATCTTTGCATGAGATGTTCCCTTGATATCTCTAATTTTCTTGAAGAGATCTCTAGTCTCTTAGACTAGTCTCTCTAGTCTCCCCACAGTTAGAAAAGCAGTAAATTCCTTCACTTGGGATGGCTGGTTTTCTTTTCAATTGACAATAATCTTTTGATGTTCAGACCACCTCCCTTTGTTGCAAAACTTCTATGTAATCTGGCCCCTCCCCACACTCCTTGGTGTGGTTCTCTCAGAGTTACTTGAGATGCTGCCTCCTTGGCTTGAAGTCCTAAAAATCCCCTCCCTCCCCCCGAATAAAACATAACTCTCAACTTTTAGGTTGTGATTTTTTAAATTTTTTTAATTTTTAATTGAAGGATAACTGCTTTACAGTATTGTGTTGGTTTCTACTAAACATCAACATGAATCAGACATAGGTTCACTCATGTTCCCTCCTACTTGAACATCCCTCCCACCTCCCTCCCCATCCCACCTACCTAGGTTGTTACTGGGGCTGCTTGCCACAATTTACCACTATCCTGTTCTTTACTTTTGTAATTACAAGTGTAGGGCTTTGTGGTGAGCTCAGCCCTTAGTGGCCCCTCAGGGAAGCGAGGTCAGTGCTCCTTTATTCGTGGTCATACTGTCAGGAAAATCCCCCAGCAAAGTCCCAGAAGCTGCCGTTGTTATAGCCATGCTATCCAGGAAACAAACTCACTAAGAAGGACAATGCAGGTAGTGGAGTGCAGATTATTACACCAGCGGGCCCAAGGCAGAGTCTCCTCTTAGCCAAGGACCCTGACCAGCATTTGTGAAAATCTTTTATACCCCATGTGTACGTGTCCAAACCCACCACCCCAAATCCCTTGAGGCTTACAAAGGAAGGGTAAATACAATCACAATAACCCCATCATTCACGTGTTATGTGTTCAAACTTAATAATCAATAAGCCCGCGGTTACATTCCAACCAGTTAATAACCGATAAGCCTGTGGTTACGTTCAGATAGATACTGTCCGGAAGCAGGGGTGATTAGTGTCTGTTTTCTCTTAGGCAATGAGTAACCTGGATGTGATCTTCAAGATTCCCCTGCCCAGAGTGGGTCTTATCCTTCCATTGTCATTCCCACAGGTGCTAAGCACAGAGTTCAGAGTCCACCGGAGAGGTGGCCGTGCACGACCAGCACGGACAGGCCTGAGATGGAGTCCAGGCCCTATGAATTCCTTCTTCACCATGACCACCACTCTTAGCTGACATTTCTCTTACTCCTCACAGCTGTCTTCACAAGCCTGAAGCCGCTTCCTGCTCAGGACTCTGAGATGAAGCCCAGGTGTGGAACACAGGTGGAATAAATGTATGTCTCACTTTGATGTTCAAGGGTAATTATTAACAGCACCACTTTCATTCCCCTAGACATATGAGACTATGCATCTCCTCATTTCACATGTTCTCTCTATGGTGTTTCTGTCTTAGTAGCCCCAGCATACATTTTCTACAGGAACTGGTAATTTATAACATGAAGCAGAGGTCTTTAGGGTTGGTTGAACCCTCATCATATGTGACCCGGTGATGCACTAGGCATACTTTTCATACCTTAGGGTGAGGAACCTTTTGAAGGAAGGAAGGAAGGGAGGGGAGGAGGGAGAAAGAAATAAAAGTGTGAAACCAATACAAAATACAGGGCTTTCCTGGTGGTGCAGTGGTAAAGAATTCACCCACAATGTAGGAGATGCAGGTGTGATCCCTGGGTCAGGAAGATGCCCTAGAGAAGGAAATGGCAACCCGCTCCAGTATTCTTGCCTGGGGAATCCCATGGACAGAGGGGCCTTGTGGGCTACAGTTCATGGATTGTAGGAGTTGGATATGACTTAGTGACTAATCCACCACCACCAATACAAAATACTCAATTCACTAGCATCCCAACACCAATTTATTTCACAACTGAATACTTGGGGGTCTACCTGCCTGATTAGTGGGACATCCAGTCTCTCCCTTCTGAAGCATTCTCTGCATCATCTTGAGAGGATAACAGGTAGAAGGCCAGGAGTCCCCAAGTGGAGGAAATGAACTGCAAGTGGCAGACTTTTTTTTCCCCTTCTCTATACAAAAATAAAAGGTTTCTTTTAAATTCTGTGTGTCATGACAACACCTGGTTCTGCCTGAACTTAACTTTTCTCAAACCTTGAGTTAACCAGTGCATTTTTCTTGTGGAAATGTTTTTCTTAAGCTATGTTAATGAACTCTGCATTTGCCTTAGAATCTGCCTTTCTTCAAACTGGTTCCCCCTAACACTCAAACCTTGAACGCGTAGTGGCTCAACAAACCAGTACCTCTTACTCATGGAAATGTTCTCTTAAGCTCTGTCAATGAAACTATATATTTGCTTGGAAATCTGCCTTTCTTTAAGATTTATGTCAATTGTTTTATGGCCTGGGATGACTCACCTTGTGCCAATGCTATCTCAAAATGCATGTTGTGGGAGAGGGGCCTGATGCAACTCTTATAGTTTTGAGGTGATTCTTTATTTGATTAGCAACTTGCTGGCAGATATATAGAAAAGGAAAGTGGAAAGTAAAAGTCGCTCAGTCGTGTCGGACTCTTTGCGACCTCATGGACTATACAGTCCATGGAATTCTCCAGGCCAGAATACTGGAGTGGGTAGCTTTTCCCTTCTATAGGGGATCTTCGCAATCTATGGATCAAACCCAGGTCTCTTGCATTGCAGACAGATTCTTTACCAGCTAAGCCACAAGGGAAGCCCCAGCAGATATTTAACTCCTTGCTAAAAACTAGCAAGGGGGGCACTCTTTCTGCCCGTTTCTAATGTCTACATCAGAAACTTCCTCTATCCATTTTATACTTTAATAAAACTTTATTACACAAAAGCTTCAAGTGATCAAGCATCAACTCTGGCCTCGGATCAAAATCCTCTCCTCCGGAGGTCATGAATCCCAGCATAGTTCATGGTGCACAGCCACAAACTTTCAATCTCTCCAGGCCATTGTTCAGGAACCCTCAGGTCTTGGCCTCCTAGAAGTCAGTCCTGTCTTCACCCATCAGGCTCAGAGCAAGCAGCTCTGGGCATGGGATGCTCTGTGTGTGTTTGCTCTTGCCTAGCCTGTCCTCTGTGGTGACATTCTTGTTGGCCTGGATCCCAGCAAGCTCATGAAGTCACATACACAGGGCCAAAGAAACTCCCTATGCTGGCCAGCAGGTCCCGAGGTGCTTCGGCCTTGTCTGCCTTCTGTCTCAGAACATTCTTCTCCCACCAGTACTCAGGTGTGCTGTTGAGATCCTTTGTCTTCTGGAAAGTTCCCAGTTGGAGGTTCCTGGGTATTCCCTTTCGAGTCTCCCCTCTCCTCTCCAGTAAGCCAGTCTCCACTCAAAGAGAAGGCAATGGCACCCCACTCCAGTATCTTGCCTGGAAAATCCCATGGACGGAGGAGCCTGGTAGGCTGCAGTCCATGGGGTCGCAATGAGTTGGACATGACTGAGCGACTTCACTTTCACTTTTCACGTTTATGCATTGGAGAAGGAAATGGCAACCCACTCCAGTATTCTTGGCCTGGAGAATCCCAGGGATGGGGTTGCACAGAGTCAGACACAACTGAAGTGACTTAGCAGTAACTCAAAGACCAAAGGAAGGCATGTTTTGCAAAACAGGAAATAACACAGAGAGCTTAAGAGAATACAGAGGTTGCTCTGTAGGCTCCCCAGGTCACTCATTGGCCAGGTCGGTCCCATTGTTGGGGGCCATGGCCACATTCTATGGTGCCTGGGAGCCTTTCCTGAATACCACAGTCCCAGATGTCCTGTGCAACATTTCTTCTTCTGCAAATTAAAGCTGATTTTGACCTGTGCAAATGGAAAGCTCCCAAATCCCCACCCCCACCCACCCCAGCCTTGAGCAGGGCATGGAGACACTGTGGAGTTTGTGAAAGGGCAGGAAGCATCTCTGTGAGGCTGTGGGTGAGCTGTTGGCACAGAGGAACACAGCCGAGTCACCCAGCTGTGTGGGTTGCATCTTCAGAGTGAGCTACACACTGTTGGGCATCTCAGCTGAGAAGCGATCCTCCAAAAAGTGTGCCTTTTCTGAAAGTTCTTTGTTGTAGATGGACATCAGAAACTCCATGCCCTTTCTGTCGGTACCACTGTGGTACAGAGGACCAGGCACGGGGTCACACCGCAGGGTCACATCCCATCCCATCTCTGTGATGTAGTAGCAAGGGTTCTGGCTGACACCAGGTACCAAGTGTCCTGTGGGAGGGCACAGGGCCAGAAAGAGAATGAGGCAAAGGTGTGTAACTGGCTTTGGGTCAAGGGAACAGGATAGGAGTTTCCCACACACCCCCAGGACGCACTTACTCCCAGGAGACCAAGGATCGCCCAGCACAAGAGCCTGCTGTCCATGGCGGGGTCTGGCAGAGCTGAAGCCTCTCCCAGTTGGGCATCTGGTCCTTAGCAGCCCCGGGAAGGAGATCCTGTGATGACATCACAGTCCTGGGCAGCACCCACAGATTCAGGAGTGCCCCCACATGAGGGAGCCTTAGTGTCCATGGACATGTGATGCTCTTCGGACTGGCCCTTGTGTGTCCTGAGGGGTGCAGACTCCCAGCGCCCGAGCTGCAGATGGACCCTGGGAGAATACAGGCTTCAGGACACCTGGGCCAGGCGTGAAGGTCCCAACAAATGGGTGGGATCCACTCCCCTCCAACGGCCAATTCAGAGCCACAGTCTGGGGGCATGAAGCCTGTGTGTCATAGTTCTGAGCCTGATGATGAAAACATGGGGAATCAAGAGACCAACGGAAACAAGACAAAAAGAATAACCCTACAAGTGTCACTGTGGAGAGGAAATGCAGTGAGAAGTTGAGACCGGAAGCCTAGAAGGACATTTCAGTGAGAGGGAGGGAGAGTGGGTGAGAAGGTAAGCACTCAGCCCAGCACACTGACCCTCAGCTGAGAGAGGCAGGGGCCTGCTGGCTTCCTGAGGGGCTGAGAGCAAGGGCCTGTGCAGATGTGGGACTTCGATCATGGTGGGGCTCAGGGTCTAGCCTTGAGTGGGAACAGGACAAATCAGAGAACAGATGAGCTGGATTACAGGATAAGAGAACTGGTGAAGACAGAGGACACATTTCTCACACCTGCTTCCCAAAGCCTGGGTCTCTTGCTGTCCTTTGCGGGGACTCCAGCCCTGGGACCTTTGCTTGGGAGTCCTTCTCTGATTCCCAAAGCTCCATGCTGCTCAGCTGTGGGTGACCACAGCCTTGGCTGCAGGGGATCCTGAAAAGGAGAGGCACAGAAGCCAGGCACCTGCTGAGCTCCCAGCCATGCACCCCCCCATAGGGCAGCAGCATCCTTCTTATCCTCTGGGCCCATGTAGGGCCTGAGTCTTGGGATGCTGGCATTTGTTTAGAGGATCCCAGGGGTGCTGGTGTTTGTTTAGAGGATCCCTGTGAAACCTGAAGCCCAACCATCCACTTTACAGCAGACTTGTTTATTTCACAATAAGCAAGGCATTAAAATACTAGGTGGGGATGTGTTTATCTTTTAACCATTTGCCAGGGCATTGTCACACTCAGCTTTAAAAAAAAAAAAATCCGTACACTCTAAAGACATAGAATAGAATCACTGTGTGGATTGACTTGGCCAGAGGTGTTATGGTTCGGGGCTCTGTCAGGGGTCCCCATCCCTGGAGGACCCTCTGCAGGAGACAGAAGGGAGCCTTTGTAAAGATGGCAGACAGCTCACCCTCCAGGACGCAGGGCTCTCTGCCAGCCCTGAGTGGCGGGTGTGTGCAACCACGGGGCTGGAAGATACGAGGTTCAGCAAAGACAACCCCGAACTCAAAGTCCTGCTCTGAAACGCAGGAGGCCGCCGCTTCTCACTGGCTGTTGTGAGCAATGATCCAAGGATATCAGACTCTGTGGCTGATATAGCAGGGTGTGAAGACCTGAAGAGACGGAAGAAAAAAGGAATCAAGCCTGAAGGGTTAAGGCTGGAGTGGAAGAGAAGCCAGTGAAGGGCTGAGCCCTTGAATGAGCAGCCAGGAGGGTGAACTGGAGAATAGCAACCCCAGCAGGATCAGGGATCTGTGGCCCTCAAGGGCAGGAACAGACAGAGACCCTGGAGAATGAGGTGTTTTGAAGAAGGTCTGAGCATATTTGGAGCTGGGATCTGGGCTGAGATCCAGGGTCTAGCTTGGATGGAAGGGGAAGTCAGAGAAAAAGGCAACTTTTAAAAGGAAGATGAGTAGGACTGCTGTGGTCAGAGGGTCAAGGGTCTCATGAAAGGGTTCCCAGAGGATCAAAGCAATTGGGAAAAGCAGATTAAGAACCTGCTTAAACTTGATTGGCTTGGCACAGTCTTTCCCAGGACGAGCCCAGCACACACTGTTGATGTTGTGAAGAAACTCTCCACTGCCATGCCACGTGACCCCACAGGCAGGGCTGTGGTCTGATGGGAAATGCTAAACCAAGACTTGGATGGCCCCACGGCTTCCTGCCTGCAGCCTGGAGGTTTGTGCACAGAAAGGAATTGACTCTGCAGGGCTGTGTCTCTACTGCTGGCGCAGAGGTACACGGCAGCGTCCTGTGGTTTCAGGGCGTTCAGGTCCAGGAGGCACTGGGAACTCTCTGGGCATCTAGGCTGGAAGCGACTTGGAACACTCGCATTTTCAGCGAGTTCCTTGTAGTTGTAGATGAACATGAGCTCTGGCGGCTTCTGGGCACTCTGTTTATACCAGTACATAGCATTATGTCCTAGATGTTGTTCACATTTCAAAGATTTCTTGTCCATCATTCCCATGACTAGGTATTTTGGTATCTGAGTGATCCCAGGGTCTGCAGAGATGGCTGGGAGAAAAGGACAGAATTCAGACAAAGGCCAGAGGGGAAGGTGTTGCTGCAGCCACAGGGAAATGGTTCGGGGTCTGGGGGCAGCCTGTGTGAACTCAAGACTCACCTATGCCCAGGAGACAGAGGACCACACAGCAGAGCTGCCCGAAGTCCATGGTGGAGTCAGGGTCACAGTGGATGCTCTGGGTGTGTGTTGGGGGTGGGGTGGGTGGGCTCTGGCCTCCTCGGCCTTGGTTGGCGGTTTTGTCTCTGACGTCAGTGTCCCTGTCAGTTTCCCAGCCCCAAGGATGTTTCCTCTTCCCATTTCATGCCTCATATAGATTCTGATAGCAGGTAGATTTGAGTCTGTTGGGCTGGGGTAGTCCTTCGACAGTGGGCGATTTTGCTGTTAGCTGCTCTCCTCATTATGTAGATTCTCCCCCGTCCTGCTCCCTTCCAAGAGCCCCTCTCAGACAGACTATACCCCTTCAAGACATCTCCTTCCCTGTTCAGTCAGGCAGGACAACACTCAAAACACCATTTCTCTCCCTGTCTAAGCTCCAATACTTTGGCCACCTGATGTGAAGATCTAACTCACTGGAAAACACCCTGATGCTGGGAGAGACTGAAGGTGGGGGGAGAAGGGGACGACAGAGGATGAGATGGTTGGATGGTATCACCGACTCGGAACATGAATTCAAACAGACTCCGGGAGATCGTGAAGGACAGGGAAGCCCGGCATGCTGCAGTCCATGGGGTCGCAAAGAGTCGGACACCACCGAGTGAACAACAAGCTCCCTGGAGCTCCTTTGCCCAAATGTGTGGAGGGAGGACACCTGGAAGGTCATAGTCCTGTTCTGGACCAGTGCCCATCATTAAAAGGCACGACTGTGATGCCAGCCAGGAGCCAGACCCTGCGAAGAGTGCTGAGAGGACCATACAAGAGATAAGCCATTCTCTGTGCCTGTTACGGGGCTTCCCTTGTGGCTCAGCTGATAAAGAATCCGCCTGCAATGTGGGAGACCCGGGTTGGATCCCTGGGTTGGGAAGATCCCCTGGAGAAGGGAAAGGCTACCCACGCCAGTATTCTGGCCTGGAGAATTCCATGGACTATATAGTCTATGGGGTCGCCAAGAGTCCGATGCGACTGAGCGACTTTCAGTTTCACTTGTGCCTGTATTGAGGGTACAGGGCTTGACTAGGCTTAAAGCAAACAGGTTGCCGCAAGAAAACAACACAAGGCAAATGGATCTCAGTTTGAAAATTACTTCAGTGTCTTTGAGAAGTCTGCAAATCACCCAACTTACACAAGTATGGAAGTCCAACGCCCTGCTCCCTTCCGCACCAGCCCCTCTCGGCCCCTCCCCCACCGGCCTCGGCGTTTCCGCGGAGCCAGAGCGCCTCCCTGTGGCCAGAGCAGCACATTCTCCAGATCGCAGGCCTCTCACCCCACAGCATGAGCAGCCCGGGTCTATCACCGGTTCCACAAACCCGGAGCTTCCGTGATAGATACAAGGCTCCAGGGAATCACGAAGAAGAAAGAAGCACCTGAAACAACCAGAACAGTTGGCAACAGTACCATCCATCCGCGTAACTAGGGCATTCCAGTTTTTACCCGACAGAGATCGGTTGTGTCTGGATTCCTAGGTGTGAACAAAACGCAGACCTACAGCTACTACCCAGGTCCCTGGAGAGCTTATAATCGTCCCTGAAGGCTCAGACGGCAAAGTGGCTGCCTACAGTGCGGGAGATCGGGGTTCAATCCCTGGGTCGGGAAGATCTCCTGGAGAAGGAAATGGCAACTCACTCCAGTATTCTCGCCTGGAAAATCCCATGGATGGAGGAGCATGGTAGGCTACAGGCCACCGGGTCACAAAGAGTTGGACACGACTGAGCTACTTCGCTTTCACTTTTCACTTTCAGAGCTTATAGACCATCTTGATTTGTTCAATGAATACTCACTGAGCAACAGCTAGGAGCAAGCACAAAACATCAACAGGTTCACCCCTGGAATTTTATTGTGACGGGGTAATTATGCCGGTGGCTCAGATGGTGAAGAATCTGCCTTCAATGCAGGAGACCCGGGTTTGATCCCTGCATGGGAAAGATCCCCTGGAGAAGGGCATGATAAGCCACTCCACTATTCTGGGCCTGGAGAATTCATGGACGGAGGAGCCTGGTGGGCTTCAGTCTGTGGGGTCACAAAGAGTTGCACATGATTGAACAACTAACACACACACACACTTCCGCTTAGTCACAGACAACCACTAGGGACTCAAACGTGTCTTACATGAAGTTTGAGAAATGTGTCCAGTATTTCAGTACTTAAATCACTTCATGAATATGGTAGCATATTTCCTCAGCTGTTACAAGAACTGAACCGAAATGATCTCCAAAGCCCTGTGCATGGCTGACGTGTTAGACACCAAACCAGGCCCATTCATTGTCCAGCCAGCTTTCCAACCTGGGACTAGCTTAGATGACCCAAGGTGAGTCACTCTATGTTGTTGCTGTTTGAAGACACTCAACTGGAAGACAGGGGCCCGTCCCAGTTAGAGAGAGAGAGACCTTGGTGAACAAGCTGTGAATCCCACGGAGACCCTAGGAGGGCCAAGCACTAGTAATAACGAGCCCGCATGCTAGGGCTCCCTAAGAGGATTGTGTGTGTGTGTGTGTGTGTGCGCTAAGTCACTTCAGTCGTGTCTGACTCTTTGCCACCCCATGGACTATAGCCCGCCAGGCTCCCCTGTCCATGGGATTCTCCAGGCAAGAATACTGAAGTGGGTTGCCATGCCCTCCTCCAGGGGATCTTCCCAACCCAGCAATCTAACCCATGACTCTGAGGTCTTCTGCATTGGCAGGTGGATTCTTTACCACTAACACCACCTGGGAAGCCCCTAAGAGTATTTGCTCCTAGCAAATGCCACAATCAGACCTGCCAGGATAAAACCAGAGCCTCTCCTCTATATCATCCACGAGACCCCTCAGCATCCCCTTCATAATCTTTAAAGCAGAATATTTTGGTAGTCTTCTAATGGTACATCCCACCCGGACTCTATCTCCCTTCTGATGCATACTGCTAACAGCGTTCCTATACCAAATATATTGATCATGTTATCTCACTTAAGGTAGGACCACTGTCTAGCTCCTGCCAAGAGATTTTAGTGGTGAAAGTCCTTTCCATGTCCCTAATATCCTGCATCATCTGGGTACTGCCTGATCTCCAGGAGGCTTCAAATATGACAATCAGAAATGGAATGAACGGCACTGTGCTCCTTCTTGGAGGAAAGAAGTCTGCAGTGGACAACAAAAAGTCTACCTCGGCTGGTGCTCCTGCCTCACCCTTTCTAGTTCACCTGTTGTTGGGCTGCACCCTGCAGGCCTGCAAGCCCTGTGGTCGTCCAGGACAGCAAAGAATGAGTCCAGAGACAGTGACAGAGACATCAGTGGTTTACTGGACAGGAGATCATACCCAAAGGGTGCTGGAACAACACCCCATTGCACATAGACAGGACATGGCAGCAGTCTTATCCACTCGGGGAGGAGGCTACCATTTATAGGGGAATTGATGTCAGGTGGGCACGTCAGTTACAGGGACCAAGCGCTATAATTAGGAGGATTGGAGAGTCATGTGAATGAAGCACGGCCTGGCCAAGCAGAGGCTGTGCAGAGAACAAGAGAACAGCCATCTTAAGTGGCCTGACCGTACACCTGTCACCATGGACTTTCCTGCTTCTCCAAATATTTTTTCCATTAAACAGTGAACTCACTGATAATCTGAATTTCCTTTTGGTCTTAGAAACTTTTACCTTCACCTCATCTTCCTTTCGACTTTTGCTCATCAAGCATTCTTTGCAAATAGTGTGTTTTCAGTCCGAAACAATGTGATCTACAATATGTACAGCAGTGGAAGGCAGGGAATGCCTTCTCTCTTCAGTTAAGATCTTCAGGGCATGGGACAGGGTCCTTTCTTGTTTGCGGAGTCCTGAGTATTCTAGAGAATTTAATTCTGCTTCTCTGCTCCAGCTGAGAAGTAGGATTCTGTATGACTTCTGTGTGTGTGCTCCAGGCTGCCCTGCAGATTGAAACTCTCGGGGAGCCTTGGGTTGGGTGAACGCAGAGTCCCACAGTTTCCTGCCTAGGCCAGGGGCTTTGTGCACGAGCAGGCAGTGACGCTGCAGGGCTGTGTCATAGCTGCTGGCACAAAAATACACGGCAGAGTCGCCTGGCTCCAGGGAGTTGCTGTGAAGGTAAATGAGCTTTGTTGGGAGAGTCCGGTGAGAAACGACTTGGCACCGTTTCATTTTCAATGAGTACCTTATTATTGTAGCTAAACATAACCCTCAGCAATTTCTTGGAGTCCTGCTTATACCAGTACATACTATCATGGTTCAGCTTTTGTTCACATTCTAGGGACATCTTAGTTCCCATCTGTGTGAGGAGATATTTTGGAGTCTGGAAAACCCCTGTGCCCGAGGTACCTGAGAAGGAAAGAAACAGAACTCAGATAAGTCCCAGGAAATAGCCAGGCTTTGGAGGCTTGATGGAGGGACTTAGAGACTCAAAGAGGGATCCAGCTGCCTAGACCCGGGACTCACCTCTCCTAGGAGCCCGAGGGCCACACAGCAGAGGAGCCTGGAGTCCCTGGGGGAGCCCTGGCCCAGGACGCTGGTCCTCAGTGGTAAGAAGACCAGACTGCCATGCTCACTGCCCTCCCAGGGGCTGGGCCTCTGATGTCACAGCCCAGAATAACTTCCTCATCCTCAGGCCTCTTCTAACCTGCTCCCCTCCTTCTCCAGGGTTGCACTTGCTCTGTGCAAAGTGATGTTCCTTTCTATTCCTTTCAAAGGAGTTTGGGATTCCTAGGGATACTATGAGTATGGTGAGCAGGTGGCCTCAAGGATGCTTCTCTGATGGTCATTTTGTGCCAGCAACTGCCTCCCTCCTCGCTCCCTGCCCCAGGTCCTGGCCACCTCCTTATTGGTGCCCCATGCTGTGTCTCTCTCTCAGAGTCAGGCTGGTTTCCCTTCTTTGGATCTTCTGCTTCTCCATCACAATAATGCAGGACAACCCCACTCCCATCTTGGCTCCCCTGAATGTGTGGTTTATGCTAATTATTTCAGTTACCATCAAGAAATTGACTCTGAGGTCTCCCCGGGAACCGGCTGCAGACCACAAACAATCATGCATTGCTCTTAGTTCGGAGCACACTCTGATAATGAGTCTTTGAGAGGAATAAATGGAAGCCCTATTCCCGGTGATGTTCTTCGTTCGAGAGGCAGAGCCACGAGCGGAATAGTAGGGAAATAAGAAGTCAGAATATGACCAGAGCTGGAGATTAGAGAGGACAGCAATAACACGAAGTTGGGAAAATCTAAACAGGATGATATTCCTGCCCTTGCTTTGTCCACAGGTCACGTTCGTTCCCTTTTGGTGCAAAGTTTACAGCTCAATAGGGATTCCAGGTGGCTCAGCGGTAAAGAATCTGTCTGCCAGTGCAGGAGTTGCCGGAGACACAGCTTCAATCCCTGCGTCAGGAAGATCCACCGCCACCTCCCCCCCTCCCCCAACCCCCAGAGTGGGAAACAGCAACCCACTCTGATGTTCTTGCCTGGGAAATCCCATGGATGGAGGAGCCTGGTGGGGTGGAGTCCCTGGGGTTGCAACAGGACTGGGGCACCAAAGCAAAGCATGCATTAAAGCTCAGTACCCAGCCTGGGGTTTCTCAGCCTCCGTGCTATTGACAGACTGCAAGGACAATTCTTGGTTGTGGGGCTGTAGCGAGTTTAGCAGCATCCCTGCTCTCTATGCCTTGCCTGTCTGTAGCACTCCCCACCCCTGTTGTGATAGAGAAAACTGTTCCCAGGCCGTGGAATCACCCCCGTTGACAACCTGTACTGTGTGTGTTCAGCCGTGTCCGACTCTTTGCCACTCCCAGGACTGTAGCCCGCCAGGCTCTTCTGTTCATGGAATTTTCCAGGCAAGAATACAGGAGCAGGTTGCCATTTCCTGCTCCATTAAGAACATCCCTCCCTTTTTTCTTTCTTAGGGTCCTTGCCCTCCTCCAACAGCCGCTGGGTTTCCATGGGGGCTGCAGCGCCTCCTAGTGGTCAGAAAGGTGCAGTTCTCAGATCTCAGGGCTCCTGGGACTGCCTCCCCGCAGCCCAGGGTAATATCTGTGAGCAAGGACCCAGAGGAAGACCAGGCACCACGCGCCACGGAGGTTTCCCACACACAGATGCACAAGTGCATAACGTACAGCAACACTGTCAGCTATTAGTGAAAGGCCTTCAGAGACAGACCCAGTGGTTCATTTGATTTTCAATAAGCACAGAACAAGCACTAGAAACATAATCGTGAACAAAACAGAAATGACCTCTGTCCCGGAAACTTGCAAGCTTTCTTTCTTGGCACTCATTGAATCGTTGCTTAGTGCAAAGCCAGAGTAAGACAATATTCTCCTCTCATGATGTTTATCTTCTGATAGCAAAAAGAAATTTACAGGTTACCCTAGACCAGAAACATAAAATATATTTTATACAGATGTTAGAAATGTAAACAGCATTAATATAGTTAAATACCGTCCTGAACATGGCTTCCCATTTTTTCATCTACAAAACAATGGGCTGTAATAAATGTCTATGGCAACCCACTCCAGTACTCTTGCCTGGAAAATCCCATGGACGGAGGAGCCTGGTAGGCTGCAGTTCATGGGGTCGCTAGGAGTCAGACACGACTGAGCGACTTCACTTTCCCTTTTCACTTTAATGCATTGGAGAAGGAAATGGCAACCCACTCCAGTATTCTTGCCTGGAGGATCCCAGGGACGGGGGAGTCTGGTGGGCTGCTGTCTATGGGGTCCCACAGAGTCGGACACGACTGAAGCAACATGGCAAGTCTCTGTTCAGTTTTAAAATTGTATGATCCTAACCAGGGGCAGCCCTAGATGTTTATTGCAGATGGCTCTTATACATACACTTCTCTGGGGTGGTTCAGATGGTAAAGAATCTGCCTGCAATGTGGGAGACCTAGGTTCAGTCCCTGGGTTGGGAAAATCCCCTGGAGGAAGGAATGGCTTCCATATTCTTCGCTTGAGAAGTCCATGGACAGAGGAGCCTGGTTGGCCACGGTCCACTGGGTCACGAAGAGTTGGCCAGGACTGAGCAACTAACACACTAAAAACCAGGGGCAGTGCTAGATGCTTATTGGCTGGTGGCTCTCATGCATCCGATATCTACCTGATTATATCACACGACTGACGTGTGAAGCTTTTCAAAGAAAGAGGGAAGGGAAGAAGGAAAGGAGAAGAAAGGATAGATGGAAAGAAGAGTCAAAAGTGAGACTGACAGGAGGCTACATATGTTAGTGATTCTGACCATACAAAGAAGTAACCATTCTTAAAAAAATGATGAATGAAGGTCACTCTGTCGTGTTTGACTCTTTGCGACCCCATGGACTATACAGTCCATGGAATTCTCCAGGCCAGAATACTGGAGTGGGGGCGGGGGCTTTCCTTTCCCCAGGGCATCTTCCCAACCCAGGGATCGAACCCAGGTGTCCTGAATTGCAGGTGGATTCTTTACCAGCTGAGCCACAAGGGAAGCCCCCTTCTTAAAAAGTAGATTTCAAATGAATTACTTACATTAGCATTTCATGCACATACTCTTGGAAAATCAGGTGCAAATCATCCAAAGAGATACCAGAAGAAAAGTGATGGAAAGAAATATGCCTCGCATGAGGTATGTCAGTTCTGTTTACTGTTTTCTGTTTTTCACGGGAGAGTTTGAAAGCACTGTTTTTTCCATTATCTATCAAGAATTGCCCAAAGTAATGAGGGGGTCAAAGAAGTAGCTTCTTTGTGCTTCTTTTCTGATAGGTCCAGTTAAATCAGAGGAGAAGCCTCTGCAGGGAGAACGGGGGGCTGATGCTGGGATGTCTGGGCAGTGCCAGGGTTTAATTACAGTGAGAAAGCAAACAAGGGAAGAACATACAGTAATTTTAGCCCATTTTATCCACAAAAGGTGAAGAGTCATAGGACTCTGGTGATGAGGCAGAAGACTGGAGAAAATTTAGAGCAAAAAAGAAACAGGCTGAAACGATATCAGGATGTGTGTTTGGACATTGGCCATATTCTTGGTTGTCTGATATTTAAACTCCTTCTCATGTTTGGACAGTTTCCTAGAGTTTGTATATTAGTGGGAAGAGACATGTATTAGCATGTTTTAAAAGTTAAACCCTCCTCCCATTCTAGAAACAAAACTTCCAACCCGGCCTCTGCTTTCTATGACTTTCACAATAGCAGTATTTCTCCTGACAGAGCTGTCTCTCTTCACCACTTCTCTAAAAAGGCGACGGGGTGGGTGGGACTGAGCTGTGTGCTTTGGCAGAGTGGGATGGAAGGAAGAATCTCATGATCCCTATCCTGTCGAATTTAGTTACCTGAGCACAGAGTCCCATGAAGATTTCAGTGTCATCAAATTTCATCTCTTTCTTTACTGGTGCTCAAAATTAGCTCCTTAGGTTTGTGAGGTTGACAAAGACCATGGTTTACCTTGCATTCTACTCACCTGGCCACTAGCTGTTGGTGGCTCTGACCTTGAAAAGAAATCTCCCTTCTTATTGACAAAAATAGAAAAGTCAATGTACATGTTAACTCCTGCAGGTGGACCAAAGGCCACTGGTTTTCTAAATGAAAATCCAGATTACAACCAGATGGGACAGTATGCACCTTTCACCTAATAAGCTAATGCTACTTACCTATTTATCCTTTGAAGTCTCATCTAACTTAAAATATTTACATTTACTATTTCTATTATTACATGGATCACAAACGTTTAAGCATTAGATCTTTGAAAGTAATACAGACAACAATTGATAAACGTTAAACACAATACCATGATGTTTAGGTATTACTTATTAAACTTCAAAAATGATTAGATGTCACCTTATTGTTGCTTTAAAGGAAGATGGTGTAGATGTTTTACTGGGGTGGGAGTGAGGAAGGTCCAGAGGACCCTGAATTCTCAACCCCTAAGTCAAAGGTAGTTACTCTGAATATTCAATATTGAGCTTAGAGGTGTGTGTTCTTATACTTTCTAGTGTTTATAACTTTCAACAGATTTTAGAAGTAGTGCACTGGGAAGACCCAGAGGGATGGGATGGAGAGGGAGGCGGGAGGGGGGGATAGGGATGGGGAACACATGTAAATACATGGCGATTCATGTCAATGTATGGCAAAACCACTACAATATTGTAAAGTAATTAGCCTCCAACTACTAAAAATAAATGGAAAAAAAAAAGTAACTAATAATAAGTTAAGAAATTTAGATCTGCGCATGGACAAATGAGTCAGCTCAAATCTAAATTTCTTAACTTATTATGAAACAGGACCCTTCAGTCAAAACAAAGTGCAAAGTTATATTTAGATCCATCTCTTGGATGGCTGTCTCTTCTATCTCTAGGTTTTTGGTATCAACCTGTTTTCATGTGTCGGCAATTCTAGGTTCCAGGCATCGCTGTTGACAGAGATGGAAGTCAGAGGCTGAGTCCAGAAGAAAGGTTGTTGCTGATATTTTAATGAAACCGTTTTATCAGACCTTGAAGTGTGATCTCCTGTCATTGCTCCCAGCTCTGTTGTTCCAGGAAAGAGGGGGAACACCCAGCAGAGGGGTACAAATAAAGCCCTTTTAACTGTAACTCCCTGACACTCTGGAGTGTCAGATGAGGCTCCAGGTCACCTTCTGCCTCATAAGTAGGTGTTCCTAGGTGATAACTGTCTCTTCAAGATCCCCAGGAAAACTCTGGCTGCCAGGCTCACCACTTGAGCTCCCGAAGCTCACAGAACACCACTTTCCTGTTCCTCTCTGGGCCTGCACCTGCACCTGCCTGAGGGCTCCCCCCACCCCACCTCACACCCCTCTCATTTCTGCTCCTGCTAGGCAGGCTCACAGGCACCAAATCTGGCAGTCCAGGCTCTTTACTGGGACAAAAACACCTGCAGATCAACCCAAAGTCAATAGTGTGTGTTTAACCACTCACCTTTCAGCACTGACTCACAGCCTCTGCAAACCACGTTCTCCTGTGTTGTGAACAAATCCGGACTCTCTTAACCCTCTCCCATCCAGGGCTTCCTCTCAACCCTCTCTCTTCTCTCTGAATTTCAGGATGGTCTCCCTTGTGACCAGAGGAAAACTCAGTTCTTCTCTCCTGGACCAAACCCGGAAGGCAGTAAGAGGTCCTGCTGCTGCTAAGTCGCTTCAGTCGTGTCCGACTCTGTGCGACCCCATAGACAGCAGCCCCCGAGGCTCCCCCGTCCCTGGGATTCTCCAGGCAAGAACACTGGAGTGGGTTGCCATTTCCTTCTCCAAAGCATGAAAGTGAAAACTGAAAGTGAAGTCGCTCAGTCGTGTCCCACTCTTAGCGGCCCCATGGACTGAAAAAGAAAAACCTCAAACCACCTAACTTTACACCCAAAAGAACGAGGGAAAGAATAAAATCCAAAGTTAGTAGAAGGAAAGAAATCATAAAGATTAGAGCAGAAATAAATGAAATACAGACTAAAAAGGAAACAGCAGAAGAGATCAGATCAATGAAAGTAAAAGCTGTTCCTTGAAAAGGTAAAAAAAAAGATAAGCATTTACCCAGAAAAGAAGAGAGAGGGCCCAAGTCAATAAAATCAGAGACAAAAAAGAAGTTACACCAGTGTCACAGAAATACAAAGGACCTTAAGAGATTACTATGAACAACTATGGGCAACCTAGAAGAAATGAACAAATTCTTAGAAAGAGACAATCTCCTAAGATTGAACCAGGAAGAAATAGAAAATAAGAACAGACTATTACCAGTAAAAAAAATAACAAAAACTGAATCAGTAATTATAACACTCCCAAGAAGAAAAGGCCAGGACCAGATGGCTTCACAGGTGAATTCTGCCAAATGTTTAGAGAAGAGTTAACACCTTTCCTTCTCAAACTATTCCCAAATATTACAGAGGAAGGAACACTTCTGAACGCATTCTGTGAGGCTCAAACTAAACAAAGTTATCACAAAAAAAGAAAATTACAGGCCTGATACCAAAACCAGACAAATCTATCACAGAAAAGAAAATTATAGGTAAAATATCACTTATGAACATAGATGCAAAAACTTGCCAGCTAACAATCCAACAATACATTAAAAAGATAATGCACCATGATCAAGTGGCACTTATCCCAGGACTAAGGATTTTCAGTATCCTCAAATCAAATCAACTAATGTGATACACCACATTAACAAATTGAAGAATATAAGCCATGTGATCTTCTTCTTTTTTTTTACCTCCACATTGTGTTTTAATAAATAGAGCAGATTCATGGAATAGACCTTAAAATCACATTTACAGACACTTCTAGGTTCAAATAGGCAGGCTAGAAGCTGCTGCTGCTGCTGCTAGAATGGATGAGGCCCACATGCACTTGAGGACTGAGTCTACCACCCCCCTGCCTGTGGGCTGGACGGTGGAGCCCAGGACAGTAGGAGGTGCGGGACACGCATGCACCCACACCTGGCCCTGCAGCTGCGAACTACAGAATGGCGGGAAGCTGTGCTACCTTGAGACAAGCTAGAGGAAAGTTTCCTGTTGTACTAACTGAGACTCCCATCATTACCCATCAGTCGGAGAACGTTAGCTACAGAAGATCATCCACTGACAAATAAGAGAAGAGGACAGCAGAGAGGAAGCTATCAGGCCATCTCGTTTCTTCCAGTGTCGCCAGCGTCCACGTCCCGCACCTCCTGCTGCCTTCGGCCAAAAACTTCCTGTTGATATTTGCACCAAACAAGTCTCCCCGCACTTCCGGCATCATCTGCTGGGCTATGAGGTCCAGCCGACTTTCGAGTGTGTTGGACACCTTGATCTTGCGGTCCCCGTTGTAGATCTCAACACCGCCAGCTATTTCCTCAGGCAGGTAGGCCTCCTGATCAATCTGGACATCGATACCACCAGAAAACTACTAGAGCTCATCAATGAAGTTGCAAGATACAAAATTTATATGCAGAGATCTGTTGCATCTCTATGCACTAACAATGAACTATCATAAAGAGAAATTAAAGGAACAATTCTATTTACCATCACATAAAAAAAAAAAAAAACCACCAAACAAACCCAGGAACAAACTTATCTAAAGTGGTAAAAGGCCTATATTCAGAAAACTATGACACTAATGAAAGAAAGATAATACAAACAGATGGAAAGATATTCCATGTTCTTGGATTCGGAATGTCATTAGTGTTACAATGATCAAATTACCCAAGGCAATCTGCAGATTCAGTACAATCTCTATCAAAATATCAATGACATTTTTTTCACAGAGCTAGAACAAATAATTTTGAAATTTGCATGGAAATGTGAATTCTGACAGAGATGTAATTTATTTATGTTGGCACTTTAACAAAACTCTGTTATGTGAATCAAAGATCATGTCAACCTCTGCACTCACCAAATTTTTTCTGTGTCTATTAATTTTACCCATGAGGATATTAAAGTTCAGGGACAGAAAAAAAAAAAGGCAAAAAGCTAGTGGCTGAATGAAGGCTAGAACTCTGGTCCCAGATCTAAATATTCCTTTACAATATGTTGTCACTCTATTTCTATCAGAATTTCCTTTTTCCTGCCCTGCTCTCTGTCACTCCAGTATTCTGGCTCTAAATCCTCAACCCCTCTCTTCTTTTCCACCTAAAATATTGCTTGAAGAAAAGGCAACAAATTAGAAGGTAATATTTCAAGCCATACCTGATCACTGAAAATGAACGCATTTAATTTCAGGTCTGAATGTTTGTTGCTGTTCAGTCACTCAGCTGTGTCAGACTCTGCAAGCCCATGGACTGCAGCACGCCAGGCTTCCCTGTCCTTCACTGTCTCCCAGAGTTTGCACAAACTCATGTCCACTGAGTCAGTGATGCTATCCAACCATCTCATCCTCTGTTATCCCCTTCTCCTCCTGCCCTCCATCTATCCCAGCATCAGGGTCCTTTCTAATGAGTTGGCTCTTTGCATCAGGAGGCCAAAGTATTAGAGCTTCAGCTTCAGCACCCGTCTTTCCCATGAATATTCAGCATTGATTTCCTTTAGGATTGACTGCTTTGATCTCTTGCAGTCCAAGGAGTCTTCCCCAGCACCACAGTTTGAAAGCATCAATTTTTCAGCACGAAGCCTTCAAGTCTGGATGTGGGGCATTTAATGGTTTCATCCCTAACTTCTGAAGCAGGGTCGACAGACTGTGACCCAGAAACAAGCTGGCCTGTAGCCTGTTTTAGTAAATGAGCTTGTACTGCAACACAGTGGCGCTCACTCCTTCACATTCTGTTTAGAGTTGCTTGTGGTCAAGAGCTGAGTAGCTGTGACAGACACCATACTGCCTGCAAATCTTAAAGCATGTACTAGCTATCCTTTTACAGAAAAAGTTGCCGATGCTACAACAAAATGTGGGAGCAAACACATGAAGCTAGAATAGAAATGTCCCCAAACTAATGCCACCCTTGAGCAGGACACTCAAGGAAAACTCAGCCTGTTTCCAGGGTTCCTTTATCAAAAAAGAACATCCTGTTCACTAACCATGATTTCCTTTATGGCAGCATTAGAAATTCTGCTTAGCACCGACTCTCAGGTCAGCACCGAGGGTGTTATAATAGCATATGCTGTGAACCTTGATCCTTTTGTATTTTGCTGCCTTATTGTTTGCTTCAGTTTTTGGTACATTACTTAGTACATCTTTTTTCAAGAAGAGGAACCCTTAGTAAAATTTCCCTACACACTGTAGTGGTAAAGAATCAGCCCAGTTTAGCCTTGATGACTGGTGATGTATTAACCAGGAAAATGGCAGAAGAAGCCAAGGAAAAGGAAAAACAGACTCGTTGAGGGAAAGGGCATAAATTACCCTTAGAGACCGGTGACTGTTGCTCCTGCCAATACAAATGTTAACATATTTGCTGGAGGATTATTTAAACTAGTGCCTCCAAGGTCACTAAGCCACATGCATGGGAAAGAGAGGTGACAAAAATACAGATTAATTAATATGGACACATGCCTCTGGGCCACCATATGTGTGAGGTTAGGAAAAGTAGTATAGACACCAGCCTACACTTTGGGGTAAAAAAAATATGTATATTCCCCATACATAGCTATGGGAAGAGTTATTTTATGATTATTTTATGGGATGAGTTTGAAGAAGGGGATCATCACATATTATGGCATGTTCTGTGTTGATTATAAGTGAGAAATCATTGAAGTTGAGATCAGGAGGTTTGCACACATAAGGAGCAGATAAGAATATCGAGTTTGGGAATTTTCAGTCCTATCTCCAGGATCATACCTCATAGAAAGTTTTCAGCATCTCAGAAGTATAAGAGACCTTAAGGTTCAAAAAAGCTCCCACACAATCATGCAAGGATGTCTTTCTCAGACTTGCTCACCTACTTTACATAAATGACAAATATGCATATGTAGATACAGAGACACCTCACTTGGATCCAGTATTCCACTAGCCTCTTCCACAGAGAGATTTCTCTTAGTGACTTTCACTTAGAATACAAAGTTCTTTCAGATCTACTCTGCTCCCTTCTCCTCCCACTCACAGGTCTCACCACCATCAGCTATCCTTGGTTTTTCCCACATTAATGCTGTCCAGTACTTTGGCCACCTGATGCGAAGAACTGACTCATCTGAAAAGATCCTGATGCTGGGAAAGATTGAAAGCGGGAGGAGAAGGGGATGACAGAGGATGAGATGGTTGGATGGCATCACCGATGTGATGGACGTGAGTTTGAGTAAGCGCTGGGAATTGGTGATGGACAGGGAAGCCTGGCATGATGTAGTCCATAGGGTCGCAAAGAGTCGGACACAACTGAGTGACTGAACTGAACTGAACTGGGGGAAGAACTAGTGCTACTTGTAACTACAGGCCAGGGATGCTGATAAATATCTTACAGTGTGCATGCCAACATCCCATAACAATTATCAGGCTCATATTATCAGTAGTGCCAGAACTGAGAAACTCTGCCTCCTACTAAGTCATCTTCATATCAGAAAAATTTCAGCTATGAAAGACACAGAAACTACTTCAGGAGTGACAACCTGCTAAAGAACAACTGACATACTGGTATGGCTTTCAGATGTATTGTCTGGTGCACAATGGCTGTATCTAGGTAGAAGTTAGTTCTCACGTAGATTCACTTATTCTGGAAACATCTGCCATATCCCAGCAATTTTGATAATTCCTCCTCCAGGAACCCATTTCTTGCATTTTTCTAGAACTTCTAGAATTCCATTGTCATTCTGCTTATTTAACTTACATACAGAGTACATCATGTCAAATGTCAGGCTAGATGAAGCACAAGCTGGAATCAAGATTGCAGGGAAAAATATCAATAACCTCAGATACGCAGATGATACCACCCTTATGGCAGAAATCAAAGAGGAACTAAAGATACTCTTGATGAAAATGAAAGAGGAGAGTAAAAAAGCTGCCTTAAAACTCAACATTCAAAAAACAAAGATATGATATCAAGTCCCATCATTTTATGGCAAATAGATAGGAAAAATGTGGAAACAGTGACAGACTTTATTTTCTTGAGCTCCAAAGTCACTGCAGATGGTGACTGCAACCATGAAATTAAAAGATGCTTGCTCCTTGGAAGAAAGGCCATGACAAACCTAGACAGTATATTAAAAAGCAGAGACATTAATTTGCCCTACAAAGGTCTGTAGAGTCAAAGCTATAGTTTTTCTAGTGGTCATGTATGGATGTGAGAGTTGGAACACAAAGAAGGCTGAGGGCTGAAGAATTGATGCTTTTGAACTGTGGTGTTGGAGAAGAGTCTTGAGAGTCCCTTGGACAGCAAGGAGATCAAACCAGTCCATCCTAAAGGAAATCAGTTCTGAATATTCATTGGAAAGACTGATGCTGAAGCTCCGATACTTCGGCCACCTGATGCACAGAAGCAACTCATTAGAAAAGACCCTGATGCTGGGAAAGATTGAAGGCAGGAGGAGAAGGGGACAGCAGAGGATGAGATGGTTGGATGGCATCACCGACTCAATGGACATGAGTTTGAGCAAGCTCCAGGAGATGATAAAGGACAGGGAAGCCTGGTGTGCTACAGTCGGTGAGGTCACAAAAAGTCAGACACAACTGATGGACTGAAAAACACCACCAAGAATTCCATATACCCCTTTAAGTCATGCCTTATTTTGATAGAGTTCAGATTGTTCTCCTTGATTATGTGTATGGCATCACAGTGGAAGCCATGGACCCTGAAGTGAAAGGGCTGTGTTTGAACCCTGTATTGACTACTTCATAGTACTGAAAATTTGAGAAAAACACCTTTTCGAAACTTCAACCATCCCATCTAGAAAATGGCAAAAATTACAGCACAACACTTAAAAATATGTTTTTAGGGACAGAATGATTTGCTCTGTGGAAAATTCCAACTGTAGTGTCTGATACACAGTAAGCACTCAGTAAGTCCATTGTCTTTTCACTGGCCAAGAATTCTGTATTTTTGTGATCTCTAGATACAGGTGAACTGACCAGGGAAGTGTTACACAGTTGTTAAGAGCACAAATGCTGACACCAGATTTCCTGGGATGGAATCCTAACCTTACCACGGTCTTGCTTTGTGATTTTGGCAAAGTCCTTCATACTTTTGTGTATATGTTTTCCCATTGGTTAAGAAGGAATAATAATAGGCATCTTAAAGTGTTGTCATGACGATTACTAAATAACATAGGTTAAGTATTTAAAATATGCCTATTAAATAGCAATTCCAGATAAATATAAATTGTGCTCATTCTTTCTCCTAGCTGGCTTTACTGGTAACTCAGACACTAAAGTGTCTGCCTAAAATGTGGGGACCCAGGTTCAATCCCTGGGTTGGAAAGATCCCCTGGAGAAGGAAATGGCAACCCATTCCAGTACACTTGCCTGGAAAATTCCATGGATGGAGGAGCCTGGGAGGCTATGCAAAGAGTCAGACACGACTGGGCAACTTCACTATGTACTTTTTTGTACTTTTCTCCTAGCTGTTTTGATCTATTTTGACTTCAAATCAGAACAATTTTATTCTTCTCATTGGAACAAGTGTTCCTATTAGTAATGAAACATTGACATGGATATACAAGACCAGAG
Organism: Odocoileus virginianus; assembly: GCF_023699985.2. Classification (NCBI taxonomy): domain Eukaryota; kingdom Metazoa; phylum Chordata; class Mammalia; order Artiodactyla; family Cervidae; genus Odocoileus; species Odocoileus virginianus. The sequence continues at coordinate 13,053,501 of NC_069674.1, forward strand.
CTGTTACAAGACAAATTATATATTGTGAAGTCAACAATATTAGTTAAACTTCAAGGGTGTAGACTTTAGGATAGTCCTCAGGATAAATGTTCATAATCGAGACAACCAAGGACCTAAATTTTTTGTCTGGGAATCAGGCCACCTGCAGCCCTGCTCTGTGACCTTACTGAAACTTCCTTTCTATTTTGAGGAACCGTGTGACCATGTGGGCCCATTTCTTTCATTCCCATAACCTTCTGGCAAAGTGGACACGGGCAGATGTTTAAATTGGTTGCTGACTTATCTTTAGTGTGGCATAGAAATCTAAATTTGGATTTGTGATTTTCCAGGGAAATTACATTTCTGGCACCGGTGGGCATGGGTGCCCATGACAAACCTGGACATATAAATAGCTGTGGATGGAAACCCTGCAACCTAGTCCCCAGTCCAGAACCAGTGAGCAACCATGAAGACCTTCATCTTTCTGGCTCTCCTGGGAGCTGCTGGTAAGTTTTGATAGTAGGTTCTATGATGTATTTAAAGTTGTGCTTTCTACTCTGGAAGACAGCAATGAATGTTGAATATAATCTCTGTACTCAAGAGGCTTAAGATGTTGAAACAACTGTGTATAGTACATATGTCTATAAATAACTAAATCTCAGTTGTTAGAGATTGTGGTTAGCAGGGCTGATCAACGCAGAAAATATTAAGAGGAAGAATTTTCCTTGAACATCAAGGTACTATCTATGAAGCAACGGTGAAAAAGAAATGATAGTCAATGTTAAGGAAATGTTTTGTTCTTTCTAAGGATCTGCATTTAATAATTGGGACTTACCTTGTGAGCATTACGTCTCTTCTATACTAAAGAGTACCTTAGGTAGGATCTCAACAGGCAAAGACACTCTATTTCTCATGAAGATAAACTTTGGTCTGGATTTTACCACATCTTTGCTAATGATATCCCTCTGAGATAATATGACATGCCATGCAATCATGAAAAGAAATAGAAAATTACTATTTCTATTTTTTTTACTATTTCTATTTTTATACTACTAATTTTTACACAATTCATACTTACTATATTATTTTCCCAAATTGCATAGTTGTAAATTCATTTCACCTATCTATATAGCAGGAAATGTTTTTCCTAAAATTGCTTTAAAATACATAAATAATAGGGTACATGTAACAATCTCTGATATTGGAGTCCTTAGAAAACATAGCAACTCAGTAGTCATAACTTTACAATGTTGAATAAATTTAAATTGCTAGATAGACAATTGGGATGAGGGGAAACATTGGAGAGACACACCTTATAATGTTCTATGAAATCATTTGATGAACATCTAGGCAAGAACCAAGAAGACACTTGGGGAACAAAAGAATAAAACTCTCCATTACTTTCAGGTCAGAACATTCTCAGATGGCATTTAAATGTTTCCTTTCTGTTACTTCATGTGGTATTTATCCTATATTGAACTCTACAAATAAACATAATGATGGTGACCCCAAAATTTTGTTGAACACATACTTAAATGTCTGCTCATCAGGGTTTTGTGTAAAAAGTATTCTTTATAACCTCAAGTAGTGGGCTTCAAGACATTTATTATGTAAGGAGTCTCTTATTTGTGTATGCATGTTACAAATGTAAAAATCATTATATTGATCAAATTTAAAGCATTAAAACCTAAAAGGTAAATACTTAAAATAGTGTAAGAAGCATATGTGATAGAATAAGATTATGAAAAGAATTATACTTAAATAACAGTTTCCTGATTATACGTCATAAGAGAACATGATTTATCTTTTCTTGGTTCATCTTCAAAACCTTGCAGCTGAGTAGAAATTCCACAGTGGGTCAGTTCTTCAGATAGTTTCCAACTTTTCTCTGTCAGTCGCTTTCCCCGTGGACGATGATGACAAGATCGTCGGGGGCTACACCTGTGGGGCAAATACTGTCCCCTACCAGGTGTCCCTGAACTCCGGCTACCACTTCTGCGGGGGCTCCCTCATCAATAGCCAGTGGGTGGTGTCTGCGGCTCACTGCTACAAGTCGTAAGTAACCAATACTCACAGCCCTGTTCTCTGAGGCCAGGGCATCCTCAACCATGCCAAAGACAATCAGGGTGAACTATAGAGTCATGCTTGAAGGGGAGCATTCAGATTCCAAGACCTCATTATACGCCCCCACCAGACATTGTATGCACTGAGGCCTTCCAAATGAAGGCAGTAAAGACACAAGAAGAAAAATAATGAATGGTTAAATATATCTAGAGTATCGTAACATAGTTCTTTCCCAGGTGGCTCAGTGGTAAAGAATCACCCTACCAATGCAGGAGACGCAGGAAATGAGTGTGTGTGTGTGTGTGTGTGTGTGTGTGTGTGTGCACTGCAAGGACCCTCTGTCTGTGCTTATGCTCAAGACGGGGCTGCACTGGGAGGGGGAGACCCTCACACTGGAGATTCAGAGAACTTGTCATCGTTTGATCCAGCGGAATCCAAGTGCGTCTGGGAGAAGACAACATTAATGTCGTTGAGGGCAATGAGCAATTCATCAGCGCATCCAAGAGCATCGTCCATCCCAGCTACAACCAGAACACCTTGAACAACGACATCATGCTGATTAAGCTGAAATCAGCTGCCAGCCTCAACAGCCGAGTGGCCTCCGTCTCTCTGCCAACGTCCTGCGCCTCCGCCGGCACCCAGTGCCTCATCTCCGGCTGGGGCAACACCAAGAGCAGTGGCAGTGAGTATCACGGGGACACGGTCAGCAGGCCTGAGAATCCTAGAGGTGAAAGCCACGCTCAGGGTCAGGTAGCCTTGTGTCCCTCAGGGCAGCATTCCCAGAGGAGAGAGGGGTTCTGCGGAATCTTAGGATATGTAACTGAAATGTGCAGGATCCCTCTGCTTGATGACACAGAAAGAAAGGACTAAGCTGAAGTTGCCAGGTATGCAGCTAAAATGTGAAGAGTGATTTGCAGAAAAGAAAAGAATGAGGAGGTACACAGACAGAGGCTGAGGTTGGAACTGCTCAAAGTATAGTCCTGCTTCAGAAATAATGTCTCTAGGGTTAGGGTATGTGGTCACTGATACTAGTACTAAGGAGCGAACAATTTGCTGGCTAAAACCATTTAGAAGACCCTCCAGATAATGGTTGTTCTTCCAAAATAGAAGTTACTAGCAATTGGAGGGAAGGAATGGGAATATTGGGAAGATGGGGAGAGGTACTGAGAAAGATATTCCCCAGATTGTGTGGGTAATCCTCTTCTCTTTTCAATCTTGTCCCCAACAGCCAGCTACCCTGATGTCCTGCAGTGTCTGAAGGCGCCCATCCTATCTGACAGCTCTTGCTCAAGTGCCTACCCAGGCCAGATCACCAGCAACATGTTCTGTGCAGGCTACCTGGAGGGTGGAAAGGACTCTTGCCAGGTGAGCTGCTTCGCACTCCTTGTCCTTCCAGCTCAGCCTCATGTGTCTCCACCACATTTCCCAGTTCCTGAAACTCAGAACATTGAAAAGCTGTCTCTGGGACTGATCATGAGGGCCCAGAATAGGCTGGGGAAAAATAATAAGTTTTCTTTTTGCCATACTAATGGTTAAGGTTCAGGGGGAAAGATAGACAGATTGTGTGCAAGCAGTGCATCCTGGTGCCCTTCGGAGGAGAGATGTAGGAGCAGGGAACTTTGAAAGAAGCCTGGCTGGATGGGCAGCCTTGAGCTTCCCATTCCTCATCTCTTCTTGGCCTCACAGACCCATAGCTGAGGAAAACAGGGAGAGAGAAGGAGGGAGGAGAAGAGTAGGGGTACAATGTGGAGAATGAGAGTTGACTTCCCAGGGAAAGAGATGGGCTTCCTGGAGGATCAGCACTTGGAAATGCGGTCCCCAGGGAAGGGAGGAACACCTTGGGCCTTTCTCCCCCCTGGGCAGAGCTGCAAGTTCTAACGGGCTCTTCCTTCTCGCCCAGGGTGACTCTGGCGGCCCTGTGGTCTGCAATGGAAAGCTCCAGGGCATCGTGTCCTGGGGCTATGGCTGCGCTCAGAGAAACAAGCCTGGTGTCTACACCAAGGTCTGCAACTACGTGAGCTGGATTCAGCAGACCATCGCTTCCAACTAAACAGCTTCATCTCTTCAGGACCCTCCCTGTTAGCCAGCTTCACCTTCCTCCCATCCTGAGAACACTACTGAAATAAAATCATTCATAAAATCAAATATGTTCAAGGGTCATTAGTTGATTTTTACATACTTTCTCTTCAGTCTGGCTGCTGAGACGATGGGGACATAGAGTTGAACTATTATATGAAGATGGAATTTGAAAGGTGATTTAAGTCATTCATTCAGTCTCATCAAAATAAATTGATGTTCATCTACTATATGCCAAACTCGGTGTGGATGTTGAGGCTATTAAGATGAATTAGGGTATGGGTCTATGTTACCATCATATTTTTACAGAGATAATGACACGAAGATGTAGAATGCTAAGACTGACTTCCCAGAGCTACTGGCCTAGTCACAGTAAAATTGAGATGAAGTTCCTGCTGTTCTTAGTCCCGTCACTTTGCTACTGCTGTGACCGTGGAGATTGTTTTAAAAATCACAGATCCAAAAAAAAGAAATCACAGATCTTGTATTTTCCAAAGTTTCACCTACCTATTTCTTTTATTCTCCAAGATATTCTTGTTTCTCTCTGGAATTTTATTGTTATGGCAGGCATGATTTCTGCCAGAAATCTGTAAGTAGACCTCCCAAATCCCAGCCCAAACCATGTACTATTTTGAACAGCAAGCAAAAAAGGTACAAATGCAGATACATTTGCCAAAAATAGATTTGTTACTCTGAGGACTTAAAAGTCTTGGCTACAGGTATGTTCTCTGACCTCCAGCCCTCCTTGAACTCTCCACTGTTGCCTGGGTCATCCAGAGAATATCTGGAGCATGTTGTTCCTGTGTAAATGTGGTATGGATCAAGGGAAAAATATAATGGGGTTTGAGCATGAAATCATTGAATCAGGTGGAAGAGGTTTGAAAGGGGGAAATGTTCGCCATCCCAGAGATAAGGTGAAGGATGTGTATTATGTAAGTTGGTCTGAACTGCTATAACAAAGAAAGATAGACTAGGTGGCTTACACCACAAATATTAATTTTTCATAGTTCAGAAAGCTGGAAAGCCTTGATATTAGGCAAAATTATGTATTATAAGAAATAACCTTTTAAAAACCTGAAGAGAGGGAAGATACATATTGAGAACAGAATTTATGCATTACTCTGTTAGAAGTATTTCATTGTGAAAGTGATGTATAGTCTGTTCAACCGTTGAAGAGTTCTGTTCAATAGTTCTTTGTGTCATTACCATAAGCCAATAAACCAAGAAAGCCAAAAGTAGTTCTTAACCATATGGGGTCAACTTCTGTACATTTCAACTCCCTTTAGAGACAAAGAATATGCAACAGATAACAGCAAACTCTAACCCTACCTCTCCCTCACTCATCCGATTCTGAGGATTATCTGAGACCCTTCTATGTAACCAGTGCAACCATATAATTCAGTGATCAAACTGGGACACTTTTGAGAAGGAAAGATGGCACAGTTGACAGCTGCCCCAAGGCAGCATGTGTAAACCAGAATTGTCCCTAGCAAAACAAGACCTGGAATCAACTTACATGTACCAACAGGGCTCCAGGTCAATGTCACTGGCCCTCGTCCCTCTCAGCTTCCTTGCCACTGTATTCCCGGTTTCAGTTTTTGATAAGCACCCAGAGATTTGTCCGTTTTGGACCTTCTTCATATAAAATTAAAGTAAAAAGTTGCACAATTTTGCCAGAGTTTGAAAATGTCTGCCTATTGGCTAGAAACACAGAGCCTCCCATGTGAACTGGCCTGGAGTCTACCTAAGTCACATCCTTCCTGATGCTGTTAGCTTCTGGACAGAACCAAAATGCTCCTCCCCCTTTATCTAGGACAAAGAGCCTAGGGATATATCTTTATACCAAAAATCTTGTTTTTGCCCCTAGATCATTTCCAAGTTTAAGCATATCCCTCAGATCCATAGTATCTTGTTTTTCCTTCCTTCTCTCCTTCCCTCTTTCCTTTCTTCCTTCTCTTCTTCATAAAGAAAAGCTCCTAAAATTATTTCACTCCAGGAATTATTTCTTCTCCAACAGGAAGATAGGGAAGTAAAGAAAAATTTTTCCTGCTCTTTCTCTTGTCACAAAAAGTTGTCTTATTTCCTTCTCTCTCAATGAGGACTGCACACACAGTCAATATGACACAATATGAACATTCTAGTATGGACTTTTAGATACTGCCCCACCACCACCCCCGCCACCCGGAAATGGCTCTTTTCAGGTGCAAAATAACCTCAACTTGTTGGACAGGAGGAAATGGAGTATCAACATAACACACTGTATTCAGAGTCAAGAAAATGAGGTTTAGCCTTGGCTCCAACTCTTAAGACCTCTGTGGGATGATGCAAATCAGTTTCTATTATGTAACTTCTGAAAACATAGAGCTTGATTACTTCTTTCGTTCTATATGCTGACTGCCCAGCATCATCACCTATCTTGGCTTGACTTGTTTACTGTGGTTTCCTTCACCATAAAATGGGGATTAAAAAAAAAAACCCAGCTCACTACTTGAGTTTAGGGATATAATGAGCTTTAGACAGTAAAGAGCACATTGTAAGTGCTCAAGACATGTTGGAACTGCTGTTATCATCACCATCATGAAAGGCTTATCGCTGCCCTTTGTGGGGACCTGCCTCTCTGGAGAGCTTGGAGAACCAGGCTGCAGAAGCCCATATCTGTGGATGGTGAGTGTTCTTCAGTGTCTATAGATAGCAATCATTGCCGTGCACTTTGTGCAGAAATGAGATACCCCACAGAAAAAGAAGACAAAAAATGGAGAAAGGGCTGGGTCCAGGCTTTATAACTCTTAAGTGTGAAGGGTCCCATGCTCTCCAACAGCATGTGCCTCCCAGCCCGCTGAACCCTGATCAACAACAGCATGATCTGCTGGGACTTTCCTAAGGGTAAAACATGCCTGGCAGGTGGATTTGCCCTCATCCCTTCTCTGAGCCCTGCATTGATAAGGAGATGGATATCTTTCTGACAGTCTGTTCCTCTCACTTGAGGGTGACTTGAGTGGCCCTGTAACCTGCAGAGAGACACTTCAGGGCATTGTTTCCTGGGGTGCAGGCTATGCCTGCCAACACAAACCTGATGACTATGTAAAGAGAATGAATTCTGGAGCAAGGACCCCACTCTCATCTTGTTTTACATTTGGAGACCTTGGATCTCTCACATGAAGTGAAAGAACGTGAAAGTGTTAGTTGCTTAGTTGTGTCCAGCTTTTTGCAACCCCATGGACTGTAGCCCACAAGGCTCCAATATCCATGGAATTTTCCAGGCGAGAATACTGGAGTGGGTTGCCATTTCCTTCTCCAGGGGATCTTCCTGACCCAGGGATCAAACCCATGTCTCTAGCGTCTGATGCATTGGCAGGTGGGTTCTTTACCACTGAACCACCTGAGAAGCCCCAAGAATACTGGAGCAGGCAGCCATTCCCTTCTTCAGGGATCTTCCCGACCCAGGGATCAAACCCCAGTCTCCCACACTGCAGGCGGATTCTTTACTGTCTGAGCCACCAAGTAAGCCTGATCTCTCACATACAGGTGTCAGTAAAATACCTTTGCTCACAAGGTGCTGTCCCTCCAAATTGGACAGTTTCAGGGGAAAGGTGTATAGAAGAGCTTCACAAAATAAGGTCCCCAAACCAAAATAAGTTCTCCAAACCTACACTAGAAGAATTCCAAGGAGCTTCTTAAAACTATAGATTCCTGGTCCCTTCCAAGAATCAAAACTTCTCTGTGTTTGTAACCACCACCTGCATATGATGCTTATGAACCCCAGTGTTAGGGAGGCTTGGCCCAGAGACTCTTTCCTTCCTCTGGGAACCCTACTTCAGCTCAGCTTGCTGCCACACAGCAATCAACAAAGCCTAATCAGGGCAACACAATCACAAACTCAGATTTTCTTTCAGGCTGTACCACTGGTAACTGCAGAGATAGTAGTGTTTCAAACACCAAAATATATTAATTTATATTCAAGTGATAAAGACTAAGATAAAGCCAAGTTTACCAAAGAACATTAACTTTCCTTTAACGAAAGTATTGCTAGATTTATTCTCCATTCACCACACAGAGGGAGCCTCATGCTGTACCCGGGTGGTTTCCATCAGTTGTTAGGAAGGTCTTTGCTCCATTAAGTCATGGTATGCTCTTTCATATGGGTTTCCCTGATGGTTCAAGAACAGGTTAAAGAACCTGCCTACCAATGCAGGAGAATCAAGAGATGTGAGTTCATTTCCTGGTTCAGGAAGATCCCCTTGAGAAGGAAATGGCAACCCACTCCAGTGTTCTTGCCTGGAAAATTCCATGGACACAGGAGACTGGTGGGCCACAGTCCATGGGGTCACAAAGAGTTGGACATGACTGAGCGTGCGCACACGCGCACACACACACATACACTCTTTTATAATATCCACTTCCTGGTCCCAATCCTGTCATCTGGATCCTCATGGCACAATTTTCACTGTGAAACAATACTGACTCACTTAACCAAAGTGACAATCAAAAATTTCAAAGGCAAATATATAACAGATCACTTAGAAAGTAAACTTAAAATCTGTTATCAAAGGCAGCTCAACATTTTAAGAAAACTTGTCCTCTTTACAGAGAGGAAAACCAAATTCAAATTTTGTGCTAGTTTATGTTTAAAATCTAGTTATTCAATGAAATTTTTTCTAAATTGAGCCAATCTGGAAGCAGCGAAGCAGTAAGTTGGGCTTGGTGTTGACAGTCTGTCTTCAGACTGTGCCAGCAAGACTGAACCCTCTCTCTAAGAAGCTGGGATACCAAGTGGGTATGGACACAAATATATTAGGGACAGGAGAAACCCATGTACTGGGGATGGTGTATCAAGGGGGACTTTGTCACAAGATAATGGTGACAAGTAAGATTCTTGAGCAGAGAGGAGACAAGAGCCCAGAAAGATGACTGGCTAATGTGACTTGAAGCTCTGACATTGGGCTTGGCCTTTTTATATCCTATTTGTCCAGGACTGCAATTATATCAAAATGTGAGTCGAAGCTGATTCTGATAGTAGCACTTAAGTGATTTAGATAATTGGAGGGCTACTTGGATAAGTCAGGAAGGTTTTTACATTGGATATTATCTCTTTGGTGCCTTGATCTGGTCATCTGTTGTGTTGATTCTTCTCAACTCTGTGCTGTGTGCTATGCTATGCTAAGTTGCTTGAGTCATGTCCGACTCTGCGCAACCCCATGGACTGTAGCCCTCCAGGCTCCTCTGTCCATGGGATTCTCCAGGCAAGAACAGTGGAGTGGGTTGCTATTTCCTTCTCCAAGGGATCTTCCTGACCTACGGGTCGAACCAGCATCTCTTAAGTCTCCTGTGTTGGCAGGCGGGATCTTTACCACTAGTGCCCGCTGGGCTGAGCGTTTTCTCAGCTCTGGGTCATTAGTAAATCAGCTATTTGGCTTTCTGTCATCTCAAATCAGAGGCCTCAGGGACTTCCTGCCACATTTCATATGAGCTCTGGGACAGCACTTTGGAGAAAAGTTGTTAATTGCTTCTCTAGATTCATATGGGAATCTACCTTGGAGTGCAGCTGCAAGAGCATGTATCAGCCGCATGCCTTCAAAAATACCATGGAAACTACAAAATTACCATGGAAACATTGTCAAGTACTTTGCTGAACAAGACAGGCAAGATTCCAATTTTTCTCTAAATTATTTAATCTAGTGAGCTCATGCCAAAGAAAATGAGGTCAGCTTGACATGACTTGTCCTATGTGAACCTGTCTTCTCTGCTACATTTGCTAGATACTCTAATGACTGTAACTCACAAGGATGAAGTAGGAAAGTGATAGTGACTAAAAGTTCTGAAAGTTACAGCACTTGTGAAAAGTTGCTCACCAGCGTATGTCCCAGGATCTATGTCTTCCTCCTAGAGTGGAATTCAAGATGCCTACTAGTTTTTTGGATATCCATTACTTTGATTTAGGAAATGTATCACATAAAAGCAAGGTGGATGCATTGAAACAGGTTGGGATGATGGAGCTCCGAGACAAATCACAAAAAAAGTTTTTGTGGTGGGCATATAAATATAGTTGAAAGAAAATAGGCTTTTTCAAATAATTGCTGTAGGGTATGTACCATAATGGGCTTCCCTGGTGGCTCAGTGGTAAAGAGTCCACCTGCAATATAGAGGACATAGGAGATATGTGTTCAATTCCTGGGTTGGGAAGATCCCCTGGAGGAGGAAATGGCAACCCACTCCAGTGTTCTTGCCTGTAACATCCCATGGAGAGAGGAACCTGACAAGCTAACAGTCCATGGGGTCACAAAGAGTCAGACACAACTGAGCATACATGCACACACACACATACTATCATTCTCCCTCTTTCTTGTCGTGTTCCATTTATGATGCTCTATTTTGATATTCACCATCACATTTACCTCCAACTTTCTCTGCTTCTCTTCCTTATCTCAATTCCTTCCAATCCAGTAGAGTGTTTTCTCTTAAGACATGCCTCCCCAGTCCATCGTATTCAGAAGAGGAAAGCTTTCAATTATTTCATGATGGCATTTGCACGTGCTCTTCTGGAAATTGTGGTCTCAGGCTACATACCTGGGAACCTCTATGATAAAAATAAATTGTCTTTCCATTAAGTCTGCTTTACTAACCTATCCTTGAGGAGTGGAGGTAGGATTGGCTGCAAGTGGGACGAGAGAGCAATGTGAAGTGAATTCTGACAGAAACTTGATTGAATTCAGTTAACACTTCAACAAAATTCTGATATGTAGATCAGTGATTGTTAACTTCTTCCATTTCCCCTGTTTTTTTCTGGATATTCACGTCCAGACCACCTCCCCCCCAAAAAACATGGATGCCCACTCATTCACCTGTTATTTAGGGTTGCTCATGGTCAAGAGCAGAGTAGTTATGATATAAAACTATATCTATCTATATCTATATCTATATATTGCTTGAAAAGCCTAAAACAATTACAATTTGGCCCTATTCAGGAAGAGGAAAAGGTTGCTGACCTTGCACATAAAATATGGGGAAAAACACATGCAGCTATAAAAATAGAAATGTCCCCAAACTAATGGCACCTTTGAATGAGATTCTCAAGGAAAATGCAGCCTGGTTCTAGGATTCACATAAGAAAGAAAGAACATGCTATTCACTAAACTTGAGTTGTTCCGATTGCTTCCTTCAGTTTTTTAGTAAGTTTCTTAGTATATCATTTTTTCAGCACTTGTCTCATGCATCCAACCTGGGCTGGTGATCTGTTTCACCCTAGATATACATGTTTCGATGCTGTTCTCTTGAAACATCCCACCCCCGGGTTCTCCCATAGAGTCCACAAGTCTGTTCTATACATATGAGTCTCTTTTTCTTTTTTTGCATATAGGGTTATCATTACCATATTTCTAAATTCCATATATATGTGTTAGTATACTGTAATGGTCTTTATCTTTCTGGCTTACTTCGCTCTGTATAATGGGCTCCAGTTTCACCCATCTCATTAGAACTGATTCAAATGAATTCTTTTTAACGGCTGAGTAATATTCCATGGTGTATATGTACCACAGCTTCCTCATCCATTCATCTGCTGATGGGCATCTAGGTTGCTTCCATGTCCTGGCAATTATAAACAGTGCTGCGATGAACATTGGGGTGCACGTGTCTCTTTCAGATCTGGTTTCCTTGGTGTATATGCCTAGAAGTGGTATTGCTGGGTCATATGGCAGTTCTATTTCCAGTTTTTTAAGAAATCTCCACACTGTTTTCCATAGCGGCTGTACTAGTTTGCATTCCCACCAACAGTGTAAGAGGGTTCCCTTTTCTCCACACCCTCTCCAGCATTTATTGCTTGTAGACTTTTGGATAGCAGCCATCCTGACTGGCGTGTAATGGTACCTCATTGTGGTTTTGATTTGCATTTCTCTGATAATGAGTGATGTTGAGCATCTTTTCATGTATTTTTTAGCCATCCGTATGTCTTCCTTGGAGAAATGTCTGTTTAGTTCTTTGGCCCATTTTTTGATTGGGTCATTTATTTTTCTGGAGTTGAGCTGGAGGAGTTGCTTGTATATTTTTGAAATTAATCCTTTGTCTGTTGCTTCATTTGCTATTATTTTCTCTCAAGGGAGACATTCTTATTTAAAATTTGCCTACACATTGGAATGATAAGAGCCAGGACAACTCAGTCTCAGTGACTGGTGATGTATTAGCAAGGAAAAGTGACTAGGGAAGCCAAAGAAAAGGAAAAGCAGATTCATTGAAGGAAAGGGCATAAGATTACCTTTAGAGGCCAATGACTCTTGTTATTGCCAATATAAATATCAATATGTTTGCTTGAGCCCAATCAGCACCCAATTTAGTCACAGGTTTAAATAATCCTCCAAGGCCCTGAAGCCATGTGCATGGAAAATAGAGGTGACAAATACAGATTAACTAACACAGATGCATGCTTCTGGGCCACTCTGTGTTTGAAGTCAGGAAAAGAAGTATAAGTACCAAACCATATAAAATGCAGGTAAGAATATTTAGTTAGTCTTGGACCCAACTCAGTTCCCTAGGTTCAAACTCCACAGATATATTTCAGTATCTCAGAAGAATAAAATATCTTGAATGCCCAAGCTCTTGCACAACCATGCAAAGCTGTTTTCTTCAGATTTGTTAACCTGCTTCACAGAAATGACAAGCACACATACATACATACAGAGACACCTTGTACTAACCCAGTGTTCCACTGGCCTCTTCAACAGGGGCCATCCTCCTCGTGACTTTCACTTAGAATGCAAAGCTCTTTCACTTAATACCAGGTCTACTCTGCTCCCTACCCCTCCCACCTACCTCCCCACCCCCACAATCTGTTATCCTTGGTTTTCCCCACCTTCATGCTGTCCAGACATGACTAGTCCCATGCTGTTATGTGCATCATTAGAATTCTTCAGCATGATTTTAGGTAATTAATGGGTGACCATTGTTACTTAAATAGCTTTTAAAAATGGCATGTGCTCATTTAGATGTGCATTAGATTAAAATTCACAAAGACATACCGTATCAACATCTTTGTTTAAGAAGAGACTCAAGAAAAGAAGTCTTTGAAATTTGAAAATGAGAAGGTAGAGGTGACTGTTCGAGGTTTGCCAACAAAGGTCCATCTAGTCAAGGCTATGGTTTTTTTCAGTAGTCATGTATGGAAGTGAGAGTTGGACTATAGGGAAAGTCGAGCGCCAAAGAATTGGTGCTTTTGAACTGTGACATTGAAAAAGACTCTTGAGAATCCCTTGGACTGCAAGGAAATCCAACCCATCCATCCTAAAGGGAATCAGTCCTGCATATTCATTGGAAGGACTGATGCTGAAGCTGAAACTCCAATACTTTGGCCACCTGATGCGAAGAACTGACTCATTGGAAAAGACCCTGATGCTGGGAATGATTGGAAGCAGGGGACAACAGAGGATGAGATGGCTGGATGGCATCATTGACTCAATGGACATGAGTTTGATTAAACTCGAGGAATTGGTGATGGACAGGGAGGCTTGGTGTGCTACAGTCCATGGGGTCACAAAGAGTCAGAGACAACTGAGCAACTGAACTGAACTGAACTTTAAATGTAAATGGATTAAATACTCTAACCAAAAGACACAAACTGGCTGAATGGATACAAAAACAAGACCCATATATATGCTGTCTGCAAGTAACCCACTTCAGACCTAAAGACACATATAGACTGAAAGTGATAGGATGGAAAAATATATTCCTTGCAAATGAGAAGCAAATGAAAGCTGGAGTAGCAATCCTCATATCTGACAAAACAGACTTTAAAATAAAGAAGATTACAAGAGATATGGCAAGACACTATATAATGATCAAGGGATCAATCCAAGAGGGAGACATAACAATTGTAAATATCTATGCACCCAAAATAGGAGCACCTTAATACATAAGACAAACACTAACAGACATAAAAGGAGAAATTGACAGTAACACAATAATAGTAGGAGACTTTAACACCCCACTCACACCAATGGACAGATCATCAAAACAGAAAATTAATAAGGAAACACAACCTGGGCTGGTGCTCCAACTAATAAAAATAAATGGAAAAAAAAAAATAAGGAAACACAAGTCTTAAATGATACATTAGATGAGATGGATCTCATTTATACCTTTAGGACATTCTGTCCAAATGCAGAAGAGTACACAGTCCAGGGAAGCACATACAAAGCAAGCAGCAGGACATCATGACCCCTACAGAGCTGGGGAAAAAAATAAAACTTTTAAGAAGTTATATTGCTAGCTTCAGAAGAAAGGGGAAAAAAAAAAAAAAACTTTACTGTCTTGCAACCACTCCGTTTTTGAGGAGTTACGAAAAGCAAAAGCACACTGCACATTAGGAGGAAAGGAAGAAGTCCAAAGTGACACAAAGAGAATGTTAAATTGTTTAATTTTTGCTGTCCTGCCTTAAAATACGTCACTTCATCATTCCTCTGTTACGTGTATGGCATCATGTGGAAGGCATGGGCTCTGAGGTGAGGCTCTCTGTGTTTGAATCCTGTGTGGATCACCTCACAGAACTGAAAATTTGTGGAAGAAGTCTTAGCTTCTCTGTGTACACCTTCTCCAGCTATAAAAATGGCAAAACTTAGAGCACAGCCCTCACAAAGCTGTTTGTAAGGACTGAATGAGCTGATGTACGGAAGGCCTGTCCACAGTGTTTGATACATTATAAGCATTCAATAAACTCCCCTTGTCTTTTCACTGGCCAAGAATTCTGTAGCATGTCAGTCTCCAGATTTTTGGGAACTGGCTAGGGAAGTGTTACATAGTGGTTGAGAGCATAGACACTGAAGCCAGCTTTCCAAGGCTGGAATCCTGACCCTACCATGGACTTGCCTTGTGAGTTTAGCAAAGTCCCTTGTATTTTTGTGAGCCTTCAGTTTTCCCATCTGTGATATGGGAATCATAAGAGGGATCTTGTAGCTTTGTCTAGAGGCTTACTAATTTAACATAGGCTAAGTATTTAGAATATGCCTATTAAACAGTCTGCTCAGATAAGTATAAAATGGGTTCACTTTCTCTTTTCTATTTTGAACTCTTGTGGTTTTGAATAAAATTTTTGTTCTTTTCTTAGGACAACAAGTGTTCCTATTAATAACAAAACATTAACATGGGTATACGAGGCTAGAGCTACCACAAGACAGATGATATAATTGTGAAACAGGCAATATTAGTGAAACATCAAGGGTGTAGCTCTCAAGATACTCCTCAGGGTAAGAGTTCACACTTGAGACAACTGAGGACCTAAATTTTTTCTCTGGGAATCAAGCCACCTGTAGCCCTGTTCTGTGATCTTTCTCCAACTTACATTTTTATTTAGGGGAGCAGTGTCCACCAGGTGGGTTCATTTCTTCCATTCCCATAACCTTCTGGAAAAGTGGACACAGGCAGATGTTTAAATTGGATGCTGAATTATCTTCAATGTGACATGGAATTAAATTCTAAATTTGGATTTGTGATTTTCGAGGGAAATCACATTTCTGGCATCTGTGGCCATGGGTATCCATGACAAACCTGGACATATAAATAGATGTGGATGGAAACCCTGCAACCTAGTCCCTAGTCCAGAACTGGTGAGCAATCATGAAGACCTTCATCTTTCTGGCTCTCTTGGGAGCCGCTGGTGAGTCTTAACAAATAAGTGATCAGTAGGGGTCTTTGACTTTTTTAAGGTCGTACTTTGTACTCTGGAAGCCAACAATGAATGGCAAATATAATCTCTGTACTCAAGAGGCTTAAGATGTTGAAATAACAGTGTATAGTACACATGTCTGTAGACAACTAAATCTCTTTTGTTGGAGAAGATTACGGAGAGTTGGGGTGATCAGTGTAGAAAGTATCAAGAGGAAGAATCTGCCCTAAATTTCAGGTATGGTCTATGAAGAGTGAAAAAGAAACGATAGTCAACATTAAGGAAATGTTGTTTTGATCTTTAAAAGAATTTGTAGCTAACAGTTGGAACAATGACTACACTTGAGCTCCTTGAAGTTGTATCTCATCTGAGTCTCCTCTATACTAAAAAGCTTCTTAAGAGGGAGCTTAACAGGCAAAGACACTCTATTTCTTATGAATAAAATCTTCAGGTTGGGTTTTACCAGATCTTCATTAATGAAATTTTGGAGTAATGCAATCATGAAAATAAATAGAGAAAGACTGTTCAGTTTTTATACTATTCAATACAGTTGTATTCTTCAAACTTATTACAAAATTTCCTCAAATTTGATTATTATAAATGAATTCAGTAGGCCTACTTATATAACAAAAGTGTCTATCTCAAAGTTAGTTTAGAAAATATGAACAATGGGGCATATAGCATATAATCCCAGATATTTAGAGTCTTTAGGAATCACAGTAAGTCAGTGGTCCAAAATTTACAGAGCTGAATAAATTTAAAATGTTGGAAACATGATTGGGATGAGCGGAAAGATTGGAGAGAGAAACTTTATAATGTTCTATGAGATTATTTAGTGAACATTTTAGGTGAGAACCAAGAAGAAATTGGGGGAACAAAAGTACAAAACTCCTTATTCTTTTACAGGTCAGAAAAACTCAGGGGGCATTTAAGAGTTTCCTTTCTGTTACCTCTTGTGGTATTTATTTTATACTGAACTCCACAAATAAACACAATGATGGTGGCTGCAAAGCTTCATTGAACACATACTCAAATGTCTCCTTAGCAAGGTTTTGTGCAAAAAATATTCTTTATATTTTCAGGTAGTGGGCTTCAAGGCATTTATTATGTAAGGAGTCTCTGATTTGTGTGTGTGTGTCACATTTGTAAAAAAAACAATCAGCATATGATCAAATTTAAAGCATGCATTAAAAATTAATAGCTATAATACATAAATATTTAGCATATGTGTCAAGTGTATAGAGCAATAAGATCTTGATTATGCCTGGTAGAAAATAGGACCCATTTTTTTTTTTCTGGTTCATCTGCAAAACCTTGCTGCAAAGTAGAAATTCCACAATGAATCAGTTCTACAAAGAGTTTCCAACTTTTCTCTGTCAGTCGCTTTCCCCGTGGACGATGATGACAAGATCGTCGGGGGCTACACCTGTGGGGCAAATACTGTCCCCTACCAGGTGTCCCTGAACTCCGGCTACCACTTCTGCGGGGGCTCCCTCATCAATAGCCAGTGGGTGGTGTCTGCGGCTCACTGCTACAAGTCGTAAGTAACCAATACTCACAGCCCTGTTCTCTGAGGCCAGGGCATCCTCAACCATATCAAAGACAATCAGGGTGAACTATAGAGTCATGCTTGAAGGGGAGTGTGCAGATTCCAGGACCTCACTATCCCCCCCACTCCAAGGCACTACGCTTTGAGGCACTTACCCACAAAAACATACCCTTAGAGTTCACTGATGGCTTTCCAAATGAGAGCCATAAAGACACAGGAAGAGAAATACTGAGTGATTAAATATACCTAGAGTACCTTAGGGGTTCTAATCATTATGGCTCAACCAGGGGAAAAGTGGCATATGGAAGTAACAAACAAAGCAGATTTCCAGTGCAACCTGAAGGTAATCACAACTCATTCTGGTCACTTAATACTCTGTCACGTCTCTGAGGCCGGCTACATCTCTGTACAGTAATTGACAATTGCAACCATGTCCATTTCCATTTCCTGTATTGTTGGCATCACTTGGTTCCCATTCCTGTACCTAGTGAATACAGTACCTGAAATTCAGGGTGGATTCTTCCTCTTAATCATTTGTACACTGATCACCCCTGCTCCCCGTAATCTTCTCCAACAAATCAGATTTAGTTATCTGCAGACATATGCACTGCACACTGTTGTTTCAACATCTTAAGCCTCGTGGGTTGTGAGTCTGGCCTTGGACTGACACCTACCTAAGGAGTCTTCTACCCTGCACCATACGTGGTGGGACTACCTTGAGTGAACAGTGACCTGTGTGTGTTTGTGTGTGTGTGTGTGTGTGTGTGTGTCTGTGTGGGTGAATGCTGCAAGGGCCCTCTGTCTGTGCTTATGCTCAAGACGGGGCTTCACTGGGAGGGGGAGGCCCTCATACTGGAGACTTAGAGAACTTGTCATCCTTTGATCCAGCGGAATCCAAGTGCGTCTGGGAGAAGACAACATTAATGTCGTTGAGGGCAATGAGCAATTCATCAGCGCATCCAAGAGCATCGTCCATCCCAGCTACAACCAGAACACCTTGAACAATGACATCATGCTCATTAAGCTGAAATCAGCTGCCAGCCTCAACAGCCGAGTGGCCTCTGTCTCTCTGCCAACGTCCTGCGCCTCCGCCGGCACCCAGTGCCTCATCTCCGGCTGGGGCAACACCAAGAGCAGTGGCAGTGAGTATCACGGGGACACGGTCAGCAGGCCTGAGAATCCTAGAGGTGAAAGCCATGCTCAGGGTCAGGTAGCCCTATGTCCCTCAGGGCAGCATTCCCAGAGGAGAGGGGGGTTCTGCGGAATCTTAGAATATGTAGCTGAAATGTGCAGGATCCCTCTGCTTGACAACACAGAAAGAAAGGACTAAGCTAAAGTTGCCAGGTATGCAGCTAAAATGTGAAGAGTGATTTGCAGAAAAGCAAAGAATGAGGAGGTACACAGACAGAGGCTGAGGTTGGAACTGCTCAAAGTATAGTCCTGCTTCAGAAATAACATCTCTAGGGTTAGGGTATGTGGTCACTGATACTAGTATTATGGAGAGAACAATTTGCTGGCTAAAACCATTTAGAAGACCCTCCAGATAATGGGTGTTCTTCCAAAATAGAAGTTACTAGCAATTGGAGGGAAGGAATGGGAATATTGGGAAGATGGGGAGAGGTACTGAGAAAGATATTTCCCAGATTGTGTGGGTAATCCTCTTCTGTTTTCAATCTTGTCCCCAACAGCCAGCTACCCTGATGTCCTGCAGTGTCTGAAGGCGCCCATCCTATCTGACAGCTCTTGCTCAAGTGCCTACCCAGGCCAGATCACCAGCAACATGTTCTGTGCAGGCTACCTGGAGGGAGGAAAGGACTCTTGCCAGGTGAGCTGCTTTGCACTCCTTGTCCTTCCATCTCGGCCTCACATGTCTCCACCACATTTCCCAGTTCCTGAAACTCAGAACACTGAAAAGCTGTCTCTGGGACTGATCATGAGGGCTCAGGATGGACTGGGGATAAATAACAAGCTTTCTTTTTGCCATACTAATGGTTAAGGTTTGGGGAAAAGATGCACAGATCTTGCGCAAGCAGTACATCCGAGTACCCTTCTGAGGAAGGATATAGTAGTAGGGAACTCTGAAAAGAGCGTGGCTGGATGGGCAGCACTGAACTACCCATTCCTTTCTGGCCTTATGAATCTGCAGCTGAGGAAAGAAGGGATCTAGAAGGAGGGAGGAGAAAGAAAAGGGGCACAGCGTGGAGAACGAAGGTGGGCTTTCCAGGGGTCTTCATAGAGGATCCGCAGCCTGGAGAGTTGGTCCCCAGGGAAGGGAGGAACACCTTGGGCCTTTCTCCCCCCTGGGCAGAGCTGCAAGTTCTAACGGGCTCTTCCTTCTCGCCCAGGGTGACTCTGGCGGCCCTGTGGTCTGCAATGGGAAGCTCCAAGGCATTGTGTCCTGGGGCTATGGCTGCGCTCAGAGAAACAAGCCTGGGGTCTACACCAAGGTCTGCAACTACGTGAGCTGGATTCAGCAGACCATCGCTTCCAACTAAACAGCTTCATCTCTTCAGGACCCTCCCGGTTAGCCAGCTTCACCTTCCTCCCATCCTGAGAACACTACTGAAATAAAATCATTCATAAAATCAAATATGTTCAAGGGTCATTAGTTGGTTTTTATGTACTCCCTCTTCAGTCTGGCTGCTGAGAAGACGGTGGACAAAGAGTTGAACTATTTATTATGTGAAGATGGAATTTGAAAGGTGATTTCATCATTCATTCAGTCTCATCAAAATAAATTACTGCTCACTTACCATATGCAAGACTCTGTGGATATTGAGGCTATGAAGATGAATAAGGTTATCAGTCTCTGTTACCATCACATTGTTGCACAGATAATGACACTGAAATCAGAACGTTAAAACCAACAGCCCAGAATCACTGGTCTAGCTATGAGGCTGAGATGAAGCCTCAGCTGTCTTTATTTTTCTTGTATATTTATTTACTTTTAATTTGAGGATAACTGCTTTACACATTGTGTGTCTTCCTCCATATATCAACATGAATCAGCCATAGGTATACATATGTCCCCTTCCTCTTGAACCTTCCTTCCCAGCTGTCTTTTTTCTCAACCCCTTGCTACTGCCATGACTTCCCTCTCTTCCTTCATCTCTTATCTACCTGAAACTCTGAGACTAGGTTAAGGGAAAGGCTAGATGGAAAATGTTTTAAAAAGTAACAGTTCCTATATTTCCCTAGGCTTCACCTACCTGTTTCTTTCATTCTCCAAGATGTTCTTCTTTTCCATCAGGAATTTTATTGCTCCAGCAGGCATGATTCCTGCCAGCAGGCTGTATCCCTCTCCCACACTAGACCACCCCCCAAAACTCCAGCCCAAGTATGTACCATTTTGAACTATAATTTTTTAAAAAGGTGAAAATGTAGATAAGTTTGTGGGAAATTGATCCATTACCCTGAGGTCATAAAAGTCTAGGCTACAAGGGTGTTGCTCTCTGTTCTTTTCAATCTTATCCCAAGAAGAAGCACAGACACCTCCTTTAGCCCCTCAACACTGTTCCCTGGATCATTTAGAGAATGACTAGGAGTACAGGTCCCAACACATGATTCCTATGTGTATTTGATATGAATCAAGAAAAAAGGTGCTTCCCAGGTGGCGCTAGTGGTAAAGAATCTGCCTGCCAATGCAGGAGACATACAAAATGTGGGTTGGATCCCTGGGTCAGAAAGATCCCCTGGAGGAGGGCATGGCGACCCACTCCAGTGCTCTTGCCTTGAGCATCTCATGGACAGAGGAGCTTGGGGGGCTATGGTCTCTAGGATCGCAAAGAGTTGGACCAGACAGAAGCAACTTAGCACACATACACGGGAAAAAAGATACAATATGGTCTAAACATAAAAGCACTGGAATAGGCAGAGGAAGTCTGGAAGGTAAAAATGTTTATAGTCCCCAGTAGGATCACATAATATGGTGATGAACAGGTGTTATCTTAGTTGGTACTCTATAACCAGAAAACTACAGATTGAGTGGCTTGAATAACAGACATTAGTTACAGTGTTTGAGGCTGGAAAGTCCAAGATCAAGGTGACACAGGAGGGGGCCCAATTTCTGGCTTATAGATAGCTGCCTTTTTGTAAACACATATGTGAGAGAACCGACTCTGATCCTTTAGTAGGGGCGAGTAGAATGCAACCAATAGCACACAGCTGTTACCCTGTTACCAAGCAACCATTACTATGAGATCATTAGAAGGAGACCTTTCACCTGGTGGGTGGAAGTTGCCCTTGGCCAATGGTTGGCTGTGTTGTGGTCCTCCCAGAGGAGAGTGTGGTAAGGGGTAAGTGGAGGCCTTCTCCCCGAGCCCCTCCAGGCCCTCCCACCTTGAGCGGGCAGGTAAGTTGGGTGGGCCGGGGGGACAGGCTGGGGGCTGTGTCCTGCAGAGCTCTGGAGCCCTCACTGCGGCCCCCCACTGGCTGGAAGGATCTCTCTGCCATCACTTCCTCTGCAACCTAAAGGCCGGGACTGTCTGCATGGGTCCACGGTACCCACCCACCCCACCCCCACTTTGGGTGGCCTGAGGAGCCTGAGGGCCAGCTGGGTCCTGGGCACCTGGCACCCTCAGTGATGACAGCTGGGCAGGGTCTGGGACCTGGTCCCAAGGGAGCCAGGTGGGCTCTGTCTCATCAGCTGGGCCTGGGCACTAATGGGGAGATGCAGATTGGACGCTGTTTGAATGCTCCAGGTAACCAACTGGGCAGGCACCCTTTCTTCTTAGCCAGAGCCTGGACCTTGGCAGGCGAAAGTAGAGCCTTGGGACCTTACCCTTTCTTGTCAGAACAGAGAATAACATTTGTTTTGGTGGAGATTTACAGCAACGTGGCGATGGACCATGATCTTACCTTAAGAACAAAGGGTCTGACACCAAGATGTTTGTAACAACTAACCACACCCCATCCCTCACCTTTCTTATAAAAGGGCTTTGCTGACAGCTTTCAGGGAGCTTGGGGTTTAAGCCAAACTCCATGTTTAAGCCACCTGTTTCCTTGCATGGCCCTGCAATAAACTTTTCTCTTCTCCAAACTCAAATGCTTTGCTAGTGTTCGGCTTCATTGTGCGTTGGCGTAGGGACTTGTGTTCGGTGAAAGTATCACCTTCTTGAAAGACCTCTAATTCCATCATGGGGGCTCCACCTTTATGACCTCATCTAAGTCTTCCTTCCCTCTTAAAGAGATGGGAATACCAAACCACCATACCTGCCTCCTGAGAAATCTGTATGCAGGTCAGGAAGCAACAATTATAACGGGACATGGAACATGGAGTGGTGCAAAACTGGGAAAGGAGTACGTCAAGGCTGTATATTGTCACCCTGGTTATTTAACTTATATGCAGAGTACATCATGAAAAATGCCGGGCTGCATGAAGCACAAGCTGGAATCAAGATTGCTGGGAGAAATATCAACAACCTCAGATACGCAGATGACACCACCCTTACAGCAGAAAGCAAAGAGGTACTAAAGATCCTCTTGATGAAGGTGAAAGAGGAGAGTAAAAAAGCTGGCCTAAAACTCAACATTCAAAAAACTAAGATCATGGCATCTGGTCCCATCACTTCATGGCAAATAAATAGGGAAACAATGGAAACAGTGACAGACTTTATTTTCTTGGGCTTCAAAATCACTGTGGACAGTGACTGCAGGCATGAAATTAAAGGATGCTTGCTCCTTGGAAGAAAAGCAATGACAAACCTAGACAGCATATTAAAAAGCAGAGACATTACTTTGCCTACAAAGGTCCCTATGGTCAAAACTATGGTTTTTCCAGTAGTCAGGTACAGATGTGAGAGCTAGATGATAAAATAGGCTGAGTGCCAAAGAACTAATGCTTTTGAACTGTGGTGCTGGAGAAGACTCTTGAGAGTCCCTTGGACAGCAAGGAGATAAAACCAGTCAGTCCTATAGGAAATCAACCCTGAAAATTCATTGGAAGGACTGATGTTGAAGCTGAAACTCCAATACTTTGGCCACTTGACATGAAGAGCCAACTCATTGGTAAAGACCCTGATGCTGGGAAAGATTGAAGGCAGAAAGAGAAGGGGGCGACAGAGGATGAGATGGTTGGATGGTATCACTGACTCAATGCACATGAGTCTGAGCAAACTCCAGGAGATGGTGATGGACAGGGAAGCCTGGCATGCTGCAGTCCATGTGGTTGCAAAGAGTCGCACATGACTAAGCAACTGAACAATAACAAAGCCAAAGGTTCTACCTTCTCATAACATTTCCTTGGGTGTTAGACTTGGATTATATGAATTTTGGTGGTCAGGAATACAAATATGCAGTCCATAACAGGTATCTTAGAAGAGGAAGGTTTGGCAAGATGCATATTACTTTTACCAATTTTCTATGCCTTTGTATACCTCTGGATGGCACATTTGTACCAAGCAATCCTGAGGTCTTAATATTGCCTTATCATGCCACTAAGATGGAGCCCAAATTCCTTAGCCTTGAATTCAAGGCTCTTAAATGTTCAGTTATAACTAAGCTGCCCTGTGTATTTCCTTAGTTGTTATTGAATTGCGTTTATGTTTACTTATGGCCTAAAATAATTTCACACGTAACTGTTTTTTTTTTAGTGCTATCTTATATCTATCTTATCTAAACATCTCAGGCTTCCCTACAGAAACAAATGAATTTCAAGATTTTCTTGTACCCTGTGAAATGTTTTTTTACCCCACCCATCACCACCACCTATTCACCAAATCACCTCAGCCCCCTTGCCTGTATCTAGGGAGAAAGCAGCTTTTCCCCCAGAAGTCCCTGTCAAATATCATATGTGTCTCCTCAATTGAATCTGGCCACTTGCATATATATAATTAAGCCAATCACTGAAGGAGATTATACTGTTGAAAATTATAATCAAGTTACATGGCATACCATCCAAGCAAGGAGTAGACTTTTCATTTTTCAATAAACATGGTCTACTTGATATATATTTGGTTAGGGCATCTTGATGAAAGTGAAAGAGGAGAATGGAAAAGTTGCCTTAAAGCTCAACATTCAGAAAACTAAGATCATGGCATCTGGTCCCATCACTTCATGGCAAATCGATGGGGAAACAGTAGCAGAATTTATTTTGGGGGGCTCCAAAATCACTGCAGATGGTCAGCTATGAAATTAAAAGATGCTTGCTCCTTAGAAGAAAAGTTATCACCAACCTAGATAGCATATTAAAAAGCAGAGACATTACTTTATTGACAAAGGTCTGTCTAGTCAAAACTATGGTTTTTCCTGTAGTTGTATATAGATGTGAGAGTAGGACCATAAAGAAAGCTGAGCACTGAAGAATTGATGCTTTTGAACTGTGGTGTTGGAGAAGACTCTTGAGAGTCCCTTGGACTGCAAGGAGATCCAACCAGTCCATCCTAAAGGAAATCAGTCCTGAATATTCATTGGAAGGACTGATGTTGAAGCTGAAACTCCAATACTTTGACTACCTGATGTGAAGAGCTGACTCACTTGAAAAGACCCTGATGCTGAGAAAGATTGAAGGCAGGAGAAGGGGATGACAGAGGATGAAATGGTTGGATGGCATCACCAACTCAATGGACATGAGTTTGAGTAAACTCCAGGAGCTGGCGATGGACAGAGAGGCCTGGCGTGCTGCAGTCCATGGGGTCGCAAGGAGTCAGACATGATGGAGCAACTGAACTGAACTGAGTAATTCTAAGGTTAGCTATCAAAAAAGTGGAGGAGTGTATGTTAAGGAGGCATCCACAATCTCCACCGGAGTAATCATGGATGCTTATTGATGTATTTTTCTACATAACACTGGAAATCTGGAAATAACTCAAATACTCATTAATAGAAGATTGATTAAATAAACCTGGTATGTTGTACAGTGGAGACAATATATCTATTCATTTATCCAACCACTTACTTAACTTACTGAGGGTTGGTCTATTACATGCCTAACAATGTATTATCCACTAAAGATACAACAGGGAACAAAACAGTTAAAACCCTGCCTTCACGGTGTATTCATTCTCACTGGGTAAACAGAAAACAAATAGAGACTACAGAATATAATGCCAATCAATGCAAATGCCACAGGAAAGGAAAACTGGATCAGAGAATGGACAGATGGAAAGCAAAGGTCTGCTTCCAAAATGTAATCAAAGAAAAACATCAAAAGGCCTATGAAAGCATACCATAATTTAAATAAAAATCCATACTGTAGGGTCAGAAAAGGTATCTCTCCCCAAACTGTGTTTACAACAAATAGATATCTAATTCACAATTCAATAAAATCCAGAAAGACATGATATTTCATAGCAAAAATAAGGCAATGTACAACAACAACAAAGAGGTAACAGTCTGAGATTAGGAAAAGTTTCTTTGCTTCCTGTCTCATTACAATAACAGATACATTTATTTTATTTACCACTTGCTCTGAAAACTGAGTTGGCTCTCAGCTGCCAACTTCATGGTTAGGACCTTCAATAGCTATGTAAAAGTAATCTTTGCACTTGAAAGTTTAGTTTCTTAATGTAAATGTATTTCATATGGGAAATATAAGCATGGCAAAGGTAAATTCACTCCAAATTGGTACACTCCATAATCTATTGGTTTTCCCATTAACAAGCAAAGAATTTCAAGGGATACTCAAGATGAATTTATCTAAAAATATTTGCTTTAAAAAAGTAAATAGAAGCCTCTTTTCCACTAAAGCTTGGGAGTAACCAAGATGTCTATCCTATGACATAGGCACTAATATTCCTCCCACTTTATAGATTAGAATACTGAGGCTTAAAGAGGCTGGATGCTTTTATCATGACAAGACAGCTAAAAAGCCCTAAAGCCAGGAATTAAAGCCTGAACTAACCCCTGAGTCTATGCTCTTCACTGCTATTAATACATATGGAAATTTTACAAAGTTTTAAGGACTTAACAGCAGTATTTGGACATAAAGAGCAAAAGATATCCCCAGAAACCTGGAAAATATGGGGATCCTAAGGTTATTGTTATTTAACAAGTGTTTACATAGCATTACTATTTACCATTAGAACTCACTATTCTAAGCACTTTATAAATAGAAAATCTGAACAGGCCAATAACAAGTAAAGAGATTGAGTCAGTAATCAAAACCTCTCAACACAGAAAACAAGACAGGACCAGAGAGCTTCACTGGAGAATTCTACCAAACATTCAGATAATGAACAACAACACTTCTCAAACTCCTCCAAAACCTGAAGAAGAGAGAACACGTCCAAACTCATTCTACAAGGCCAGCACTATCCTGATATCCAAGCCAAAAACAACCCAAGAAAACTATAGACCAATATCCATGATTGAACCCATTATTAGTAACGTATCTTGGCTGGGGCAGTCAGAAAGTTAAGGCTAACTTATAAAAAGGAGTGGGGTACATTAAAAAGAGTAGCAAGTGTCCAACACAAAAAGTGAACAGGCAAGGAGATTCATTTTATTCAGATTACTGCAACAAGAGGAACATCCTGGATTTGAAGATCAGAGTGTCTCGGCAGAATGATTTTACCTTAAGACTTTTGTAGGGAGATATATACAAGTAACAGCTGGAGAGGTGAACAGTTGAGGTTGTTTTACAATCAGGGAATTCTCAGTCAGTTGAACAGGAAGTGTTTATCTCTAGTTGTAGTTAGATTTGTTGTGGGGTGGGGGTGACAGTTGCAAGCTCAGCTAATCATTGATGAGAGACGGATTGGGGAATTGGAGGGTCCATGTCTGGCCATGTCAGTGGGTTCAGGTAAAAAAGGGAAAAGGTCTGTGATTGACCTTGTCACAGATCAACAAATAAGTCATCCAAAGTCCTGTGGGAGCCCTGAGAAAGAGTAGGCAGAGTCTCTTCAAACTAACATGGGGAAGGGTCATTCTTTGTGGAAAGCCATTTCTCAGCAGACAAAATTTCCAAAACTTTTTCACCCACCACTGTGTTCTGGGACCACAGGACTCAGGTACAATTCAACACATCAGAGGAAATCTGGAGACTCAGTTCCAAGTCCTAATTTTGCTGCTAACTTCCATGAGGACCACAGCATCCTCATACCTAAAATGGGGAGGGGAGGATGCCTTGCTAACTTTACTTCATTACCCCAGTATTTGATGAGTCTCTGAGAACAGAAGAGGGACTCTTGGGGAAACGGAGATGACAAGTGAGGGCAGGGAATAAGGTTCACAGCCACAAAGGGAGGAGGGGACAGCAAAGAATGGCTACGTCACAGAAAGGGGCGGGGAGTGTCAGCAGGTGCATCGTGACCCCTGAGACCTGTAGGGTCAGAGAAGAGGCACCAGGGGCTGGACTTGCCCTCCCCTTCTTCTTTCACCCACATCAGAGCCAGCTCCCAGCTGTGCCTTGTATAACTGGATTTTGATAAGGGCTAGTTTGAAGATTGCTAGCATCCTTGCTCCTCCCCTACCCCCATAAAGCAATATTTCTCCCCCAGCTGTTCTTGCCAAGGTTACTTGGACTAAAGATTGAGACAGCCGAGAGCTTGATCTGACTTGTCTGCTGCTGGAGAGATCCCAGCCTGTCATGAAGTGCTGTGTCTTCTTCATGCTCATGAGTACGGCTGGTGAGTCTAGGTCTTGTTGCTGCTTAGGGAGTGATGTGATGTGTGGGAGGATGGGGCTTCCCAGGTGGTGCTAGTGGTAAAGAACTCACCTGCCAATGCAGGAGACATAACAGACATGGGTTCGAACCCTGGGTTGGGAAGATCCCCTGGAGGAGGGCACTGCAACCCACTCCAGGATTCTTGCCTGGAGAATCCCATGGACAGAGGAGCCTGGTAGGCTGTGGTTCACAGGGTCTCAAAGAGTCGGACACAACAGAAGCAACTAAGCATGCATGCACGCACATGGATCAGAGGGGAAGTAGCTGGCCAAAACTGAAGATAGAGGAGGCGGTGGGCATTTCCTTTGATTAACTGTTAATGCAAGTGAAAGGTACCACTCTTGATGCATGGCTCACCCCATCAACAGTCTCTCTAAGCAGCTTCTGCACCTGTGAGCAAGTTAGCATATGTCTTTATAAGTGTCCTGCACTCTCCCAGGACTCCTGGACAGACAGCAGAAAAGTACATCTTCCCTTTCTTTGGGCAGATGGACTCTGGAGGAGTAAGTGCAAGTTGGGGAGAGGGGTGAGTCAGGGGCTGTGAGAGCCTCAGGTCCCTCCCCCAAGGCCTTCCACTCCTTTCAGCACCAAAGTCAGGGAGGATTTAACTTTTTACTTTCATTCCTGGCAAAAGTGAATTTAGAATAATATTTTTAACATAGTAAATCTTTTTTTTTTTTTCATTTTTGTTATACACAACACTGCCAACCAGGGTTTATGATCAGCCTCAGATACACCTTTGCATTAGTTTCACAGAACTTCAGTATACCTCCATCTCAAGCAAAGACGTGTGTCAGTTTTCTTAATGTGTAGAGCTTGGGTGACATGCATGATCTCCCTTAGAAAAACGGGACAGATGAACCTATTGCAGGGCAGGCATAGAGAGGCAAACACAGAGAAAGGAACGGTGGGCCGGACAGGGGAAGGAGAGGGTGGGATGAATCGAGAGTAGCATTGACATACACACATTACCATGTATCAGATATTAATAGATGGCTAGTGGGAAGCTTCTAGTGGGGTAGCTAGTGGGATAGTGCAGGATAGCACAGCTCCGTGCTCCGAGATGACCTGGAGGGGCAGGATGGAGGCGAGAGCGAGGGAAGGTCAAGAGGGAGGGGACATATGTATTCTGATAGCTGCTTGGAGTTGCTGTACACCGGAAGCTAACACAACACTGTAAAGCAATTTTCCTTCCATTAAAATAAAATAGGGGAAAATGGCTCCCCACTCACTTTCACTTTTCACTTTCATGCATTGGAGAAGGCAATGGCAGCCCACTCCAGTGTTCTTGCCTGGAGAATCCCAGGGATGGGGGAGCCTGGTGGGCTGCCGTCTATGGGGTCACACAGAGTCGGACACGACTAAAGCGACTTAGCAGCTGCAGAAGACTATTTTAGTTTGAAAACCTTAGGGTGGGAAAAACTATCCTAGCCAACTCTCACCACTTGCCCTATCTCTCTACCTGTGACCCCTCTGATTCTTTAGGAGTCATTCTGGCAGAAACTTCTAACACTGAGAAGACAAATGAAGTAGATTTTACTATTCCTTATATGGTCTACCTGCAGTCCTTCCCAGAGCCCTGTGTGGGGACACTTATTCACCCGCAGTGGGTACTGACCGCTGCGCACTGCCTCTCTCCGTAAGTATTTCTCTGCTCTTGGGAGTCAGGGGGGAATCTATTTAAACAAAAGCAGGTCTGAGGACAGTATGGAGATTCCTTTAAAAACTAGGAATAAAACTACAATATGATTCAGCAGTCCCACTGCTAAAACATACCCTGAGGAAACCAAAATTGAAAACCACACATGTACCCAAATATTCATTGCATCATTATTTACAATAGCTGGGACACAGAAGCAACTTAGATGTCCATCGACAGATGAATGAAGAAGCTGGGGTACATATATACAATGGAATAGTACTCAACCATAAAAAGGAACAATTCTAATGAGGTGGATGAACCTAGAGCCTATTATACAGAGTAAAGGAACCCAGAAAGAGAAAAACAAATACTATATATAAATGGATATTTATTGGATCTAGAAAGACAGTACTGATGAAACTATTTGCAAGGCAGCAATGGAGAGGCAGACATAGAAAACAGATTTATGGACACAGGGGTGAGGGGGGGGAAGGAGAGTTTGGGACAAATACAGAGAGTAACATTGAAGCATATACACTACCATATGTAGGACAGATAACTGATGAGAATTTGTTCTATGACTCAGGGACCTCAACCCGGTTGAGTTTGGATGAGACATGGGAGGTGGGAGGAAGGTTCAAGAGGGAGGGGACATAGGTATACCTGTGGTTGATTCATATTGAAGTATGGCAGAAACCAACACAGTATTGTAAAACAATTATCCTTCACTTAAAAACACATAAGTAAATTTAAAAAGCAGGTCTTGTGAGGCATCCTAGCATGTTCTAATGGCATCCCAGGGAATCAGAAGATCCAGGAAGAGAGAGTCATCTTCCCAATGGGGAAAAAGATACACACTTGGGCAGTTTAGGAGGAGATGAAGAGGAAGATGTCAAAAGTCTCTTTCTCATGCAAAATAAATAATAGACATCCATCCAACCTACTTGAGAGCTTCCCTGGTGGCTCAGATGGCAAAGAATCTGCCTGCAATGCAGGAGACCTGGGTTCGATCCCTGGGTCGGGAAGATCTCCTGGAGAAGGGAATGGCCACCCACTCCAGTATTCTGGCCTGGAGAATTCCACGGACAGAGGAGCCTGGCAGGCTACAGTCCATGGGGTCGCAAAGACTCAGACACATCTGAGGGACTAACACTTTCAACTTTCATCCAACATACTTCTGGAACATTTACCATATTCCAGGGACTGCTTAATGAACTGAATAAACAGCAAGGGAACAAGATGGTAATTAGCTTTCCCTCACGTAGCTCACATTCTGGTAGAGGAAATATGCCAAAGCAAATAAAAGTCCCAAAATAAAACATTGAAATGAGTATATTGCCAAGCTGCAATATACAGGAATGAAACAAGATGCCTACTTCAGTTAGGGTGATTGTATCAGGTCTGTTTGAAGAGATGAAACCTACACGAAGAGGAGGATGAAACCAGGTTGAATACATTCTGGGGGAAATTTCAGGCAGAGGGAAGAGTGTACAGAAAATCTCATGAGTAGGGGTGGGTGTTCACAGGCTGAGGTTGAAGTGTTAGGTGGAAGCCATGTGATGCAGGGAAGAGAGGAGTGAATGAGCTCTGCACGAGACGATGCTGTCCTTTACAAACCTGTGTCTCTGTTGTGTGTGACAAAGTGTCAGATAATCGGAACCTAGTCAGAGTTTCAGCAATGTATAACGGTCACTTCTAACTCAGTTTTCAGCCATCTGGTTGTTCAAGACAGTTCATTCAAACACAGATTGAAGCCCTGCTTTGTGTCAGTGAGAAATACAGAGGAAACATAGACAGGAAATATAGTCCATCCACTCCAAGAACTGGCGTTGGAAAATCGGATTTTCTTCTCTCAGCCAGACCTAATGCACAAACTATCTTTTGGCAGGCAGTGGCTCTTGTGTCTGTTACATGACCGGACTCCTGGCAATAGAAGTGGGTGGGTATAAATTTCTCCAGGAAACATAATAGACAGTGGGTCAGTGGGAGTCCTGTTAGACTGCTAAGAGTCTTTTGAATCTATAATCAGTGTAGGCAGCTTGCAGTAAATACAAAGATATGGGCCCAAAATAAGCTGGAAAGGGCCTAAGAATATCCAGAAACTGCAGGTACAATATACTTGCTCCAGAGTTGTTTCAGACAGTGGAGGGCAGGCAAAGACCTCTGGAATAATGGATTCTGGTGCCATATCTGTTACCTATTCATTCAGATTATCCAGGTTGTCGTTGTGATCATTAACATCATCGACAGCAACAACTAGATCCCACCGAGTATGTTCTAGGTGGCAGATACCATGTCAGATTGTATGTATATACATTGACTCTAATACAACAATCCTGTAAACTATTGTTCCTACTATTTTACAGGCCAAGGCAGGTCACTTTGGTTCTCAGGTCTAAGAAATGAAGATCATTAGATGATTAAAGAAAGTCACCTATGAGACTTCTTGCAGTTCTGACATTCTGTAACCCTTTTTCTTGTTTTCTGTTTTTTTTTTAATCTCCCTGCCTTCCTTCTTCCATAGTGTTAAAATCCGATTGGGAATTTATCAACCCAACATCAAAAATCAGCACGAGCAGACCCAGAGTTACTCAATGACTGTGCCCTACCCTGACTTCAACTCAGAATATCTGAGCAATGACCTGATGATGATAAAACTGTCTGAGGCTGTTAAACTCACCACCCAAGTGGGAACCATAGCCATAGCTATGGAACCCTTATCACTTAATGAATCCTGCTTTATCCCAACCTGGACCTGGAGTAAATATAAAAACCGTAAGTGTTTGACTCTGTGTTCCTCATCCTGAGAAGGTTTTGGCGCTGGGGAAAATGAAGAAGGATATACCTGAAGCACGTCTCAGGTGTGGCTCAGTGGTAAAGAATCTGCCTGCAGTGCAGGAGATGCGAGAGATGAGGATTCAGTCCCTGAGTTGGGAAGGTCCCTGGAGGAGGGCATGACAATCCACTCCAGTATTCTTGCCTGGAGAATCCCATGAACAGAGGATCCTGGCAGGTTCATGGGGGTCACAAAGAGTCACACATGACTGAGCTCACAGCACACACGTACACGAAGGACTTAGCTTATACCACCTTATACTACCATTATCCTCCCTTTCATTAACAGAGGATACTAGAACCACTGCTTGATATCTGAAATGATAAAGCTGAGCTTATTGCTTATTATAGAAGAGCAATGCTGAGCAGACACAGTCTTAATGAGCAGTACAGAGTACTAAGCCGTGCTCACATGAGGTTTGTGGGAAGCTTTCCACTAAGAGTTTGGAGGACTTTCAGAGGCTGAAGAGAGTTTATGTCATCTGTAGAGGCTTGATTACCTGGGTGAGATTGTTGTTGATTGATTGGCACTCAGTTGTTTATTGGAGGAGTCTAACATGCTGACTTTAAAGAGTGACATTGACTGATTGGCTTGTTAAAGCCTACTCACTAAGGCAAGTTGTGGATAGTAATCAGGTTTAAACCTTTCTCCTATAGTTACAGAACAATTCATATATTCTATAAAAACAAATAAAAAATAGGAGACTGTTTGGTCTATCAGTCTGTTTTGTAAAGGTAACAAGTGGGAACTTTTATATGGTCAGTGCCAGTGAAATTTGGCAACTTCACTTCAGTTTAGAAGCAGCATTCTAGAGAATTTAAGTGAATATATTTTCTGAACAAATTGAAGCTTTTAAATCTTATTCAAAGTAACTGCTTCACATTTTAGAAAGTAATTTACAACATACCACTTGAAAACAAAATAAAACTACAAAAAGTGTCATCACATAGGCTCTGCATGTCATGTCAGAATCACAGTGACAAATCAATTCTATAAACTCTCTAGGACCAGCCTCCCAATGTTTATTAAGAATTCACTATTTCAAGTAAGTAGGTTACTTTCACCTAACTTGTTCTAAGTATTTCAATTAGATTTCCAAAAAAGTTAAAACTGAACATAACTCTTCTCATCCTTTTCTGACCTGACACTTCCCGGTCTGATTTGATTTAAAACATTAGATTGGAAATGTATCCAAAATATTCCGCTTTATAAGTAATGCTAGGTTTAACTTGAGAGATCTCTAGTCGATTTTTTGCTTCCTTCCTCCTTATTACTCTCCACCAGAGATTGAAATTACATAATGTGTTGGTTAGGCTCCTTACAACCTGAGGTTAACAGTATAGTAACATCTGCAATATGTGAGATGAGCAATGTTACTTCTTAGGGGAAATTATATATGTGTATTTATACATATACATACACACTTATAAATAACCCACTTATAAATGGTCTCACAATAAAAAAAGCAGTTTAAAACACATTAAAAATCACTTTCTCCCTTTATGATTAAATGAAAGATGATGAAGTAGGTCCCCAAAAGGAAGGTTTCTTATGGACAACAGCTTCTGTCTCTCTCTCCTCACAATCATTCATAATTTTCCTGTGGGTTTTTTAAGCTTTCCAAGTTATGCACAGTACAGAGAGAATTATAGATCTGATGATATCTGATGTAAGACTCATGTAATGCTTTGAATCCACTGCT
Source organism: Odocoileus virginianus (assembly GCF_023699985.2). NCBI lineage: Eukaryota > Metazoa > Chordata > Mammalia > Artiodactyla > Cervidae > Odocoileus > Odocoileus virginianus. The sequence goes on from NC_069674.1 coordinate 13,087,599, forward strand.
CAGACACAGAGATACTGAACAAGGGGCTCTAAGAAGGATGGAATGTCTGATACCTACTATAAATATATACAATGTATTCACAAAACAGAGGTTGATCACAAGAGTATATGTGATAAGGAGAGTCACCCTGGACTTTTCTCTTTCTCACAGTTAGTGACCCTGACATCCTGACGTGGATAAGCCAATATACTCGTCCCTACGATGAGTGCCAGAATATGCAAGACGAAAGAATGTCAGTAAACATCATGTGTGTGGGGCACCCTCTAAAGACCCTAACTGATACTAAGGTATCTTTCCTATCGCCAGATAAGCACAGAGCAAGGGGTCCATGAGAAAAGGCGCTTGTAGGAAACCAAATGGTATCCAAAAGAAGGCCTGCGGTCTTCCTCTGACTCCTCAGTCTGTGGATTGGTCATCCATTCCCTGCCTTCCTTTAGAGTGGGAGGGAGTCAGGGGAGAGTCATTTGTCCTTTTTCCTCCTACTTGCACTCAGGTTGGTCAAATTCAAACCTAGAGAGGTGAGACCTGCATGGATGTGAAGAGAGGGTACTCCCCTCTCAAGAAAAGTGATTCCAGTCTGATAGAAGGTTCTGCTATCACAATGTGCCCCTTCTTAGAATAAATCCTTGTTGGATGAGGAACAAAGCAACACTGACCCCCTGTCCCCTCTCTCTGGCAGGAAGTCTCAGCAGCTCCAGCCATCTGCAGAGGGAGGGTACATGGAATCTTGAGTTGGGCAAAAGGAAGTGTCACCCTTGGAAATGAAGGATTCTTCACAGAAATCAGTTCTTATTCAAGATGGATCATGAGCATCATTGAAAACTACTGAAGTGTCTCTCAATCCCCTCAGTGCACTACCTTCATGATTTCCACCCTGGATCTACAACTCTCTTTATTATGTTTCTTGTTCTTGAGCAGAATTCATTAAAAAGAAATGACACTAAAAACTTAGGCTATGACACTAAAAACTTATTCCTTTATCATATAAACTATAAACATGATGAGAAATCTAGCAACATTCCCAGCCATTTGTTCATTCAAAAATTGTTGAAATGTCTGCTATTTGGTAGGTGCTGCATATGTCTGGGGCTTTCAGGTGGCTTAGTGGCAAAGAATCCACCTGCAACGCAGGAGACACAGGAGATGCGGGTTCAGTCCCTGAGTCAGGAAGATCCCCTGGAGGAGGAAATGGCTACCCACTCCAGTATTCTTGCTGAGATAATCCTATGGGCAGAGGAGCTTGGAGGACTACAGTCCATGGGGTTGTAAAGAGTTGGACATAATTGAGCAACTGAGCATGCATATGCTAGGGGTACATGAGTAGACATAATGCAGACTTTGTCATCAATTAGCCAGTTCTATTACCTGGTGATAATTACTGCAGTGGAGATGAGCAATAAGTTGCGTGAGAATATAGGAAAAAATCAGGGTGTCAGAATCACAGGAGGTACCACCCAAGAGGCCAACAAATTAGAGGAGAATATTATAAAACTGAGGTATACTTAGGTAAAAGTCAGAAAAGCATAAAAACCATTATGTTCTGGAAAATACATGTAAGTAAGTAATACTGAAGTGTGGAAAATAAATTGTTCATAGAAGAGAAGACAGAATGTGACAGAAAAGTATTATTTATGCAGGTAAGGGTAAGATAGCAAAAGGCCTGACCTGTTTGGTAAAGGAATTTAGATTTTTTTATCTTGTAGGTATCAGAGGCTTAGTCATTAAAGCCACCATGATAAATAGAACGTCAAATGTCTGAATTGGGGGATGTAAGAACACAGAGTCTGTAAGCTTTAAACACAGTGACTGTGAGTGGAAACAAGGGGCAGAGTCAGGGATCACCCCTGTTTCCAACTTGAACAACAAGGTAGATGGTGGTTCTGCTGCTGCTGCTGCTAAGTCACGTCAGTCGTGTCCGACTCTGTGCGACCCCATAGACAGCAGCCCACCAGGCTCCACCAGGCTCTCCCATCCCTGGGATTCTCCAGGCAAGAATACTAGATGGTAATATAAAGAGAAGTAATGTTTTCATCTGTAATGGATCAGGAGCAAGGTGGGGCATGTTATATTTGAGATCCTTGAAGGAAACAGAGGTGGCCATTTCTAGCAAAGATCTGGATCTCAGATGATAATGAAGCAGTGAGGTGGCTTCTAGGTTTGTAGGCAGTATGTGCGGACTTAGGTAAAGTTCTGTGCTATTGGCAGGAGCTTTGATCCATGCTCAGGGTGTCTCTCACACTGGTGTGAAGTGGCAACGCACAGCATCCCAAACCCGTTGACCAGGACACATAAAATTACTGCATTGAGAAGATGTCAAATGACCCAAAAACAGGGGATCGAGTGATACATGAGAGCCTATGGAGTTACATGTAGGAGAGGGACAGAATGACATGGGATTATCTGTTAAAAAGGGAAAAAGGAACAGATATGAGCAGAGAGACTCACCCCAGAGGAGAAAAAGACTGCAGAGAGTGAAGAGATTTGGAGTTTATCTCATGAGGGACATGGTGAATCTGTGTCTGCAGAGATGGCTGAGGCGCTTTGGTTTTTTTATATTGATACCCTCTGAGTGTGGATGCATTTCTCTCCTATCAAAGCAAAGCAAAACAAAATAAAACAGCAACAAAACAGGAAAAAAGATGGCTGGGTTATGATGAACATCACAGCTTATCCTGGCACATACAGGAAAACCAAATTCTCAGATTTGGACACTAAGCCCATTTAATTCAACAATGCTTCTTTTTCTTGTCATCTTTGGTCCATCTAGACCACAAGCCCCTCTGTTCGCTGGTCTTCTACTGTGGGCTTGTCTCTAGTTACGCCCTGCTTCCTGCCTCTGACTCACTGACCAGTGACCCCAGCCCCCTTTATTGAATCACATCTATGTTCGTTCCAGAGTTTTTAAGAAAATGCTCATCTGATCACTTCTTTCGCTTTTTTCTTTTTAAATTGATCTATAGTTGATTTACTACATTGTGTTAGTTTCAGGCATACAGCAAAGTGATCCAGTTAACTTCATGTAACTTTCAGTCGGGGCCTTTCCAGGTGGCTCCGTGGTAAAGAATGAACCAGCCAATGCAGGAGACACGGGTTTGATCCCCCTGGAGGAGGAAATGGCAACCCACTCCAGTATTCTTGCCGGGGAAATCCTAGAAACAGAGGAGCCTAGAGGCCTATAGTCCATGAGGTTGCAAAAGTCAGACATGACCCCATGAGCAGCTCACTCTTTGAGCCACTGAGCACTATTACTATTACTCTGCTTGTAGACAGAGGAAAGATCATATGATAATAAGTCGAGAGGCTGCTGGCCACAAACTGGAAAGAGAGCTCTCACCAGGAACTGAATGTGTTAATACCTTGATCATGCGTGTTTACTACAGCTGATTCCATCATTTTCTTCATGTTTTACTACAAAGCAACAGATAATAAAAGTCTGTTGTTGAAGCCACCCGGCCTGTGGTGTTTTGTTATAGCAGCTTGGGCAGACTAATGCATTTGATAAACTGTTCAGATCTTTGGCCCACTTTTTAACCTGGTTGTTTTCCATATTCTTGAATTTTCAGATTCCATTGTATGTTTTGGATATAAATCATTTAACAGATACATGTTTTGCAAATATTTTTCCCTAGAGAGGGATATATCTAGATTTTTAGCTCTGAATATTTTGTTTCACAATTGCCTGTTTATAGACCTGCTGTTCCCACTAGTCTATAACTCTTTGCAGTTGGGGCAGTGTCCTCACATCTGGGTACCTCTTACATGAGCATACAGTCTGGCACACATCAGACACACAGTGTAAATCACTGGCTGGCTGGCTGGCTGAGAGAATAAATGGATGAGCAGTGACACAGAAGAAAGGACTCATATATCTCAATGAGGAGTTTAGTGTCAGACAGATGGATCAAGATCAGCCCCCGAGGGCGGGGTTATGGTCACTGGAAATAAATGTCAGTGTCACACAAATGAGGGTTAGCATCACAAAGGTAGGAGGAATCAGTCTGAAGTTCAGAGAGAGACATGGTGTCTGAGACTTACACAGCAGGGAGCACTGTGAGCTTCGGCATCTCTCAAATTAGGTGCATCTTTCCCTGAAGAGGGGGAGAGAAATGCTGGGTTCCAGATCCATTCTCCACTGTGTCGAGGACTGAGTCATCTGGTCTCTGTCGATGCACCTCTAATATCTGGCACCACATCCTACTCTTTTGGAACTCAAAACTGCAATTGAAAGAATTCAGATGACAGTTGTTCCAACTCTAGAATCCCTTCCTGCTCCATCTTAGTGTTCTTCTTTCCTTCCTTGGCATCCTTTTCAAGGCACTGAACCTCATCTTTTGAAAAGGCTTCCAACATGATTGTGAATTTAATCCTCCTGTGGGCTCTCTTGAACCTGCCTGGTGAGTATCTGCATATCTTTCTCCTTAATTGCCCAAGAGAAATCCTGAGGGAATCATGAAAGATGGGTGAAGACAGGAGCAAGGTTCCAGACTGCAAGCGCAGGACTGACTCTCCTTCAGAACTGCCGGTGTCCCCACCAAGTTTCTTCCTGCGTCTTTGCCTCAGGATGACTGCATGGGTGCTTTTGGGGGAGGCATGAACCCTGAAACCTGACCCTAGACTCTCTAAGGAAGACAGGGGTCTGACTCTGGGCCTGTGGAGAAGAGGACTGATGTTTGGTATGAGCGAGTGAAAAGTGGAGTCCAGGGTGGAAAAAAACTAATGGATATAGCAGCACATTCAGGGGTTTAGGTCTTGTCCAGACATGGTTCCAGTCATTCAAGCAAAAACCCTGGAGGTATTCATGAATATCCTCTTATAACCCACATTCAGTCTGATCAGAACCTGTTGCTGTCTCTGTCTTCTAAACATTTCCTAAATCCAATCACATGTCACCACCTCCACGGATCGCTATGGATCAAGACACCCTCTTCTGTCTTTACCAAATCATTCTCCTAACAGGACTCTTTGCTTTATATACCTACACGCCACACTTCTCTATAAGGAAATTATCATCACTCCTTTACACAATACCCTGATACGGTTCCATGTGTCACTTAGGAGACAAGTTCAAGTCCTTGCAATTCCTTACAACATCCCACAAAATCTTGTATCACCTCTTTGGCTTCTTTCCCTTCCTGTCTTTCTCCCTGTCCCCCACCCTGGCCTCTGTGATGTGCCTTAAACAGGCCTTAGGACTCTTGTTCCACACATATTCTCTCACTGGAATTCCTTTCCCCAGATACCTGATTAACTCCCACATCTTCATACATTGCTCATCTCTCACATTGGTGCTGAGGTCTTCCCAACTGCTGATGCAATACTGAACAATGACCCCCACACACCCACACACAGGCACACCTCTGATACTGCCCCTGCCTTGCTCCCTGCACTAATCACCACTCAACACACTATACCACTGATGTATTCCTGCATTTACTATTACTGAATGTCTCCACTCATCAGAATGTATGACAGCAGGGGCAGATCCCTGTTTTGTTCACTATATAGCCCAAGCCCTTAGAGCCTGCCACATACTAGATGCTCAATATTTATTTGTTGAATGAATGGTTACCTCCCTTCTCAGACTCTGTTAGCATTTGCTCTGTTCTTTAAATAACACTTATCATTCAGCCTTGCATTGTCAGGAGAAAGGGATAATATTGGCTAAAGCATTCTAAACATGGCAAAGATAGCAAGTTCTCCATGAGTTGATTTGCCATATGTCTACTGAATCTTGGAAGGTGTTTAAGGAAGGTTGTATTTGATCAATACTTTGAAGAACACATAATGACAACTAAATGGGAAAATACCTTTCATCTTATGAAATATATATTTTTTAATCATTTTCTTCATGTTTTAGAACAAAGTGATCCAGTTTACATGTTCAACTTACAGATAAAAAGCCTGGAGAGAAGGGTGGGGCAACGAGTCTGTTGAGTTCTCTTCCTTTGTCTTTTTCAAATAATGCTTGAAAAACAATCTCAGAGTTTGTGCTCTGTGTGTCTCTGTCCAGTTGCTTTGACCTTTGATCCAGACGACAAAAATTCTATCACTCCCCCGTACCTGATCTACTTGAAGTCTGATTACTTGCCTTGTGTTGGAGTCCTGATCCACCCTCTTTGGGTGATCACAGCCGCACACTGTAACTTACCGTGAGTAATAAACCTCCAACGTCACCCTGTGTTTTGGGTTCTCAGGTTGGGCATAGACCAAAATCCTCCCTGGGTCCTCTCAGCTAAATGGGATTTGAGAGACATCCTGGGGATGTTCAGTAGTAGAGAAAAGGCTTTGGGGAGGAGCTCATCAAGACCTATAGTGTGTTAATTGTTTAGTCATACATCCAATTCTTTGTGGACCCATGAAGCTTGGACCACCAGGCTCCTCTGTCCATGGAATTCTCCAGGCAAGAAAACTGGAGCGGGTTGCCATTTCCTTCTCTAGGGGATCTTTCTGACCCAGAGATTGAACCCAGGTCTCCTGCATTACAGGCAGATTCTTTCCCATCTGAGCCACCAGGGAAGCCCCATAAAGGTCCAGAAGGATGGATAATCCATGTCTGTTCAGTCTTCTCACAAACATCTCTATTGTTCCAGGAAGCTTCAGTTAATACTGGGGCTTACAAAACCATCCAATATAAATGAAGAAAAATACATACAAGTGGTTGGTTATGAGAAGATGATTCATCACCCACAATTTTCCATCACTTCTATTGAGCACAACCTCATGTTAATCAAGCTGCAAACCCATATTGAACTCAACAACTACGTGAACACAGTCAGCCTGCCCAGAGAACCTGCCGCTGAAGACGACATGTGCACCATCTCTACCTGGGCCTACAACTTGTGTGATCTCTGTGGGTAGCTCTCAGAACCAGACGTGAGCCTCTCCTACTCCTAGTCTTTCTTAGCTTCTGCCATTTTTCCCACTGAACTTCCTTGTAACCTCTTCATTCATCCTTTCATCTTCTTTCCCTTCTCTAGAGTCTCACTGTAGGAGTCCTGAAAGCTTCTCTGTACCTTTCTACATCTTTGCTTTCATATCTGATAGACATGTTAGTGGAAAGAAGACATTTGTATTCTGGTCTTCATTTGCTGTATGACAACTGATTGGTCACTTTACCTTTGAAGCCTTAATTTTCTTAATTCTGAAATGAGGCATAACCTACATTAGATGGTTTCAAACCATCGCAGGCATTAAAGAAACGTAAAGCCCTGAAATAGAGCAAAATTATGCTTATGTAGTAAACATAAGATAAATACACAATATTGTGCTAAATCATGCAGAACTTCTTTATGCAAAATTGTGATACAGATCAACAATAGTTTAAGATTTTTAACTGGTAACATTTTAAAAATGAATATTCACCCACTTCATCAGAAAATTGGAAGGGATAAATTGAGAGATTGGAATTGACATATACACTATATAAATGAAATAGATAACTAATAAGGACCTATATATATAGTGCAGGTAAGTCTATTCAATACTCTGTAATGATCTATATGGGAAAAGAATCTTAAAAAGCAAGGATTTTTATATGTATATATAAATCAGTTATATGCATAACTAATTCACTTTGCTGTATGCCTGAAACTAACACAACATTATAAATAACTGTATTCCAGTAAAAAAAAAAAAAAGGAAAGTAGAAACTCCTTGTCCTTTGAGAGACAACTTGAGTTTTGGAAATAGGAAATGCTTTTCTGTTAAGCAGTATGTTTGATTTATCTGTGTTATATCATTTTAATAAAAAAGAGATGTAACTTACAAAAAAATGCAGTTTATTTTTATCTGGCTCATGAAGTAGTTAAGTAAGCATTTCTTAAAAAGTCCTTTCCAAAAGAAAAGTTGAGCTATACAGTTATTGCTAGACTAGAAAATAAGGCAAAGAACTTCAATCATTTTCTTTTAAAAACTTAATATATTATTTTCAAATAAAGTTACTCAAATAAACACACCTCTAAAAAGCAAAATCTCAAAATAATATACTTCCTCCCAAAGAAGAATCCTTGCCAAGAACACCTAACATGTGTATAGAAACTTTGTTCTTCTTTCTCTCATTTTGTTGCAGGTTGGAAAAATTTTGTTATGGATCTTCAGAGTTCACAATATGTGTGAACCATTGATATAAAGGAAATGATTTGAATTAGAAATGAGGAGACCTAGTTTCACATCCTAGGTTTATGGGTTTAAGAGAAACCACTTTTTGCATGATTTTTTTTTTATTTTAGCAGATACTGGATACTTTTGATCTGATGAATGAAAAACTAGGCTTAGATCTCTCTTAGTCTTTTCAGACTCTCAAAATATTAATAAGAAAGACGTTGTCTAATGTACAAAGTTGCAACTAGTAGATAAGTAAGTTCTGGAAATCTAATACACAGTATAGGATGACCCCCTGGAGGAGGGCTTGACAACTCACTCTGCTATTCTTGCCTGGAGAATCCCCATGGACAGAGGAGCCTGGCAGACTACATTCCACAAGATTGCAAAGAGTTGGACAAGACTGAGCAACTAAGCGTACAAAATGAATATAGATTGTGAGATTGTATTATAATCAAACTTGCTGAGGGCTTAGATCTTAATTTTTCCCACCACAAAAAAGAAATGATAATCCTGTGAGGGGACAGAGGTGGACTATGGCCAATCACATGGATCTCTAGTGGTCCTGAGCTCCAGTGGCTTGAAGCGGGGCTTGAGTTCCCAGCCAGAGACTGAGGCCAGAGTGCAGCGGTGAGAACACCAAATCCTAGCCACTAGACCAGTGGTCAGTGACAAGGACCGTGGCTCTTAGTTTTGCAGAAAAGAATTCCCACAAAGACAGAAAGAAGTGAAACAAGTAAAGTATTTATTAGGAGGAAAAAGAGTACAGTATGTGTTCATAGGCACACGGGCAGGCTCAGACGGAGAGAGAGTTGAGACCTCACGGCAGGTTAAATCACTTGTATGGGGGCATTTTTCCCAGGTTCCCTTAGGCCAATCATTTTGATTTGCCAGGTTCACAGTCCATATTTGGTATATCTCAGGATCCTCCTACGTGCGCACATGCATCTCTTGACCAAGATGGATTCTACCGCAAAGGCCTAGGGGTAGAGCATCCCTTGATATCACTCCACTTTGACCTCTAAGGAAACTTTCTATGCATATGTGGCCAGGGAGGTCTCCTGACTTCGAGAATGAGAAATATGTAGTCTGGGCAGGGCCCAGCCTCCTCCCTTAATTGTCCTACTATTCTCCTCTTGGAGTTTTTGGTCCACAGAGAATGAATCTCCTATCACTTTACCACCGGAGGAGGAGAGGGGCATCTACCTCTGACTCAATGCTACAATATTCAAATGTGTCAAATCAATACTGTACACTGCATACCTCATATTTTTGCAGTTTCATGTCAGTGTGTTTCAATTTAAAAATTAGAAAGGAATAGGTGATGAATATAAACTGTGGGGCAAATTATAAACCTGAAAGCTCAAAAAGTAAAATAAAATTAAACTGAGTAAATAAAAATTCCAACTTAAAGGACACTTTTAAAATGTCTGAATTCTCAAAAAGTTAAAAATAGAACTACTATATGATCTGACAGTTCCACTTCTGGGTATTTATCTGAAGGAAGTAAAATCACTCTCTTGAAAAAAAAAAAAAAATGTCTGAATTGCCAGAAAAAATTGTAAGTAATTTGTTTCACTTCACTGCAGAAATGTCTTGTATTTACATCTAACTTCCAAGAATTTAACCTCTTTTATAAATAGACGCTTTGTATCATGAGAAATTGTTAATCTGGTCACTTCCTACTGTCTTAGTGGCCGTGGTTTTGATTTCTCTGTGTTTGAACTCTTTTGTTTCTACCAGGAGAGGAACTATGTTGAAAACGAAGGAAAGGAAAGAAGGAAGTTTGATATCTCATAACTCTTAAGGAAGTTCTGTTTCTTTCTTTCTTCCAGACAAGGACCCTGACTCACTGCAGAATGTGAATATCTCTGTAATCTCCAAAGTTGAGTGCCGCAGAGCCTATAAAAACATCCGCATCAGAGACAATATGTTATGTGTGGGCATCGTGCCAGGAAGGAGGCAGCCCTGCAAGGTAACATACTCTCAGTGCCTTAATGTCCCCATTTTATTGTGTCCTTTGCCAGAAAAATAACTCAGTCTCCTTTTCCCTGGCAGGAAGTCACAGCTGCCCCAGCGGTGTGCAATGGGATACTTCAAGGAATCCTGACATTTGCAGATGGGTGTGTTTTGAGAGCCGATGTGGGTATCTATACCAGGATTTTTAACTACATACCCTGGATTGAAAATACCATCCGGAATAACTGAGTTCTCATGGCAAGAATTCTAGACCCTGTGACACCACCTGTTCCTAAGTGCAGCCTCAGAATTAAATCTAACCAGGTGTCCTGAATGCATCCCACACATCTGTCTCACTCCTGCCCCACAGGGTGGGTGACTGGTACCTCCCTGTAAGTGACTATACATGGCAGCACTTCCTCCTCCCCTATTGATGATGATGGCAAACTCCATACCTCTTGGAATTTATGAAGTGGTGATTGCGTTCTCGCTAATGAACTGATCATTGCCTTACTGGAAAAAAAAAAAGTCATTCGATTGGCATCTTGGGTGACTTAACGCCTACTGCTTGCACTGGATTCAATCACACGTGCTTTGGGCAAGTTATACATGCCAGCTGGAAGTCTGAGAAGGATCAAACTAAACAGAATTCTCAGGGAGGAGAGAGGTTTTAAGGGGGGACACCGTAGGAGGAATTGGTTTCTCCTTGCCCACACAACTCTCAGCACCAGACCTGGATTCTGGACATTCATTTTGCAGCATTCTCAGTAGGGACTTAGCTCTGAGAGGTTAATACCAAAGGTAACTGGGGTTTAGGACACAGCAGGTGAACAGAGAGCACAGGATGGATTTTCCCAATGTGCTCTTTCTATGACGCCAGCTGCCCCAGGAGTTTCATTCTCCCCCAGTTAAACACTCTTGCCTTTTTCTTCCTTCCTTCTTCTCTTTTCATCTCACCTCTGCAGCTCCAGTTATCACCTGAGAGTTTTACTTGATAGATTTCCATGGGGAGTGGCCAGTATTATATTAAGGGCGAGATTGGTCAGTGAGACTTTTGTAAATTAGGTCTTTGCAAGAAGTCTCTGCACATGCTCCATTTGGTTCCATTGCTCACTTGGCTTGTGGAGCCATTTAAAAACAATGAGAACAATGAAGAAGGACTTTAGAACAGACCAGCTTGTCTATCTGCTCATTCAAGTCTTCCGCAGTGAGAGCATTTTGGTGAGAATTCTCAGGGATACCATATTTTCCTCCTCCAAACTGACCTTGTACATTAATTCTTCCTCAAATAGCTTGTCCCCATGTCCCCATTCTGCTCCTTCCAAGTGTCTACCAGGGCAGAGCGACAGCCACTCTCAAGAAATTCACATTGATCTTGACCCCAGGAATGAGAACTAGATAATGTTGATTGATCTTCTGTCTCCTGAGAAGAATTCAGTTCTCCTTCTTTCTTCATGGCATCCGTCCAAGGGGTTTTAATATCACAAGAGGAGGCGGGCATGGCAACCCACTTCAGTATTCTTGCCTGGAGAATCCCATGGACAGAGGAGCCTGGTGGGCTGCCATCCATGTGGTCACAAAGAGTCAGACACGACTGAAGCTACCTAGCGTGCCTAAGTCACCAAGTAAATAGGGGCTCTTCTTTTATAGACTTAAGAGAAGACTCAGTCTTGGCATAGGATCCATTCTCTAGGGCAGTGGTTCCCAACCTTTTTGGCACCAGGGACTGGTTTCATGAAAGACAATTTTTTCACAGACCCAGGGGTGGTTTGGGGATGATTCAAGGGCATTACATTTACTGTGCACTTTGTTTCTCTTATTATTACATCAGTTCCACCTCAGATCATCAGGCTGTAGATCTGGAGATTGGGGACCCCTGTTCTAGGGCACCCAGGCTCTCTTTGGCTTAAAGGGAATTAAATCAGTTAATATAACTAACAAGTTTGCAAGGGAAGAAGGAGGCTGGAATACTTTAGCTTATTGACTCACATCACTCCACTGCTATCAAACCTGTTGGGGTTGTTTTGACTTACTTTTGGTTATATAAATCAAATAACTTGACCTTTCTGTCAGTTTCACTCTTGGGATCCCATTTTAATGGCGAGTCCTTGAAAGAATCCTCTTAAAGACTCCAAAACACTACCATGTTGTGTCATTCATTTCCATTTTAGGAGTTGGAGAAGCAGCTGAAATTAGTAACTTGATGTTTTCTGTTTTCCTTTAGCAAGTTATTACACTTTAAAATGCAAAAAGTTCTTCAGCAGGAGCTAAATGATACTGAAAGAGGAGGAAACGCGACCCCTGCAAAGTTCTTCAAGGCTTCTCTGTTCATTTGCACGTTGGGTTTTTAACAGAAAATAGGATGGCATCTAGGACTCAGTGTCCTAAAGGGTGGGATAAGTCTTTCTAATTTTAAGTCACAGCCTTAGGAAGCCCGCTCTTGTCATGTGTATGAGCCATATTCTCTATCAGCTCTGTAAGTCACGTTGCTAGAAATTTCCCTCTTCACATGCCTCCTCCGTTATCTCTCTCACTTTGTTCAGAATTTCTGTAAAGAAAATAGGGGTGTCCCTTATTAGCCTCCTCAGATCCTAATAAGACATTAGGATTTGGAGAGCATGCTGAATGAGTAAGGGGATACTCCCTATAAACACCATTCTCCAGGCTGAAAAGCTATGATCCCCAAAGCTGTGACTGGATGGGCCAGGCTCATACAAAAACCAGGTGAAGATCAGGCTAGAGCTTGCTCCTATGCACAGAAACGAACACCAGATACTGCAATGAAGAGGCTTTCAAAGATTTCATAGAATTTAATTTAGAGTTTCTTTCCTCTGTGTATTTCCTTCAAGGATGGGAGGGTTTGAGAAACCATAAAATGAGTTCTGCTCAGTAGGGAACCAGGGTGGGAAAAAAGCCCTGGTTTAAAGTCATCAGCTGGGACAACTGGAGTAGAATAAAATTGCCTAGCGGGGCCTTCCCTGGAGGTCCAGTGGTTAAGATTCCATACTTCCACTGCAGGGGGCATGGATTCGATCCCTGATCAGGGAGCTAAGAGTCTACATGCCATCACGGTGTAACCAAAAGAAAATGAAGCTGTGGTTCTTGATGAAACTGAACAAGACAATAATACAAATTTAAAATTAAAAAAAAAAAATCACCCACTTGAAGCTAAAGACGGGGAGCCAGGGGCTGAGGAATCCCAAGGCCATCACTCCCAGACCCTTTGAAAACTCGATGCAGTACTAGACACCTTGATTATCTCACTTTGGGATTTCTGGCAGCTGCTCTGCCAAAACGCCATAGAGAGAGGATTCAGCTATCCAAATGCCAGGCTCTCGACCTCCTCCTCCTCGTCGTCCTTGTCTTCTAGAGCCAGGCAGGTGTTCACCACCACGCCTGAGAGGGGCCGAGCCAACACTATGGCTGCCATCCTGCCCTCTGTGAGGTTATGGAGATCCGCGGGCCGATGGCGCCCCCTGGTGGAGGAAGCTCTCACTCAAGCGCTGAAGAAAGAGCAGGTAGGTGCTGGTAGTTCGGAGGCAAACCACCCACCCACTGTGCCATCAGAGATGGGGCTGCCTTTGAAATGCCTCCGCATTCACTCACGCCCACCCTGCACCCCAGGCACCTGCTCGTGTGGGCCACACCGTCTGGGATGGAGAAACTCAGAGCTGAAAGAGGGGTGGGTCAGCAGCAGTCCAGTCTCCCTTCTCTGCAGGGGTCTCAGGACGGGGGTCTTGCTCATAACACCCCTCCCTGTGGTTCCCGGCCACTCATCTGAGGCTGAGCCTACTGTTCTGCCCTCAGTCGGCATGCGCCCTTCCTGAGGCTGCAGATCCACTTCTGAGCCATGGCTTTAGGTCAATATTTGGTGAGCCCTCCGCTCCGGAACCCAGACCCTGGTCCTTGCTAGGTCAGGCCCTCTCTGTGGATCTTGCTTTTAAAAAGATCAACTGGAGATTGAGGCGTGAGACGTTCAGGAGGTGCTGAATGCAGAGAATGTGGATCTAATTGGGAAAACGTGTGCTTGTTTAGCAAGCGGTGTTGGGGGGGTGGTCATACATTGAGATAGTCACTCTGCCTCTTTTCTGACTCCCAGGATTTCTTTGGGTGTCCTTCTTTCCTCTGCGCATTGATACTGGTCTTAAAATGCAGTATGCTTTTTATACATGTGGAAAATAGTTCACTGTGATTAAGTCTTCCCAGGTGGTACTAGAGGTAAAGAACCCGCCTGCCAATGCAGGAGATGTTGAGACACAGGTTCGATCCCTGGGTCAGGAAGATCCCTGGAGTGGGGCATGGCAACCCACTCCAGCATTCCTGCCTGGAGAAGCCCATGGACAGAGGAGCCTGGCAGGCTATGGTCCTTGGGGTCGCAACGAGCTGGACACGAGTGAAGCAACTTAGCACAATACCACCACTGTGGAGAGAATAGCCAACAGTGATTAAGTCCTTCCTAGATGCCTCTGTATTTTCCTAAAGGCTCCACCTGAACTGGTTGTTTAATCTGAGAAGCAACCTTCTGAATCGGGGCGTTAGTGTCAGTGCTTTGCAGACACAGAACCTAAGCTTCAAGGAGAAGTCTTCCCCAGAGTCACAAGTGGCTGCTGGGGCCACCGATCAAGCCTTGACTCAGTGGGCTGTGTTCTCTGAAGCGCAGGGAGAGTCTGCTTGTGGTAAAGAAGCCAGAGGGAGGATCCAGGTGGGGGAGGGCCACTGGGGCAGAGCCGGGAGGAGGAGGAGGCTGGGTCTGTGGTTGGGACCCAGTGGGTGGTTTTTATTCATTTTCCCAGTTGGGGTGTCTCACTGTGTCTTTACTGCAGGTGCAGAACAGTGTTCTGCCCTGGGTCACATTGGCCACGTGTAGGCTCAGCTCGCTCTCACTGACCCGTGTGGCCCGGTAATTCGCTCCAGGGAGGTTTATGACTTCCTCATCCCCGGTACTCCGCAGACTGGCCAGCACCTGTAGTTGCCCCCGGAGATCCTGCTGGAACCAGCTCATCCAGGGGTACTGGGAATCCTTCAGGATGCACCGCAGGGTTTCAGCCTGTCCGCGAGGTACCAGGACCCACCTGGGCTTTTGCTCCACCAAGCTCGGGGCTGCATCTGAAACACACAGGCCAGCCAGGCTGAAGCTCCTGGGGGCAGCGGTCACCACCAGATCTCTAGCTGCAGCCAAAGCCTGAAGAGAGATCCCATGAGGAGTGCCTGGAGGAGGCTGCTGGGAACAGAAGGGGTCCTTTCACAGGGTGAGGGGACCGCAGGACGGTCTCGGCAAGCCGGGGGTCAGGGAGTAGAACTTTCTGCACCTACAGGCGCCCCTGTGACCCAGTCTCTCTTTTCCTCCCTCAGTCCACCAAGCGGTTGTCTCTGCCAGGCCCCTGACCTGTACTCAGCACGCAGGCAGCCAGGAGCACGCAGTCCCACAGGACGGGAAACGGGGCCATCACCTCGCCTCTCCAGCAGGGCAGGGGGATGGGGCCACCAGGCAGGAGAGCAGACGCTGAGCTGGGAGGCCCGATTGGCTGAGACTCTCCGGGCCTGACGCTCAAAAGGGAGTGGCTTTTCCAGGAGACTCAGTATCTTGTCTTATCTCACTGAAGTTCAAACCTCAAACTGGAGTTTCCTGTTTCAGCACACCAACACACACTCACACACACATGTACATGCTCCCCACACTCACCCCGGGGCCTCAGTGAATGTACCTGGACCTGCATTCTCTCAGCTGCTTTGCGGAGAGATTCCTAGAAATGTGATGATGAATCTCTGTCTCAAATCTTCACAAGGAATTAAAATAACTCAATGAAACCAAGTCACGGGGCTTCTCTGGTGGCACAGTGGTAAAGAATCTTCCTGCCAATGCAGGAGACACAGGTTCAGTCCCTGGGTCAGGAAGATCCCCTGGAGGAGGGCATGGCAACCCACTTCAATATTTTGGCCTGGGAAATCCATGGACAGAAGAGCCTGAAGGTCTATAGTCCATGGGGTTTACAAAAGAGTCGGACATAACTGAGCAACTGAACAACAATCACCAAGTCAGACTTGTAGATTGAACAGACATTTTCCTATATGCATAGAGGCTCCTGCAGGGTAACTCTGGTGGTGGGTGAGGAACACTCATTTCTGATGACCTGTGTTTTCCTCTGTAAAAGCAAATACAAACAAAACAGAAGAAAATAAAAGAGACTTCCCTCTCCTCCGTTTTCTTAGAGCATTTATTTAGAAAACTTATAGGTTCTTTCTCTGTCTTTTTGAAATGTACATACCATACTCTCCTTAAAAGCTAAATCACCTCTTGCCAGTATTAAGACCGAAGCATCTCTTTCTCAAGGATCTGCAACCATTTCTTTGGAATAAAATCATCAAAGAAGATGAGCCTAACTTGGTCTAGAGAAGATGCCTGGCACCACGTTGCAAAATGATTTCATCATAAAGATATGATATAGGGACTTCCCTGGCTGTTCAGTGGTGAACACTTGTTAAGTGTTAAGACACTGCACTTTCATTCAGGGGACCCAGGTTTGATCCCTGGTCGGGGAACCAAGATCCCGCATGCTACAGGGAGTGACCAAAAAAAAAAAAAAAAAAGAAAGAAAAATACTATGACATTTATTTTTCCTTTAGTAAAGCCAATTAGCAAACACAGATAGACACCCCAATTCCCAAGGGACTTCAGCATGGACTGCAGATTACTGAAACGGACTGCCAAGTCCTCTCATTTGAGGACAAGTTATGCTTCTCTTGGGCTTCCCTTGTGGCTCAGCTGGTAAAGAATCCACCTGCAGTGTGGGAAACCTGGCCTGGGTTCAATCCCTGGGTTGGGAAGATCCCCTGGAGAAGGGAAAGGCTACCCACTCCAGTATTCTGGCCTGGAGAATTCTGTGGACTGTATAGCCCATGGGGTCGGGAAGAGCTGGACATGACTGCGCGACTTTCACTTTTATTTTTAATTGTATTTTCCCAACAACTCACAGTGCTGCCACTTCCTGGCAGTGTGACCTTGGATCTCAGTTCATTTCTCTGTAAGATGGAGATAATATTGGAAGCTAGTTCATAGGAGTAAGTAGATTAATACACGAAAATTTCTTAGAATAGAGCTCCTACAAAGACTCACTTAGTAGGAGTTGACCTCTAATGTTGCAATTGTAAACTTCCAATTCAATAAAAATGTGACAATTAGAGTCACTTTTACTGGTCTTCGTGGGCTTCCCTGGTGGTTCAGAAAGTAAAGAATCTGCCTGGAACGTGGGAAACATGGGTTCAGTCCCTTCCCAGAAGGGCATGGCAACCCGCTCCAGTATTCTTGCCTGGAGAATCCCCATGGACAGAGGAGCCTGGTGGGCTACAGTCCATGAGGTCACAAAGAGTTGGACATCACGGAGTGACTAAGCACACACTCATATTGGCCTTTAATCTCTTGGCATGCTGCAGTCTATGCAGTCACAAAGGGTCAGATACAACTTACTGAACACCAACAACATGTATAAAGTAACTTCCTTAATATTTTCTATATCACACTTTCAAGTTTGCATAATCTAAATGTGCACAAAATGTGAATTGCACTATATTCTAAGTAACATGTGCTGATTCCGCCCCTCCCCCCACCCCCACCACTTTTTTTGTTGTTGGGGGAAGATCTACTTTTTTTTATATTTAAGTGTTGACTACAAAATTATTCACAACCTAAAAGCTGAGAGTTCTGTTTCATTTGATGGGAATTTTTAGGACTTCAAGCCAGGAAGTGTGCATCTCAAAAAACCCTGAGAACTGCTGCGGGGAAAGCAAGGGAGACAACCAAGGTATTTAGTTTTGCAACAAAGATCAGGTAGTCTGAGCATCAGTCGGTAATTGTTAATTAAAGAAAACCAGCTATCTAGAGTTAAGGAATTGAGCACTTTTCTTTGTATTGGAAAAGGCAAGAGTCTGGGCTCACTGAAATCATTCTTTTGATATACACCTCAGCAATCTGGGGCCAGTATCCTGTGTTTTCACTTCCTGAGTTTCCTCAGGGCTCACTGTAGGGAGTGGCTATAGTCTGAAGGCTGCTAGATGGAAGGTATTCTCCTTCCTGAATTGCCTGGGCCTCACCAGCTCACCATCTGGTGGTGGCTGCAATTTCTGATGACCGTGATATCCTTTGTTTACCACCATGCAGGAAATATTCCATTTCTCAGAAGTTTCAGGCCTGAAAATGTCACTCTGTCGTTTCCAACTCTTTGAGACTCCATGGACTGTAGCCCGCCAGTATCCTCTGACCATGGAGTTCTCTGGGCAAGAATACTGAAATGGGTTGCCATCCCTTCTCAAGGGGATTTTCCTGACACAGGGATCGAACCCGGATCTCCTGCGTTGCAGGCAAATTCTTTAGCATCTGAGCCATCTGGGAAGATCTATTTCAGAGGTACAGCGTTATAATTCAACACCTGAACACTCTGCAAAGTGATCACAAGTCTGGTCAGCATCCATCACTGTGCTGTTGATGTCCTTTCCCTCAGGTAACCACTCCTCTGATCTCCTGTGCTGAGACACTCTTGCCTTCAGCGCCCTTACCTATTCCCAGCATTAGGACTCCAGAGAAGGAGAGAAATGAGCTTAGGGAAGCACTGCCCAAATCACACCTCTTGAATATCAGACCAACGGGCATGCCAAGATGTGTGCTCACCCTCACAAGACTCAAGCACTTAATCCTGATGTTTGCTCCTATGAGAGTCACTCTGGGGTTTAGATGATGAGAGGAAAGTGGGCTGGGAGAGGGGAGAAAACAGTAACTGGGGGTAAAGGGGAGAAAGAGTAGAGAAAAGCCCCGTGAACAGACAGGGGGACCAAGGAGCAGAGATCCCCTGCGTTGCAGTGGTCACTGGGTCTCCCCGGGCCAGCGCTCTGGCCAGTGAGCTGATTGCAGGAAAAGGGATCCTGGGCCCGTCTCAGGTTACAGGGCTGACTGTCCTGTCTCTCAGCCCCTTCTCCCTTCGCCTTAATCCCCAAACGCGATTGGGATCAGCTTGTCTCTGACGCCCCTGTTATCTCCTCCCAGGCTCCCACTCTTCAAGGTTGGTGCCTCCCCAAGCTCCTGCTCTGCTCTTGGCCCAGTTCCTATCCAGGGCCAAGGTAAGCCTCTTCCTTCCAGATGGCTGCCTAGCTCCTTACCTTCCCTGCCCTGCTTAGGGGTGGGTGGTACGGTTGTCTTCTTGAAAAGGTGCTTTCTCCCAGCTGCACCCCAGCTACTGCTCAGGTGCTCCCAGCAGCTGCAAACATCCTCAGCCAGGTTCTTACCAGTCTTGATGAGCTCAGCAGGTGATGAGAAGAATCATCTGCCCTCTATGGAGGCTCAGACAGAAGCTCCAGTGTCTACCCACCCTTGTTTAAGCTGAATTCCTGTGTAGAAATGTGTGGCCCAGACTCTGTGATGGAGGAGGCCCTCCAGGCTAGCCTTGTTTTGTTTTGTTTGTCTTTCAGATCCTCTCCATTGTCTGATGGAAGAAGAACACTGAGGGTCAGGTGAGGATGGTCTCTATCAGACAATGGAAGAAAGAACTCGAGGGTGAGAGACTTTTGTCCCTCTCCTAAGGAGCAGCCAGTGAATAACACCAGCTCCCTCAAGAGGACAGGCCATGGTGAAAATGCCTGCAGGGGAAGGAGTGCCTTGTGGGTGTCGGTGACCTAAGGGAACAATGGAAAGAGAAGGCCAGGTCCTGTTGTCTTGTGTTCACTCTCCCGGGCCCCTGTGGTCTCATGTTTGCTCTGCCACTGACCAGATCGGGGCTCAGACACTGCTCAGGTCACTCCTTGATGATTCCATTTCCTCACCCAAAAATTAAATGGACTGGGATTCTTGGAAAATCAAGTGGATCTGAAGCTCCTTTTTACCCGGTGTTCCGATGCTATATTATTCCTTCTGTGCTTCTATCATTTGCATCGCACTGAACAGCTTGCCAGCGGGGAAGCTGGCCAAGCCTCTGGTGGAAGGTCCCTGAATGTGATTTCTCTGAAAGGCAATTCATGGGAAGGAAGGGAAAGTGCAAAGCACCCCAAAGGCAAATTCATGTTTATTCCCCATTTTCTCCCTCTCCTCCTCCTCCTTGCTCCTCCCCAGCGATGTGCAGAAACTCGAAGCTGCCCCAGACTTGCCCATCTGGAAAGCTGATTATGTCTCCCTCACCTCTACATGTCCTTCCAGGGATTAGTAGTCAAGACTCCTCCAGGAGATGGAAATCAAAGCCTTCCCCTCGCCCCCTCCCAGCACCCCTTCTCCTTCCTGCACTGTAGGAAGGCTGGAAGGAAGGGCTACGTGGAGTCCCACCCCCACTCCCGGTCTGTGCATCACTTCTGGGTAGAGACAAAATAGAAATCACTCATGAAAACTGGGGTGGGGAACATGTGCCAGAGGGCAGAGGGAGGGCTCAGTAAGAACATCCAGGGATACAGGGATGGGGGCAGCGCACGAAGCGAAAGAATGGAGGGAGGCAGAGAGAGAAATAGAGGAAGAAAAGCACTGCAAAAAATTTAAAAAGGAGGGAGAGAAAGTGAGGAAGGGAGAAACAAAACCTCCTTGATTCCACGGAGTCCCCATGGGCAGGACACTTGCCTCGGGTTGACAGGGGAGAGCCAGGGTGATTCATTCCTGAGCATTTCATGCCAGGTGCCTACCCCAGGGCAAGAGCACCTTCTCTCTGAGCACCTCACACCTCCTGAGTTATGTAAGTGGCTCCACTCTGAGCCCAGAGATAATCAGATCAGAGGAGCCCCAGTCTGCCCCACCCCCGTGGCACAGCGCCTGGCGCAGATACAGGAGCATATAAGTCCGTACTTCTCGAGTGTCCATCTAAGGAGAGATGCTCCAGACCCCGGAGGCCATGGCCTGTGCCCTTCTCTTCTGGCTTCTCCTGTTTACGGCCCTTGCAACTCCCTCCCAAGGCAAACGCCTTGGCCCCACGCCGCGTCTGCGTTATTCCAGGTTTCTAGACCCTTCTAACGCTGTTTTCCTGCGCTGGGACTTTGATTTTGAGGCTGAGGTCATCACTTTTGAGCTCCAGGTCCGGACAGCTGGCTGGGTGGGCTTGGGTGTCACAAATCGCTACAGCAGAGCGGGAAGTGACCTGGTTGTCGGAGGCGTCTTGCCTGACGGCAATGTCTATTTCTCGGTGAGTCTGAGGGTGGCTCTCCCAAGCATGTTGGGTCTCTTGCTGGGTGGAGGATGACTCTGAATCCAGGAAGGATCCATATTTTCCAAACGCAATCTGGCACAGGCCCGGAACACCAGCTGATGGCTGACCTCTCCCTACAGAATGGTCCATTGGAGAGGCTGAATCTAGGTCTTCCAGACTGAATGTCCGTAAAGTGCCAAGGGAATGGAGGCATTGGACTGAAAGAGAGAGTGTCCTGGGCCACAATCTCTGTGCAGGTCACTGGGGGAGAATCCAAGCTGTTTAGGATACAGTCATCATCTTCTGTTACCTTTAGGCTCAGTGAAAGAGACCACACATAAAATAATCTAGTAGTGACATCAGTACCCACAATAATAATAGCTTAAAATTTTTATGCACTTTTGGTTAAGCAGGGGTTGGTTCAAATCTTTGCACATTAAACCTCCCAGCATCACCAGGAAGTAGATGATTATTATCCCACTTTATGGATGAAGAAGCAGCTCACCTGTCTCCCAGTCTCATTCTGAACTGCATTTATATGGTGAAGGGTCAATGTTAAGAGACCCCTGTAAAGATGAAGAGCATAGAGCTTTCAGAGAATAAGTGGGTTTTTAAGACTTGAGGATATAGGAATATTAGGATTCATGGAGATGAGATTTGAAATGGGAGAAGTGAAGCAGGATCAGATACCAGCCATCCCTCTTCCCCATGAACCCCTCCTTGACGCCAAGCTCTGTCCCAGCAGTGAACTATATTGTATAGACCCGGGTTCCACTAAGTTGGTACCTTAGCGGAGCTAAAGAGACCCAGACTACTCCAAAGCTGTGAGCACTTAGGGCTCCCGATGCTCACCCCGTGACCTTCCCTGGGCCCCAGGACCAGCACCTGGTGGACGAAGACACCCTGGAGGAGGATGGGAGCCAGGACGCAGAGCTGCAGGGGCTGACAGAAGATGCCGTCTACACTACCATGCGCTTCTCCAGGCCCTTCCGCTCCTGCGACCCTCACGACCGAGACATCACGGTAAAAGAGAGAGGGGAGAGGAGCATTTGGTAGCAAGCAGCCTTTCCCCTGGGTGGTGACGTCACCCCAACCTGGACTGGCTGTGCCCATCGGGCAGCCAGTCTCGGTTCCCAGGGCCACCATCTCTCTCAGCCTTCCCCAGCATGCCTCCACCCCCCCATCCTGCTGCCTGGGACTCCACCAGCCCTCTAAGGGTGGCCTCTCCCTGACAGCCCATGCCTCCTTCCCTGGCGTCCCCTCTTAAAGAACCTTGCCTGATCTTGAACTGCAGGGTGTCGTGAACCACCTGTGGACGTGGACTCAGAGAGGGGCTGGGAGAGGGGGTGTGGCTTGCCCAGCATCTCCAGCGGGTCAGCCTCCAGGCAGAGCCAGACCCCAACTAGTTCTGATCCCCAATCTCAAGCCCTCTCCATTCTGAAACCACTTCGTGGCATTCTGGGGGGGCTCGAGGAACTCCGGTTCTTTATGTCTTAGCACAGAACAAAATTCAGCAAAAGGCAAAGTGATAAATGAGAAAGGATTTACCAGAAGAGGATACTTGTGGGGTCCTCGTCAGGTGGGCGAGAGGGTGCTGCCCCTGAGAACCTAGTACATTAAAGGTTTATAACAAAGGAAAAGTGGGAAGGTGGGGGGAAGACCACCTTCTGCCTCATTCTTGAGTAGGCATCACCTTCCATCCTCAGTTCCTCCTCTGCATCAGGTGGGGAAGTTTGCTTGTCCCTACATGGTCAAATCGGGACTGTCATGGTGCTACGGAAAAAATTGTTTCAGATCTCAGTACGAGGGTCTTTCACTTTCACATGTCACCTTTCCACAAACTATTGTTTTCTATGTGTGTAGAGAGTATGTTCTAGGTGGTCGTTAACTAACTGAGCTCATCGGCAGGCTGTGTGTTTCACACCACCACTGTTTTATTGTTTGGGGGCATGTCTCCTGCTTCTGCTGCATGGTTTTGTTGCTAAGTAAACCTGCTTTGGCCAGAGTTCCCTGGTGGCCTATAGGGGCTTCCCTGGTGGTTCAGATGGTAAAGAATCTGCCTGCAATGCAAGAGGCCCAGGTTCCATCCCTGGGTCTGGAAGATCCCCTGGAGAGAGGACTAGCAACCCACTCCAGTGTTCTTGCCTGGAGAATCCCATGGACAGAGAAGCCTGGCGGTCTCTGGTCCATAGGCTTGCAAAGAGCTGGACGTGGATGAAGCGACTTAGCATGCCCAAACCTGTTTTCTTGAGTACTGTTTAACTCACAGGGGTCTCTCATACTCTTAGTCCTTAGTGGGATTAACTATTTAATCGCCCACTTCGTCCCTTCACTCTTTCTGTCCCTATCCATTGTTCTGTGAGCCAGTGACTTGTGTCAGTGGTTGGGTGTGCGTGTGGGCAAAGTACTACTTGTGCGTGGCAGCACCTGGATGCCCTTGACACCCACAGAGCGACACTGTGAGGGTGCTGGCCGCCTACGGCCTGGATGACACCCCGAAGATGGATCGGGAGCGTACATTTGTGAAGCCCATCTTCCTGCTCCAAATCATCCACCCTGATGATCTCGATGCCCCCGAGGACACCATCATCCATGACTTGGAGATCACTGATGTAAGACCCTCTCCTTCCTGCCCAGTAACCTCCAGCCCCCTCCCACCTTCCACTCAATCCAGACCTTCCTCTTGCACTCAGTATTCAGTACATTCCTAGAACCCAGGTTCCTCTGACTCCCCTTGGTCCCCCGAGGAGGGTCAAACTGGCCCTCACGTGGCCGCCCTTCTCTGACCTGTCCCTTTACCTGCTTCTCCGGCAGCCTCCCTCCCCCCCACTCAGCCTCCGTGTGTCCCCCTCTAGTTCCTCATTCCAGAGGATGACACCACGTATGCCTGCACCTTCCTCCCTCTCCCCATCGTTAGCAAGAAGCACCACATCTACAAGGTACCGTGAACCAGACGACGGGACATCATCAAGGTGGGCAGTGGGCTGTCAAGACAGGCAGTGGGCATGGTTGACTCTTGAAGAGGTGTAGGATGGAGGTGTCCAGGAGGACCTGGAAGCCAGGCCAGGTCTGGTGGAGGTGGCAGTTCCAGGATTTCCTGAGCCCAGAACTACAGCTCCCAGCACTGTTTTACTCATGCCCCACGGTGCAGCAGTGATTTTGATGATGGTCATTTGTTACTAAGTGCCTGCAAAGAGCAAAGGATGAGCCCTACCCTGGGCCCAAAAATGTGTTCTTTCAGCCCTGGAGGAAGTGCAGGCTGGTGGGGGAGGTGGGGGCACGTGGCCAAAGGCTGTCAGGTTGGCAGTCTGGCCAGAGGAGACTCAGGTAGGCCTGATTTCACATTTGAGTGATTACAATTTTGATCGAATAAATGAAAGTGTGACTTTACCGTGAATGGACAAAGTATGCGAGCCATGGTTTTCTTTAAAGAGTGACTCCAACAAGGTGTGGTCACTTGCTCAGATATAGGGAACTGATGAGGTCATTAGGGAAAGTCAGAAGTCTTGGGATATTCCTGGCTAGAGCTGTGCTGTGTTCTCAAGAAGGGGTTTTAAAAAGACTGAGGGCTGAGAGAGGAGTCAGGTGGAGTGCCGGGGACATTTGGGGAAGGAGGAGACAGAGGAAATGGAAGAGGAAGAGGGAAGTGGAGACCTGGGCACAGTTTTACTAAAACTGGGGAAGAGAAAGCGAGGTGGGGGTGGGGGCTTGAGGGATAAGGACTTGACCCAGAAGATCTTGACCGTGCTGTGTCCTGCACCCCCTGCCCAGTTCGAGCCCAAGTTGGTCCAGCACAACGAGACAATTGTGCACCACATCCTGGTGTATGCCTGCGGCAATGCCAGCACTCTGCCCACGGGCATCAGCGACTGCTACGGGGCCGACCCCGCCTTCTCCCTCTGCTCACAGGTCATCGTGGGCTGGGCTGTTGGGGGCACAGTGAGTCCGTGTGATGAGGGAAATCGGCGGCTAAGGGGACACGTGTGGTCAGGCAATGGGGATGGTGAATGGGTGGAAGATGGAGACAAGGGAGGTCTGGGATGGAGGCGAGAAGACACGGGTGAGCCCGGGGGGGGGGGTCCCCTGCATCTACTTCCCAGCCATTCTTGCTGCCAAACCTTCCTCCTTCCACCAGAGTTACCAGTTTCCAGACGACGTGGGCATCTCTATTGGGACACCCTTGGACCCCCAGTGGATCCGCCTGGAGATTCATTACAGCAATTTTCACAATCTGCCTGGTAAGTGTCTAGAGCGTTTATGGAAGCGCCTGTGGATGGGGCTGGCTGAGTCCTCTAGGCATTGATGCAGGAGGCCCACTGACTTCTGCTCGCAGCCCCACCCTTGCCTTCCCAGGCCTCTTTCTCCGCAGCCTGTGACCCGTTCCCCTGCCTCCTCTGATCGGTCCTGCCTGCTCCAGGTCTGTATGACTCCACGGGGATCCGAGTATACTACACCGCGCACCTGCGCAAGTATGACATGGGAGTCCTGCAGCTGGGCGTCTTCACTTTCCCTATCCACTTCATCCCCCCTGGCGCCAAGTCCTTCATGTCCTACGGACTGTGTAAGACGGAGAAGTTTGAAGAGGTGAAGCTGGAAGGTGTCCCCCCGACCCCCTACTTCCCCTGAGATTCCCCGTTCCCAGGTATAGATCCGGTGTGACACACCAGTGCGCAGCCCAAGTGCCCAAGGCAGAGAAGGACCACCGCCTGGTGGTTTGGGAAGTTGACCTGACCTGGCTGGTGCAGGGGAGGCGGGAGTCAGGGCTGTGGGGCAGGAAGAGGGGCCAGGAGGCCCAGCAGGGACTACTGGGGTGTGTTCCAGTCTTCGGAGGAAGGTGTCCAATAGTAAAGGAGGGAACCAGGAACAGAGCAGAGTTCCTAATGAGAACCAGGTGGTCTCCTTCTGCCTCAGATGAACGGGGCTCCGGTGCCCGACATCCAAGTCTTTGGCTATCTGCTGCACACCCACCTGGCCGGCCGCGCTCTGCAGGCGGTGCAGTACAGGTAAGGAAGACACAGATCAGAAGCGCTCCCTTCTGTATTTGGAAATAAGTTTTAGGAACAGTTGTTTATTCTGCAACTCGAGGTTATGCTGGGTTGGAGCAGGAGAAGCTAGAACTGTTCCTGGAGTAGAGATGACGGAGGGTGGAGAGTTTTGTTTTACAACGAGCCCACTGCTGCTGCTTTGTTCATAGACCGCCCCCTCCCCTCGTCAGCCTCTCCTCACTCCTCTCCCCATGTTGTTTCCCTCCAGAAATGGAACTCAACTCCACGTAATCTGTAAAGATGATGCCTATGACTTCAATCTGCAGGAGACTCGAGATTTACCTTATCGAGCGGTGATCAAGCCGGTGCGAGCATGGCCGAGGGAGGCATGGCTGGCATTTGGGGAAGGCAGGATCAGCACTTGTTATTATTAGCCAAGAGTTCTAAGGCTGGACCGGTCCCTCTGCCTCTTACTTTCAGCCTTTGTTTCTCTGCACAGGGGGATGAATTGCTGATAGAGTGTCGCTACCAGACGCTGGACCGTGACTCCTTGACTTTTGTAAGTGCGCATCTCCCCACCATGGTTAATGACAATAGCCTTAGAAGAGCCTTACCCCTGGTCTTGGCTACTCCATCACCCAGAAGATTTCAGCTGAAGCCCCTTTGTTTCTCCAATGGTATTACCCATTCACGTGGGGCTTCACGCTCTCACATCCCCATGACCATGAGATGGGTACCAGGATTCCCATCTTCTCAGTCAATGACTCACTAAGATTGTCGCTAGCTCTCTCTTCTTCTCCAGGGGGGTCCCAGCACCATTAATGAGATGTGCCTCATCTTTTTATTCTACTATCCCCGAAACAACATCTCCAGCTGCCAGGGGTACCCTGACATCATCTACGTGGCCCACGAGCTGGGGGAGGAGGTATCAGAGTGAGTCATCCTGGAAGATAAGACCAAGACTGACCTCTAGAAGTTAGGTCACTTGTGTGCAAAGTATTTGTCTGCCTTTTTCTCATGCACTTACCTGATTCGAACACTGTTTGCTTTCAAGGAGTGACCTTTAATTGGGGCTTTCTGGGTGGTGCAGTGGTAAAGATTCTGCCTGCCAAGCAAGAAACACAAGAGATGCAGCTTCAATTCCTGGACTGGGAAGATCCACTGGAGTAGGAAATGGCAACCCATTCTAGTATTCTAGAATTGTCTAGATTCTGGACAATCCCATGGACAGAGGAACCTGGCAGGCTACGGTTCACAGGGTCGAAAACAGTCAGACACAACTGAAGAACTTTCACTTTTCACATTTTAATAATTTTAATGGATAATCATTGACTAATGTAATACCTTCACCATGATACTTATCAAGACCTATCAAGTTCATGGGGTCGCAAAGAGTTGGAACTGACTGAGCACGCATGCAGTGACCTTTTAATTACTTGGGACTAAGGTCCTCCCTGAGGCTCTGATGAAAATGCTGAAGCTCCTTTCCAAGAAAAATGCACATCTTTGCAAACACATCCCATTTCACAGACAATTTCAGGACATGTATAGGTTCCCAGAAGTCATCCCATCAACCTTCTTAGATTTCATGGTCCCCAGATCAAGAAACACTTCTTTATAAAAAGTCAACACTTCCTCTTTTTCACTTTTAAAAAATTCTCATCTCTAATTCTGATGATTTCTCCGTCTGCCATGCTCACGGTTGTTTTACTGAATTGTAAGACATTCCTTATGGCTTACACTGACATGGAACTGATGCTAACAAAAGTGAGGCTACTTTTTACACATTTTGCCAAAGCTTTAAGTCACCCCTGAACTAGTGTCTGCTCTTTCTGCCCACTGCAGCTCCATGGAGGGCATGATGGCCCTGAGCAATGTGGAGTGGACCCCGGAGAGCATTAAGAAGGCTGAGAAGGCCTGCAAGGAGGCCCAGCAGACAGTGATAATAAAGACTATTGATGTAAGTGTCCTGAGAGACACTGCGCTCTCAGGGTAAGGGCTAAAGGAGTGAGGGATGGTTTGGACGAGGCCAGAAAAGAGGAGAAAGGGGGTGTGAGTGACAATGGCAGGAACGCTGGATCAGAGAAGAAGAAGCTGAGCAAGCAGAGGAGGGCTGATGCTGCTCTGAGTGTGGGTGGGCATCTCCCGGTTAGCCTGTGAGCCTGCAGGGACTGGGGATAACCAAGGAAGGTCTTAGAAGATGAAAGGAGGTGGGGGGTGCTCCCACCCATTTTCCTCCTTCTCCTGCAGGAGCTAGTGGAAAACACAACAGGCTGGATTCGGGACATCAACCCTACTCCCCGGGGTCCTTGTTTGGAGTCCTCTGGAGGCAAAGTGGAGCCCCAGGACAAAACCCCTGCAGGCTTTAGGGCGGCCCCCGTGGTCCTCTCGGGGTCCAGCAGTACCCCCCTGAGGTGCCTCCCCCTGGCCACCCTCTTGTTTGGGCAGGGGGCCCTGTCTTGGCTCCTTGCCACCGTGCAAGCTGGAATCTGATACCGTCTCCTCAGTCACATACTCAGGCCCCTTCCCTGCTCAGACCTCCCCTTATGGTCACACAAACTCCCCTCTTGGCCCCAAAAGGCCCCCATCTGTGCCCCTTCCCATGACCTCAGTCATGACTGCAGGCCTGGGCGTGGCACAGAGCCCACAGAACCTGGCCCAGGACAAGCTCGACCATCCATCCTTTACAGCATCCGAGAAGCACTGGTAGGACCACACATCCTCCAACAAAATCTGGATTCAAGGCTGGGAGGGACGGGGTCTCTGAGCAGTCTGGTACCCAGGCTCGCTCAAGGAGATGCTGTGTGGGGAGGAGGGTGCATGAATGCAGAGAGGGAGCCCTGTAAGCCCTCCTCAGCTCATGCTGGCCCTGGAGGGGCTCCTGTTTCTCTTTTCTGCTGACATCTTTGCCCAACCCTCCCCGTAGAGGCAGCCACATGTGTGCTTGTGGTGAAGGGAAGGGCTCTGTTTATAAGGGACAAAGTTCAAGGCACCAAATTAAACAGAATTGAACTCGCTTCCCAGTGCCATCTCTTTCCTTTGAGCCTGTGGTCCAGGTGAGACAACTGCCACTAAGGTGGTCTCTTAAAGGCTCAGGCTGAGGCATCCAGAGGGCATTTGAGGATCTGGTTGACCCAAATGCAGCTTCTAATGCATCGCTCGCTTGCCTCAACTGTGCCTTGACTGCCAGTGGTCTTTATTTTCTCAATATCTATCACATTCTCAACACTCAGATCACCAGGTGGCAAGAGCCTGCCTGGCCAGGGAGGCTGACCTGGGCTCTGAAAACAGGTTGAGGACATGCCAGTCTGTGAATTGCCCTGCCCATGGCAAGACAGGTTCTCCTGTCTTCTAGAAGGGACCCCTGCCCTGAATATTTCAGGGTGTTTAGAGTATCTTAATTCCCCGAAGATTAGAGATCTGGCCTCTAAATTTCTTGCACTGCTTGAGTTCATGTGTGTGTATGCCAAGTCACTTCAATCGTGACAAATTCTGTGCAACCCTACAAACCATAGCCAGCCACACTCCTCTGTCCATGGGGTTCTCCAGGCAAGAATACTGGAGTGGGTTGCCAAGCAGCGCAGAAAACATGGCTTACCCGAAGCCAGAGGGATTGCCAAAGTTCACTACTGGGCTTCGCTGTGGTCACCATTCAAGGGAAATGGAGGCTTTTCTTTAAGTAATAATCTTAAAACATGGTTAAGGCATTTTGGCAGTAGTTTAAGGTCCACAAATTACTTTCTACAGCATGAAGAAGCACACAAATCAAAACTAATCTAGACTGAAACTTAAAACAGACCTTTCGGGCATCTCCCTGGTGGGCCAGTGGCTAAGACTTTGCACTGTCAGTGCAAGGGGCCTGGGTTCAATCCCTCCTCAGGGAACCAGATTCCATCCCACATGATGCAACTGAAGATCCCTAGTACCACAACTAAAACCTGGAGCAAACAAATATTAAAGACAAAACAGACCTTTTCTCTCTGGTTTGCCCAATTCACAAAAAAGTCTGACCTTTCTATTCAAAGCTGTGTTACTCCAAGCGCCCCCAGCTCCCACCCCCGCAAGCAAATTCTTCCACCTTCGATCTTTACGGTAAAAACAAAAAGAAAATAGAAGAACCTCCTGGATGGATTTCTGATGTCAAATCTCAGTCTGTGTTGTAGCCTTATTCTCAGGTCTGTCCTGATAAGTTCAAGTCAGCTCAGCAGCCTCCCCAGAGTTCTGTAGTCAGAATCTTCCAGCGCTCCATTTGTCCAGCCCAGAGACTGGTACACGTCTCACGCACTATTGCTCTCCTCTGTACCCACTTCAGATTCCCATCTTTCATTTTACTTTCCTCTCCATCTCCTGATCTCAGCATTAATCATCATGTACATATTCACTGAGCACCACCTGTGAGCTTGACTTTAGGTCAGAATAGGAGCTACTGAAATGAACAGGAAATGGACCAGCAACACCTTCCCCACCCCTCTGACCCACCCTTGTGGAGCTGTGACAAAGCTTCTAGGAGCCCTTGGCTGGCCATTTTCTCCTTGGGTTCAGGGCCCGCTCCTCTGAGCCTTTCCTAGTGCACAGACCATTTCTCCCCACTGACTGCCTCCAGAGAGAAACCATTATTTATATCAACTTATGGATAATGAAATGCTTCTATATTTAAAAGAGATGCATTTATCTTATGCATATGTATTAGACCGGGGTCTTTGTGGCTTAGCTGGTAAAGAAGCCACCTGCAATGTGGGAGACCTGGGTTCAATCCCTGGGTTCAGAAGATCCCCTGGAGAAGGGAAAGGCTGCCCACTCCAGTATTCTGGCCTGGAGAATTCCAGGGACTGTATAGTCCATGAGGTCGCAAAGAGTCGGACACGACTGGGTGACTGAACAACATTAGACAATACTGCTGGGAAAATGAATGATATATAATAATTACATAATTGTTATATGAATTATATGAAAAAAATTAAAAAATTTTCCAATTTATGTTTTTTGTGACTACAGTTTCTGGAAAGCCTAATGATATACTCCAAAAAGCTGGGCTCAGAGATGAGGTAGAAAAGGATGACCCCCACTTCCTCCTAGAACATCTTGGCATTTGGGTGTCTGTCACACATCACCCCTCACCCCTCAGTTGGTTTCTAAGTTCAGGTGAACTTAGAGTGATTCTGAGACTGTAACTTTTTTCCCATCTTGCTTCCTCTACTCGAAACTCCATCTTAAATGTGGAGGGTAAATAAATTATGTATTACCTCATTTTTGTTTTTTTGTGAAGACAGAGGTGCATGCATGCTAAGTCGCTTCAGTCAGGTGCTATGGACTGTGTGACCCTATGGACTGTAGCCCACCAGGCTCCTCTGTCCATGGGATTCTCCAGGCAAGTATCCCAGAGTGGGTTGCCATGCCCTCCCCCCCCAGGGGGACCCTTCTGACCCAGGGATCAAACCCGCATCTCTTGTGTCTCCTGCATGGGCAGGTCAGTTTTTTAATTTACCCCACTGGGAAGCCCTAGAAGACAAGCGGACCCATAATGTTTACAAGGATTCTGGTCTCTCCTGTGGAGTAAGAATATTTTGATACAATTTCAAATTTATGGTCACAAGAATTCCCATAAGCCCTTTAAATGAGCCTTATCCATTTACATTTTGCCCTGTTTCTCTCGCCTTCTCCCTCCTCTCTTCCCATCTCTTCTCTTTTTCTCCTCTCCTCGACCCCCCACCCCACCCACTTCTTCCTCCTTCCCCTTGCTCTCCTTCACGAAGTCGATGGCTTAGTTTGTTACTCCTGTTTGCTAGAGTTCTCAGCATGTCTCATAATTCTTGCTGTATTTAGCTGAGACTGACCAAGAAAGCGTCTCATCTCCACTGTTCCACCGTCCCAGTGGCTCCCAACCTTGACGGCATGTTAGAGTCACCCAGCTGAGGGGGGCAGCATCCAGGCATTAGCAAATCATTACACTTTCCAGGTGTTTCCAATATGCACCTGAGCTTGAGGACCACTGAACCAGAAATTCAGTTCCCTGGCGGCTCAGACGGTAAAGCGTCTGCGTACAATGTGGGATGCCCGAGTTCGATCCCTGGATCGGGAAGATCCCTGGGAGAAGGCAATGGCAACCCACTCCAGTACTCTCGCCTGGAAAATCCCATGGACGGAGGCGCCTGGTAGGCTGCAGTCCTTGGGGTCACAAAGAGTCGGACACGACTGAGCGACTTCACTTTCAGTCAGCTTCCTAAATGGGCACTCTGGCTTCACACGTTGGAGCGACAGCACAAGGACTGACCAGCTCCCTGAATTCCAAGAGCTAGACTTTTAGTTGCTAGGTTGTGAGGACGTGTGGGGATCTCAGAGAAGGGGTGCATGTGGGGGACTCAGGGAAGTGGCTACTTACCAAACATCACTCAAAAAATAAATAGCACTGAAACATGTATATTATCATATGTGAAACAGATCGCCAGTCCAGGTTCGATGCATGAGACAGGGTTCTCAGGGCCAGTGCACTGGGATGACCCTGAGGGAAGGGATGGGGAGGGTGGTGGGAGGGGTGTTCAGGATGGGGAACACATGTACACCCATGGCTGATTCATGTCAATGTATGGCAAAAACCACTACAATATTGTGAAGAATTAGCCTCCAATTAAAATTAATTAATTAATTTTTTAAAAAAAGCAAAGAAAGAAGAGCCCTTATAATGCCAAGTAGCAAATACACAAAAAAATGTGAAGTTAGAAAATCACCATTTAATAAATTCATAGTAATAATTGAATCAGATAAGAATCATCAATAGATGACAAAAACTAAGAGGAACCAGATAGCTACATAGCCTCAAAGTATCTCCACATAATATAGCTATTCATTATGACGAGAAAAAACTGTAACTTTCCCATGGAGAGAACTGAGAGGCACCACTTCAACCAGGTCAGTCAATTGGCATCACCAATCATGGACAAACATCACTTACCTCCTAACAGGAGTACCAGGAAGGACATAACATCAATTCTATGTTATATCTGTCCAAGAAATATACAACCTCAATACAATCATGAGAAAGTATTAGACAAACCCCTAATGAGGAATATTCTACAAAGATCTGACTTGTAATCATCAAAATCAAAGAAGAAAAAGAGGGGCTGAGGAATAGCTCTTCGGTAGAGAAGACTGAAAAACAAACAAAAATTCTATTAAGCAAATGCAACACGTGCTCCTTGTCATTACTGTTGTTTAGGTTTCTTTTATCTTTTTCAAAATGTGTTTGGCTGTGCCACAAGACATGCAGGATCTTAGTTTCCCAACCAGGGATTGAACCCATGTCCAGGGCAGTGGATGCCCACTGGACTGCCAGGGAAGTCCGTGTTTAGTGTTCTTTATAAAGAACGTTATCGGGACGATTGGTAAAATTTGACTAATGTCTCTGCATTATATGGTGGCACTGTATGAATATCAACTTCCTGACTTGACTGATTATATTGTGATTATGTGAGAATATGTCCTTGTGTTTTAGGAAATTCATACTAAAGCATTTTGTGATGTTGAGACATTGTGTCTACAACTCTCAAATTATACACGTGTGTGTGTGTGTAAGTATGTGTGTGTGAGAGAGAGTAAATATGGTACATAATTTATAATTTGTGGATGATATTTGGGAAAATTGGGTCAAGAGGATAGTGAAGGTCTTTAGCTATTTTTGCAACTTTTCTCCAAGCTTATTTCAAAACAAAAATGTTAATTTTTAAAAAGGAAATAAGCATGAGATCTAAACAAAGAAAGTATGAAAATGGAGCAAAAAAAAAAAGAAATTTTAAAGACACCTAGTTACCTAGAAAAAAATTCAATTTAGGAAAATGTCAGCTTTTCCAAGCAAGAGATTTTGACTACTGTGAGAAAAAGTTTAAATAGACATAAGAACACTCAAGGGATTATATAATCATAATAATAAAACTTTGTATAGTCTTTTACAGAATGAAAATGCATTTCCAATGTTGACTTCCAGATGAGGAAACTGAGGCAAGTGAAAGACAAGGGTGTCCACCTGAAGCAGTTGTCCCTGCACCAGTCTATACAGGTGGTGCTCCTAGAACTGGCCCAGTGAAGGCGACCATGTGTTTTAGATGGTAATCATAGGTGTCTGCAAGGCTTAAGACTCAGAAGCATCAAGCTAATGCTTCCTTTCACCCCCTGCCTCTCCCAGTTTTCCGAACCTGCTTCCAGGACCACATCTTGTGCATGGACTGGAGTTTCAATTCTCACGTTTCTTCAAATGTCTGAAGTAAGGCCAGATTGTCTTTTTTTTTTTTTTTTTCTGTTTTTGCTGTTGTTGTTTATGTGATCATGATTTTTATTTTATTAAAAATATTTATTTTATATTGGAATCTAGTTGATTAACAATAGTATGTTAATTTTGTTATACTGCAAAGTGATTCAATTATACATATGCATGTATCTATTCTTTTTAAAGTTCTTTTCCCATTTAGGTTATTAAAGAATATTGAGCAGAGTTCCCTGTGCTGTACTGTAGTACTTGTTGGTTATCTGTTCTAAATATAGCTCTGTATTTGTTGTTTTTGGCTATTGTTCTTTTTTCAGGAGCACTTACCTTTTCAAAATTCCATACTTGTAATTACAATCCATTTATACACACAAAGGGATTGAAGTTCAGTAGCTAGAGAACTATGGTTGGTTGAACAAATTCCTCTTCAGTGTTTCAAGTCCCAAGGGCTTTAAAAAAAAATGTGAAGCCTTTGGCCAGTGAATCTGCCCCAGTGTGGCAGCCTGGCCACAGGGTCCCATGTGGCATGAGACACAGAACTCTTCGTCCAGGACCAGGTTTTATGAGCCAACAAGAGAAGTGCCTTGGAGCTCCCTCAATAAACATACACGTGAGGAAGCCTGGGAGCAAGTCCGTTGATACAGTTTAGAATGATGAGTTTTGCTTTCTCTTGTTTTCACACTGTATTTGACCAGGACCTGACCGTGAAACTAGGACATTATTGTCCTAGGGAAGTTATTCTCAAACTTTTTGGTCTCAGGATCTCTTTACTTGCAAATTTGGTGAAGACCCCATGCTTTGTTTGGGTGGATTATATCTCCGAACATTTGCTGCCGTAGGTAAAATGGAGTCATTTGTAAAATGTTTTGCAAAATATTTATTTCTTCGTTCATTAAAAATAACAATATATCAAATACATGTTGACATAAATAATATATTTTTAATGAAAGACCACTATATTTTCCAAAGCAAAAACAGTTAGTGAGAAAAATGACATTGTTGTATAATTTGTAAATTTGTTTAATGTCTGGTTTAATAGAAGACAGCTGGATTCTTGTATCAGTTTCCATATTCATCTATTGTGACACCACAGAGCACAGTCTCTGGAAAGTGGCACTGTATATCAATGAGAGGATGAGTGAAAATGGCAAAAACAACAGAGTATGTATATGAAAAGAGGCTTGACCTTGTAGACCCCAGAAAGAGTTCTAGGGTCTCCCCTGGTTCCCCAAACTACATTTTCAAAATACTGTCCTAGGGTTAAGCCTTCAATAGCACCTAAATGGCAATATTTGGTTATGACCATGAGCCTATTCACAGGGGTGATTTTAGAAAATAATAGATCAGGAATAAATGGTGATTGTGGGTATGAAAGTCCAAGAACATACTGAAAGTCTTAACATACTAAAGGAGAGTCTAGATAGTAAAACAAGAAGGGAAAAGCTGGTGAGTAAAAGACAAAGCAAACAAAACTATGAACTCTGATCCCAAGGTAGAGATTGTCTCCCCTATGTTTTATCTTTACATACTCATCTCTGTCTGGGTGATTTCTGGTCTGTAGAAGAGTTAGCACTTTGTAAGTTAATTCAGTCATTAGAGGAAACAGCAACAATCTAGTATTATCTCATAAATAAGTACTAATAGCATCAGTACTTGGAGAAGAAAGAGTACTCACAAGGAACAATATTACCATTGCTGGCAGCCCCCATACACACAGAAAAAAAGTAGTCACAGGAGAAGGAGTATTAGTGCAAATGACATGAGTTTATGAAGGGTAAGTAGTCACTGTAGAAAAAGCATTACTAGCACTATTGTTCCCAGACATTGTCGGGGAAGGATAATTTGTAATCAGAGCATCATTACCAAGGCTAGCAGTTGGAGAAGTGGTTACTCTAGGAGGAGAGGTTAGTGTAGCAGAAGTAATGTTCTTATAAATACTTTCAGAGAAACTAGTCAATAGAAAACTATTGCTAGTAGTAGCAGCAGCAGTATCTGTAGGAAAACAGTGGTAATGGGTGAGTCGTATTAGTGCTAGTAGCAACAGTATTTGTTGAAGAATGAGTAGTGGTAATAAGAACAGTAGTACCAGTACTAGTATCAGTAGTACTTGTTGGGAAAGAAGTAGCCGTGATAGGAAGAGTAGCAGTATTGGTATTTGTAGGGAAAGGCACAGTAGAATTAGGAACATTAGCATTAGTAACTTCAATAGCACTTGCTGGGAAAGGCATGACTGTGACAGGAAGAATACCATTAGTGCTAGACGACAGTAGTGTTTGTAGGGGAAGATATAGTAGTATTAGAGACAGTAGTTGAAACTTCAGTACTATTTGTTGGGAAAGGCATGGTTGTGACTGGAAGAGGAACATTAGTGCTATCAGTACTAGTATCTATTGGGGAAGAAATAGTGGTATTAGGGACAGTAGTACTAGTTGAAACGTCAGTAGTACTTGTTGTGTAAGGCATGGCTGTGACAGGAAGAGTAATATCAGTGCTATCAGTACTGGTATTTACAGGGGAAGATACAGTGGCATTAGGGACAGTAGTACTAG
Organism: Odocoileus virginianus; assembly: GCF_023699985.2. Taxonomy (NCBI): domain Eukaryota; kingdom Metazoa; phylum Chordata; class Mammalia; order Artiodactyla; family Cervidae; genus Odocoileus; species Odocoileus virginianus. Next base: position 13,124,590 of record NC_069674.1, read on the forward strand.
CTGTAACTTCAGTAGTACTTGTTGGGTAAGGCATGGTTGTGACTGGAAGAGTAACAATAGTGCTATGAGTAGTAGTATTAATAGGAAAATATATAGTGGTATTAGGGATAGAAGTACCAGTTGAAACTTCAGTAGCACTTGTTGTATATGGAATGTCCGTGATAGGAAGAGTAACATCAGTGCTATCAATAGTAGTATTTGTAGGGGAAGATATAGTGGTATTATTAGAGGCAGTAGTACTAGCTGAAACTTGAGTAGCACTTGTCGTGTATGGCATGTCTGTGATTGGAAGAGTAATATCAGTACTTTCTGTAGTAGTATTTATAGGGGAAGATATAGTGGCATTAGGGAAAGTAATACTAGTTGAAACTTGAGTAGCACTTGTTGTGTATGGCATGTCTGTGATAGGAAGAGTAATATCAGTGCTATCAGTAGTAGTATTCACAGGGGAAGATATAGTGGTATTAGGGATGGTAGTACTAGTTGAAAATTCAGTAGCATTTGTTGAGTAAGGCATGGTTGTGACAGTAAAAGTAACATTAGTGCTATCAGTAGTAGTATTTATAGGGAAATATATAGTGGTATTAGGGACAGAAGTGCTAGTTGAAAATTCAGTAGCACTTGTTGAGTAAGGCGTGGATGTGACAGTAAAAGTAACATTAGTGCTATCAGTAGTAGTATTTATAGGGGAAGATATAGTGGTATTAGGGACAGAAGTACTAGTTGAAAATTCAGTAGCACTTGTTGAGTAAGGCATGGTTGTGACAGTAAAAGTAACATTAGTGCTATCAGTAGTAGTATTTAAAGGGAAATATATAGTGGTATTAGGGACAGAAGTACTAGTTGAAAATTCAGTAGCACTTGTTGGATAAGGCATGGTTGTGACAGGAAGAGTAACAACAGTGCCATCAGTAGTAGTATTAACAGGGAAATGTATAGTGGTATTGGGGACAGAAGTACTAGTTGAAAATTCAGTAGCACTTGTTGAGTAAGGCATGGTTGTGACAGTAAAAGTAACATTAGTGCTATCAGTGGTAGTATTTATAGGGGAAGATATAGTGGTATTAGGGACAGAAGTACTAGTTGAAAATTCAGTAGCACTTGTTGAGTAAGGCATGGTTGTGACAGTAAAAGTAACATTAGTGCTATCAGTAGTAGTATTCATAGGGGAAGATATAGTGGCACTAGGGAAAGTAGTACTAGTTGAAACTTGAGTAGCACTTGTTGTGTATGGCGTGTCCGTGATAGGAAGAGTACCATCAGTGCTATCAGTAGTAGTATTTACAGGGGAAGACATAGTGGTAGTAGGGACAGTAATACCTGTTGAAACTTCAGTAGTACTTGTTGGGTAAAGCATGGTTGTGACAGTAAAAGTAACATTAGTGCTATCAGCAGCAGTATTTGTAGGGAAAGATGTACTGGCATTAGGAACAGTAAGACCTGTTGAAACTTCAGTAGTACTTGTTGGGTAAAGCATGGTTGTGACAGTAAAAGTAACATTAGTGCTATCAGCAGCAGTATTTGTAGGGAAAGATGTACTGGCATTAGGAACAGTAAGACCTGTTGAAACTTCAGTAGTACTTGTTGGGTAAAGCATGGTTGTGACAGTAAAAGTAACACTAGTGCTATCAGCAGCAGTATTTGTAGGGAAAGATGTACTGGCATTAGGAACAGTAGGACCTGTTGAAACCTCAGTAGCACTTGTTGGAAAAGAAGTGGTTGTCGTAGGAAGAGTAGCACTATTGCTCTCAGTAGTACTCATGCTACTTGGAGTAGAAGAACTAGTGGTAACAGAAGTAGCAGTGGTAGTAGGAGTTGTAGAAGGATATAAAGAATTCATTGGGAAGGTACTTGTCATAGTTGTAGTAGAAACTATAGGACCACCTTGAATCCAAGTAACCTCAGTTAACTTTTCCAGGCTGATATTCTTGTCAGTCAATTGAATATTTAGTGTCTGCAGGAAAAGAAGAGATGAAGTTGGTATTTTAGAATTTGTTAAATATCACATTTAAGTTAAACCTCACATTACAGTGTAACAACTGTGCAATGCAACTTATTAAGACCAATCTAACATACAGCACAATATGTTTGGGAAACACATGGAAAGGATTCCATCAGGTCATTGATCATTGATCCCTGGACTATCCTGAGTAAGTAAGATCGCTCAGTCATGTCCAACTCTTTGCAACCCCATGGACTGTAGCCTACCAGCCTTCTCCCATGGGATTTTCCAGGCAAGAGTACTGGAGTGGGTTGCCATTTCCTTCTCCAGAGGATCCTCCCCACCCAGTGATCGAACCCAGGTCTCCTGCATTGTAGGCAGATGCTTTGCCATCTGAGCTACCGGGGACTATCCTGAGAGGATCACTAACGTGCACTGTACAATATGAGTCAACATTTGCAAATATATATAACCTTTCAAGTATAAGTAAATATAACAATAGTGCTAATAACTTTACAGAAAAATAAAATTAATGTACGATATGATAACATTCCTTTAAGACATACCTGATTGTAAGGGTCACTCTTGAAATTCATCACCATGAATTGTTGATTGTCATAGGAGACAGTCACTTGTGTTATATCAGTAGAGCTTATGCCCCAGATTCTAATATATCCAACTTTCAGTGAATTTGAGTCACTCAAATAATTATTATGTATCATTTGGATTTGCAGTACACTCTGCAAAGAATACATAAAGAGGAAAAGATACATAATACATCTGTTAACAGACTAAATTCTATATTACAATGTTAACAAAAATTATGGTTTTATTCTTAAATACTTCATGAAGACATACTTCCTCAGAACTTAAGACAATAAATTTGAGGTGCTCAAAACAGGTTTGTGTGTCAAAATTACGAATGTTTTTTCACCTACATTATTACTAATTCTTACAATGATTTTGAAAAGAAAGAATTCTTATATCTGTTTCACAGATGAGAAAACTGAGGCTCTGGGAGAAAAAATGAGAAGGTTAAGGTCATATAGCTTAAAGGCATTTATATGGTTGGAATCATGATGAATTTATGTGCATAGCACTGTATGACTTAGCACAGTGTGAATAAACGATTATGGCAACTTGTCCCTAGGCTGAGGATCAATCATTCAGTTCAATCACTCAGTTGTGTCTGGCTTTTTGCGACCCCATAGACTGCAGCATGCCAGGCTTGCCTGTCCATTACCAACTCCCAGAGCTTGTTAAAACTCATGTCCTTTGAGTTGGTGATGCCATCCAACCATCTCATCCTCTGTCATCCCCTTCTCCTCCTGCCCTCAATCTTTCCCAGCATCAGGGTCTTTTCCAGTGAGTTGGCTCTTGGCATCAGGTGGCCAAAGCATTGGAGCTTCAACTTCAGCATAAGTCCTTCCAATGAATATTCAGTACTGATTTCCTTTAGGATGGACTGGTTGGATCTCCTTGTTGTCCAAGGGACTCTCAAGAGTCTTTTCCAACACCACAGTTCAAAAGCATCAATTCTTTGGTGCTCAGCTTTCTTTATAGTCCAATTCTCACATCCATACATGACTACTGGAAAAACCATCGCTTCGACTAGATGGACCTTTGTTGGCAAAGTGATGTCTCTGCTTTTTAGTACATTGTCTAGGTTTGTTATAGCTTTTCTTCCAAGGAGCAAGCATCTTTTAATTTCGTGGCTGCAGTCATCATCTGCAGTGATTTTGGAGTCCAAAAATATAAAGTCTGTCACTGTTTCCACTGTTTCCCCATCCATTTGCCATGAAGTAATGGGACCGGATGCCATGATCTTAGTTTTTTGAATGTTGAGTTTTAAGCCACCTGTTTCCCTCTCCTATTTCATCAATAGGCTCTTTAGTTCTTCTTTACTTTCTGCCATAAGGGTGGTGTCATCTGCATATCTGAGGTTATTGATATTTCCCCCAACAATCTTGATTCAAGTTTGAGCTTCATCCAGCCCAGCATTTAGCATGATGTACTCCACATAAGTTAAATTAAGCAGGGTGACAATATACAGCCCTGACATACTCCTTTCCCAATTTGGAACCAGTCTGTTGTTCCATGCCCGGTTCTAACTGTTGCTTCTTGACCTGCAAACAAATTTCTCAACAAGCAGGCCAGGTGGTCTGGTATTCCCAAGTCTTAAAGAATTTTCCCATAGTTTTTCATGATCCACAAAGTCAAAGGCTTTAGCATAGACTAAGGATAGTTTGCAACAGATCTAAATTATGAACTACTTTAAGTATCAACACAAAGGTTACAATAATGTGAGTGAAGTCATGAGATGTTAGAAGATTAAGGCCTAAATGAAAATCATCATGAATATTTGTTATGGGTGTTAAAAGAAAAAAAATAAAGAATCACCATGGGAATAGGGTTGTCAAGAAAGGACTTAGGAAAGATGTGGAATGTGAGAAGTCCTGGGAGGATGGATAGAGCTGATGAAGACAAAATGAATAGGAAAGGGAATGGGGTGGAGGGAGGCACAGACACATCTGACATAGGCAGAGAACAAAGGTGCTGAGTTCATAGGCTCCTGTAGCTGGAACTAAGCAGAGAAATTACTGGTTAAGTGCATAAATAAGATGATGATTTGATGCAATCAATTAAGGAGACAGCTGTAGTAGAGTGAAACTATAAACTCCTAGACTCTGTTAGCAACAGTAGAAAGAAAATGATGTTCAGTTGGCATTATGGAGAATTAACCAGAATTTTGTGACTGATTGAGCAATGAGAATCAAGAGAAAATTAAGAAAAAGGAATATAGCATGAAGTAAATGGATGTTTTGGAGCTAACTCTTTTGATTTGGGAGAGCCTATTTTTAAATTGTATGGAATTTTGCAAGGCAGTTGATAGCTTGAAATTGACTAACATGATGGGAGATTTTACACACAGAAATTAGCAAATGCTACAAATCAGCCACCAACCCCCATAACCTCATACCAGCCAAAACACCACTGATAAAAATTACTCCCAGGGGAAGCTCTCTTTCATTTCAAAGCACTGATCCTTAGGAAAAACTCCATCAAACATCACATAGAAGTAAGAATTCACTTATCACTACTTTGGAATAACAGAAGAATGGAATTTTAGCATTAGAAGATATTAATATTTATGAGAAACCAAATGTATTATAACCAAGGAACAGAACAGGAGAACTATCTTTCCTAGCTTGAATAACTATTTAGCAGTAGGAAGAGAACTAAAATCCAGGACTTCTAGATGAACAGCTTCATTAAAAAACAATATTTTCAGAGGAAAATGATATACTCTTCAATTCTTTTCTTAAACTAAGAAGAAGTTACATGCTTAATTAGTATACAAAGTCTTGCATTTTTTTTCAGAAAGGCAAATGCAGGATGGCAACACCATGACCCAATAATAATGTCTAGGAAGATAATCTGATACATGTGTTTAAAAGAAGTACATAGTGTGATGCAATAACAGTAAGAAAACTGTTTAGCTAAAAGGAGCTAAGAGTTAGGTAATGAACTAAATAAGTATTTATTGTTGCATGCCACTGAGGTTTTCAGTTTGGGGGGTTTTTTTGTTGTTTTTTTTTTCAATAGAAAATCCACACTGTCTTATAGACTATAATGCAAACCACATATGTAATTTAACAAGAGAAAAAGGAAAAATTGCTTTGATGATGTTTTCTTTAACCCAATATATCCAAAATACTGGGCTTCTCTCGTAGCTCAGATGGTAAAGAATATGCCTGTAATGAGGGAGATCCAGGTATGATCCCTGGGTCAGGAAGATTCCCTGCAGGAGGGAATGGTTACCCATTCCACTATTCTTGCCTGGGAAATCCCATGGACCGGGGAGCCTGGCAAGCTACAGTCCATGGGGTCACAAAGATTCAGACATGACTGAGCAAACTAACACACATCCAAAGTATTATTATTTTAACATACGTTTAACATAAAATATTAATGTGATATTTTATGATCTTTTTAAATGTTTAAAATTAAGCTAGTCATATTTTAAATGCTTGATTGCCACATGAGGCTAGTGACTATCACTGCATACCATAGTGCATCTCTAAGATAATCTCTCAATCCTGGGACCATGCTTTAAGAGAATCTAGACTAACTGTAGTCCAAACAGAATAAACTAATCTGGAAACCAGTGTAGGCACAAAACAGAGGAAGTATGAAGTTAGCCTGGAGATATATAATTCCAAGAAGACAGAAGGAATATGTGACAGATACCTTCAAACACTTGAAGCATTGTTACATAGAAAAAACACAATAGATTTATGTTATACTATTCCTTAGTTAAATCCACAAGTAAAAATTAGAGAAAAGCAGATTATAGGTTTGATAGAGAATGATCCTCCTACTCTAATTAAAACTGTATGGATTATCCATGGAATCATTTAACCTGCCTAGTAGATTGATTGTATTATGACCTCCAGTGATTTGTCCCTCCTTATCTATACCCTTTTCCATGCAATTGTGCGATGACCTCCCTCTCTGGATGGGGCATTCTATCCCACCTCTGTCGGGGTTAGCCATATGGCTTTGCCTATTGCCAACTTAATACAAATGGAGATTTCAGAAAGCGCTCACTCAGGCTTTTCCACCTCTATTTTTGCCCTCTTTCATAATCATGGAAATGGCATGCCCAGACCTGCCCGTAAGGCCATCTTAGATCATCCAAGAGCAGCAGACCTCCAACATGTGACCTCCCTCTCCAGATATATGATCACCAGAGCAAACTGACATTCCCATGACTGATTGCAGATGAAAGTGAGCAGGCCAAGATCAGCCAAGCCCAGCTTAGATCATCTAAGCACTGCAAAGTTATAAGCTAAATAAGCATTAATTACTACACACTGCTGGAGTTATGAGGTTGTTTTTTATGCACCATTTTTGTGCAACAGATAGCCAATCTAGCATTTATCCTTCAAATTTTTATCAGCCAGAAAATGTCTCATCTCCTAAAAACATGTCATATACTCATTTTTTTCCCCAGCATTATATGAATTACAATTTTTTTTATACAGTGATGGTATACTGAGCAATTGTCAAAATAAGAACTGTTTCTTCCTTATTTTAATGTCAGTAGATCTGATTTATAAGTGTAAAGGCAGGAAGATGTGGGATATGATATTTTTACAGTTCATTGATTACACTTAATCTGTAGCTAACTGGGAAAGGATTTATAAAATTCAATAAAAGAGTCTTACCTGAGCTGCTGTAAAGTTTACCAAGAAATAGTTTCCATTTTCAAAGGTATCTGCAAGGAAGAAAAAAGAATAAGCAACTACTCATTGTTTCAACAATAGCAGATAATCTTTCATGCAATCAGAAAATATTTCATTGGGATCACAAGTACTGATCAAGACAAATCATGACCTCTGTAGAGTAGCACTAAAGATAGTGGCTGAGGGAATATTTCACCCCAGGTTAGTGTGGGGATGTACCTATGGAAGAGCGTATTTTTGAGGTGAGCATTGGGAGATTGCAAATACAAGAGAACCTGGATTGAACTAGTAGACACCATAGGTGAAAAAGCATGGAGGCTACTGAGGGCAACAGCAAAGAATCTGCCTGCAGGAGAGGAGACCTGGCTTTGATCCCTGGGTAAGGAAGATCCCCTGGGGAAGGGAATGGCTATCCACTCCCCAGAATTCTTGCCTGGAGAATTCTGCGGACAGAGCAGCTTGGCAGGCTACAGTCCATGCAATCGCAAAGAGTGGGACACGACTGAGCAACTAACAAACAGCAAGTGCACAGCCATGAGAATTCACACAGCTATGATGATAAAGGCTTAGAGTTGGGGAGAGTGGTTAGGAATTTGTGCTCTCAAGTGAAATTGACATAGATTCAAATTTCCACTTTTGTATTGTTGTGAAAACTCTGTAAAATTAACATTTCATCATCAGTAGACTGGAGATGCTAATAATACCCAGCTCAAGGCAATGAGGTCTACAACATGCCACCTGTGTAGATAAGTGCTCAAAATTTGTTGTTCTCAATCATCATCAAAGTCATCATCATCTCTACCTTCCTAGTTCCTCTCTCCCTACTCTTAGCTCATCCTTCCACAGTGTTCCAGATCCTAAGGCCTCCGGCCTTTGCTTGTTACATCTGTGTGTTCAACCCATAATTCAGTCCTATATCCACCACTCTTCAGCTCCTGTGTTTATTTTGTTTTTCCCCACTGAATCTGGTCCTTTCAAAATCACCAGTGATATAGTATATTAAATTTCAATATCTCACCATGATGTTCAAGATTTTTAGCCTCTTTGCCCACACATCTCCTCTTTGAAATACTCCTTAGTTGATATCTGCTTTACTCATTCTTCTTATGTGGCTAAATGCCTGTTTCATAAAAGTAAGTTTCATTTCATGTTTTATTCTGGGCCCTAGTCAACATTTCATCTCTAATCAATATGTCAACGTTGTCTCTCCCTGAACCCAATAATAGTATTTGTTTTTTAAATTAACTCCACTCTTGTGGAAATGAACACTTGTAAACCCATATTTTTATACTGAGCTTTAGCTAGAAAGTATAACATAAGAAAGCACCATAGCCTATTTTAGCAGTTTTAATTTAAATTTTTTAAAGAATGAGATTCTGTTCATATAAGCTATTTAAGATTAACCTTGAGCTAATTATTCAATCTCCTTAAATCTAAGTAAATTTTCAAAAATAATTACAAACAGTTAAGAGAAAAATTAAATCTATACTTGTATCTTCATATTTTAAATTTTAATTTCTAGGGTTGGTGAAAAAGGGAAAAGTGCTTCTGCATAGACCTTAAACAGTGTAAAAAGTTTAAAACTTGTTGGAACTATTAATTTTTAACTTTAAGTCTAGAATATATTTGTTGTAGGAACTTAAAGTCTTATTGGAGAAGGACATGGCAACCCACTCCAGTTTTCTTGCCTGGGAAATCCCACGGACAGAGAAGCCTGGCGGGCTACAGTCCACAGGGTCACAAAAAGAGTCAGACATGACTTAGTGACTAAACAACAACAAAGTTTTATAGAAAATTGGTTTTTCCTTCCTATTTTTGAAATATATTGCTCATAGCAAGCTGATTTTACACACTAACTTTGGTGCTATAAACCCAACATGATATTAATCATCTAGTCCTAATCAGCTCAAGCTGTATAAAAGGATTCTTGTTAGTGTTGTTTAGTTGCTAAGTTGTGTCCGACTCTTTTCAACCTCATGGATGGTAGTCTACCAGGCTCTTCTGTCCACGGGATTTTCCAGGCAAGAATTCTGGAGTTGGTTGCCGTGTCCTTCCCTATCCAGGAATCTAACCTGTGTCTCCTGCATTGGCAGGAGGATTATTTACCACTGAGCCGTCAGGGAAGCCGGAAAGGATTCTAGACGCCCTTAAAATATTGGTTCTCAACCAGCAGCAATTCTGCTAGTGAAACATGTAGCAGTTATCTAGAGACACATTGGTTGTTACATTTTGGAGCTGGAGAGAGTGTTTTAGCATCTAGTGGGTAAAGGGTGGAGGTGTATAAACATCATATAATTAATGGTTCAACCACCACCAATAACAAAGAATTATCTAGCCTCAAATGTCAGTGTTATCAAGGTGGAGAAAACCTGCACAAATAAAGGTACTTTCTTAAAAAAGAAGAGAATTCTTGCTCCCTAATTTCAAAAGTTACTTTAGGGACTCCCCTGGAGGTCCAGGGGTTGAGACTTTGCCTTCCAGTGCAGGGTTTGTGAGTTCAGTCTCTGGTGGGAGAGCTAAGATCCCACAGGCCTCAGGGCCAAAAACCCAAAACATAAAACAGAAGCAGTATTGTAACAAATTAAATAAAGACTTTAAAAGTGGTCCATATTAAAAAAATCTTTTAAAAAAAGCTACTTCAAAGCAATTATAATCAAGACAGTGTGTTACTGGCTGTTAACTCCTGTTGCTATAATTTTCTGCTCACCAAACAAATTCTTGACTGAAGTTTTATCTTTCACATATACTTCACTTAAGGAAAAATACGTACTTCCTAATAGATGGGAACATCTTAGCCCATTAATAAACACAGTTCTTAAATTTAAAAACTGACATTGTGGCATATTATTTTCTTGTAAGGTACAAGTCCCACTCCCTTAAAAGTTGGCTTGGGTAGCTGGTTAATCTCTTTTCTCTGATTTTTGGGCTTTTTGTTGTTATGATAGCCACTCTGATTTAAATGTAAACTGATATTAAAAGCTTGTAATGGAAATTTATTATTTATCTTGCATATTAATGATACATTTTATTCAGCAACTATGTTTCAGGAATTCTATATATATATTAAATCAACTAAATCTACATAAAATCTACATGATAAGTAATATCTTGCAGATTTTGAAAACTGAGGAAATACAGATAGAGAGATATAAAGCTATAAAGCTTCCCAAAAGATATATAATTAATAAATGACTGAAATGGTATTTGAAGCCAGACCTATTGAATTCCAATATATCACATGACTCTCCATAGAGTTAACTTAAAAAAACAAATCCAGAGACCAAATGGAACTTTGAAAGTAATCTAATTCCTTTATATCTCTACAATTTTTGCCAGTTCCACCTATAAATGAGCACACACACACACACAAAAATAATTTGAAAAGCATCTCTCTTATATACTGCATTAAAGGAATATAGGCTTCTAAAGTATTATCCATACATGAAGAAGAGTAATTCAAAATGCCACTTGTAACATTATCAAAAACTTAGAAATACTTAGGAAACTTAACAAAATATGTGCACGACTCATGCACTGAAAATTATAAATGTTGTTGAAGTAATTAAAGGATACTTTCACTTACTTACTTAATCAAAGATGAGATAGAGAGGGAGATAGATAACCCTAAATTTACCTTTAGTATCAATGCATTTCTGTTAAAGTTCTAATAAACTTTTTGTTAGGTATTGACAAGTTGATTTAAAAACTTTTATGAAATCCAAAGGAGCTACAATAAACAAATCTGAAACTACTTTAGTCAAGACAATATGATAGTGGCATAAGGATTAAACATTTAGATTGATAGAAAAACTAACCCAAAATAAACTCTCAGCCACATATAACCTATTGATAGCTAACAGAAATGTCAGGAAAATAAAACAAGGAAAAAAGATTATACGTTCAAGAAAGTGGTGCTTGATCAGCTGAACAAACATGGGGGGAAAGGAACCTGGACTATTACATACATACAAAATATAATAGTAATGAGGTGGAGTTCCTAATATATAAAAGCTAAGACTGTAAAACTGGTAACCTTCAGTTAGGCCATGTGATGTGATTTATGATAAATAATATATATTTGGTCTTTATCAGGGGGCTTCCCTGGCAGAGCAAGTGGTAAAGCATTCTCCTGCCACAGCAGAAGATGCAAGAAGATCCCTTGGAGTAAGAAATGGCAACCCACTCCAGTATTCTTGTTCAGAAAGTCCCTGGACAGAGAAGCTGCTATTGAAGTCTAGAACTCCCGGAATTTCAAGTGAAGCGAGCAATCGAAGTGTCTTTTGTTATGTTAATGAGGTGGCTTTTGGAAAGCATCTCAGGATGGCAGCTGTGTGCTCTGTGTTGCTCTTAGTCACTCAGTCCTGTCTGACTCTTAGCGACCCACATGAACTGTAGCCTGCCTAGCTCCTCTGTCCACGGGGATTCTCCAGGCAAGAACACTAGAGTGGGTTGCCATGCCCTTCTCCAGGGGATCATCCCAACCCAGGGATCGAACCCAGGTCTCCCACTAGTTGCCAGAATAGCCAACTATCAGTCTTACTCTGAGACCTCTGGAAGGGAGGGGCTGGAGATTGCATCAGTAGCCAATGGCCAACGATTTAAACACCATGCCAATGTGATGAAGCTTTCAAAAAAATAAACAACCACAAAAACCCCAAAGAATGAGGTCCAGAGAGCTTAGGGGTTGGCACACACACGGAAATGTGGGGAGAGTAACACGCCTGGAATGGGCAAGGGAGCTCTACAAGGCTTCCCTCATACTTTCCCTAAGCATTGCTTCTCTCTGGCTACTTCTGAGTTGTATCCTTGAATAATAAACCCATAAACTATTATGCAAAATGTTTCTCTGAGGTCTGTTACCACTCTAGCAAATTAATCCAACCTGAGGAGGGGGTCATGGGACCCTCCAATTTATAGTTGGTCATTCATAAGCACAGATGACAACCTGGACTTGCAGCTGGCATCAGAAGAGGGAGGGGAAGGCAGGAGGAAGTCTTGTGAAACTGACCCCTTAACCTTGAGATCTGACATGATCTCCAGTAGGCAGTGTCAGAATTGAACTTAATTGTAGTGCACCCAGCTGGTGTCCCAGAATTGCTTGTTGATGTGGAAAAACACTCACATACACATATGTTGGAATTGGTACCAGAACCTTTTTAGGCTAAGACACAAGAAGCACAAATCATATAAGAAAAGCATGAATAAATTGATGTTTAATCAAAATTAAAGTTACTCTTTCCCAGACACCATCATGGAATTGAAAGGGCAAGTCACAGACAGGGAGAACAAACCATATATTTGATAAAAGACGGTAAAATATATAACTCATAGAACTCAATAATAAAGACAAATGACAATAAAAAAAATAGGTGAAGGACTTGAACCTCACATAAGAAGGTATATGAAGTGAAGTGAACTGAAAGTCACTCAGTCATATCCGACTCTTTGTGACCCCACAGAATACACAGTCCATGGAATTCTCCAGGCCAGAATACTGGAGTGGGGAGCCTTTCCCTTCTCAAAGAGATCTTCCCAACCCAGGGATCGAACCCAGGTCTCCTGCATTGCAGGCGGATTCTTTACCAGCTGAGCCACAAGGGAAGCCAAGAATACTGGAGTAGGTAGCCTATCCCTTCTCCAGTGGATCTTCCTGACTCAGCAATCAGACCAGGGTCTCTTGCATTGCAGGCAGATTTTTTTACCAACTGAGCTATCAGGGAAGGCCTAAGAATGAATATAAATAACCAATAAACACATGATAAGATGCTCAACATCAAGGAAGTGCAAATCACATCCATAATGAAATGCACAATACACTTATTAGAACAGTTAGGTTAAATTTTTTAAATTAATTCTTAGTGGTGGTGAGGATGTAGAAAACTGGAACTCTTAATTAGTAATGTTAGTGATAGAAAATAGTACACTTTAGAAAACAATTTGGTATCTTCTTCAACCAGTAAACATACACTTGTCATATGACCAGGCCCAGCAATTCCATTTCCAGGATTTTACCCAAGAGAAGTGAAAACATATGGTTACCAAATGACTTATACTCAAATAACCATGGCAGGTTATAAGTAATAGTAAAAAATATGAAACAACTAAAATGTTTGTCAGTAAGTAAGTGGATAAATTGTGGGTACTCACACAAGATGACTATTCAGGAGTCAAAAGTAATGAACTCTTATATGCAATAAAATGGATGAATTCTTAAAAATATTTTGCTAAGTGCAAGAGGTTAAACACAAAGAGGACATACTGTAGGATTCTATTTACATAAAACCTAGAAAAGACAAATCTAATTCATAATGTCAGAAAGCAGATCAGTGGTTGTCAGAGACTGGAAATATGAACTGGGAGTGGGGGGCAGTTTGTTGGAAAGAAGTAGAAGGGCTTTGTGTCTACAAAAATATTCTACATATTTATTGTGATAGTAGTAAACCAATAGGAGAAGGCAATGGCATCCTACTCCAGTACTCTTGCCTGGAAAATCCCAGGGACGGAGGAGCCTAGTAGGCTGCAGTCCATGGGGTCGCTAAGAGTCGGATACAACTTAGCAACTTCACTTTCACTTTTCACTTTCATGCATTGGAGAAGGACATGGCAACCCACTCCAGTGTTCTTGCCTGGAGAATCCCAGGGGCAAGGGAGCCTGGTGGGCTGCCATCTGTTGGGTCACACAGAGTCGACTGAAGTGACTCAGCAGCAGCAGCAGCAGAAAACCAACAACTGTATACATTTGTCAAAACATATATTAATACAGCTATAAATTTAAAATGGATACACCTTATGTAGGCATATCAAGTTAATTAGAAACCAATAGTTTTATTTTTAGGAATCTACCCTATGGAAATAATCTGAACTACAAACAAAGATTAATAGTCAGTGTTGTTATTTTATAACAATAAAAACTGAAAACATCCTGCACAGGGAATAACTATAGAAAGGTAAATTATGGAATATCCTCTGAATGGAATGTGATAATCATAAGTATATTGATAAAGTATATAAAATAATATCTAGACATATTTGTGTCACTATGTTAAGTGCAAAGAAACAGGATTCACAAATTAAATATGGCAACCCACTCCAGTACTCTTGCCTGGAAAATCCCATGGATGGAGGATCCTGATAGGCCACAGTCCACAGGGTCGCAAAGAGTCGGACATGACTGAGCGACATCACTTCACTTCACTTCACTTTACTTCATGTTTTCAACCAGAGGAGGAAATAATAACCCACCCCAGAATTAATGCCTGGAGAATCTCATGGACAGCGGAGTTCTGGTCCATAGAGTCACAAAGAGTTGGACACGACTGAAGTGACTGAGCATGCATAATTTCAGCATTATTGAAAGTTGAGCATTATTTTAAGTAAAATGAAAACAAAAGGTGCTACAGCAAAAACATTAACTGGTTTTAATTTTTTTCTAATTATTTATCTCTTAAAATGTTTTCCTTAATGAGAATATGTTTACCCTTGTAATGAATAAAACCAAAAGGAGGAAATTTTAGAAATATTTTACTTTTGTAAATAAAGAAAATAATGTTTTATTTTATTGAAAAAAAAAACTATAAATTCAGTAACTGCTACCTGTTACAAGATTAGAATGTTCTGGTCCACATTAATAAAGTATTGGAAAACGAACATCAGTTGGTGAGAGATTGTAAATCTACAGCAATGCCTGAGGAAGAGGGTGTTCCAGTTATAGTGAGAAGCACCAATGATCTAAGATAGAACTATCGTGTTCCAAAACTGGGAAGTGAAAGTATACAAAGCAACATTTCATTGGCATAAGTATTCTTTTGACAATTTAAATTCCCAAATCCTGAGACACTAAGAAATTTTCTAAGCTCTAATTTGTTTCCTGAGGGCCTGCATTATAAAAGTGTTAGTTGCTCAGTCATGTCTGACTTTTTGAGACCCCGTGGGCTATAGCCTGCCAGGGTCCTCTGTCTATGGGATTTCCCAGGCAAGGATACTCCAGTGGGTTGCCATTTCCTTCTCCAGGGGTTCTTCCCAACCCAGGGATTGAACCAAGTCTCGTGCATTGCAGGTAGATTCTTTACTGTTTGAGCCACCACTTTGGAGGCAAAGGGTGCCTGGTTCTAGATGGTTGGTCCAAATAGAGGCAGAACTATGAACCACTGAGAGTGGATGGTCAGCTTAATAGAAAGTTATAGGGAGATTAAGTCCCCCAGCAGAATCTATAATATCAGATGGACGATCTTACAAAGCTGGGGACCCTATACCCTTCTATTACAATTATAGCATAATATATAGGAGAAACAAAAGTTTCAAAAATTCTCCCCACACCACTGCCTTATTAATAGTAGTAATAGAAATAGGCTTTCAGTTCATGCCAGTTATATCCTGAGCCTCCATGTATGGCTTTCCTGAATGCTGTATGGGGACTCGGGAAAGTTCCTACTCACCAATGCTTTGTCCATCATCCCAGAACAGCTGACCTTCAGCTCCACCACTGTCATCCAAAGCAACAATCAGTCCCAGATATTTCTGTCGGCTATTAAAAGAAAAGTTATTTTTCTATAGACTATAGGTTGTAAGGATGAAGGACAGCTTCTTCTGAAAATATATAGTCATCCAGAAAAAAGTAAATACATTAAAAATACACCTAAAATTCTAAAAACAGATGAGATAAAATCAAAGGCATCTAAAAGCTAACAGAATAAAATGTTTATGCTTTAATGAAACATCCAATACAACTTTAATCTCCAAAAATCAAATACATACACTTTACTTATATATATAAGTAATATAAGAAGCTTCTCCCCCACCACCAAAAAAAATTGTTTAGCAGCTTTCAGATTGCTACAGAATACAATGCAGTGTACTTCTCCTGCATTCACAACCTTCCATGGCCTGATACTAACCGGCTTGATTTTTATTTACTTTATCTCTCTCCTTTGTCAGTGCTCCAGTTAAATTGAATGGTTTACTGTCCTCCAAAATAAGCTCAATTTTCACCTTTAGTTCTTTAATCCTCCCAGAATATCCCTTTCTCTTGTCTTCACACATTCAAATTCTATTATTCAAGACTCAGCCCAGAGCTGAAACCATGATTTTTATAGCACAAGAGTGAAAGCTAACTTCCCTCGTTGAGTGGTTACTGCTCTTGTTATGTACATCTCTCTTGATATAACATGTTCTCTTTTATGTAATATGTGTGTGTGATGTGGTGTGTATAATTTCTCTTGAGTTCACCAAAGTAGACCTCAGGATAAGTACTAAAACCCTGGGTAGACATCACAAATCAAAGAGCTCACTCCTATTCCCGAATTTTTAAATACCATGGAAAGAGGTACATGATGCTACCCTCGGGAAAACATACCCTGAACTTTTGACACAGGAGCTACAGATAAAAGTTCTCCCCAAGACTGACTTCATAAACTCATTCTCCCCCAGATCCCTCTTGGAAAGTACTCTCAGAATCAGATCAATGAAACTGTCCATATTTAGTTTACCCTCCGTCAAGGTGGGCCACTTCCTAAAAGGCTGCCTCGTTGTGGGAAAGTGAGGTCAACAAACACCACCTTTCTCCCTTACCTGGAGTGAGTGTTCATCGCAGGTTCTTGCCAAGGCAGGATGTAGCCTCCTCTGATATGAAGGTTGATATGGTCAAGGGGAGCCTCCAGTACTTTCCACTCACCTATTGATTCATTGCCAGATCCCTAGAAGGGAGAAAGTAGGCAAGGAATGATGACCAGAAAAATAGATGAAATCAGTGCCTGCTTTATTACAAGTCCTTCCTTTCCAAGAAAATCAACAAAATACTGCAAATCGAAGCAGAAAATCTCTGGTTTTCAGCTTTGCTAAAACCTCTAAAAAAAAATTCTAGTCTTTTCTCTGTATTGTTCAGAAAAGGTAGGGGGTTGCGGAGGAGCCGATGTAACATAGGCATCAGATTTTCCAGTATTTGTGGTTTTGTGGATACTTTTATTTAAGCAAACTTTGCATGGCCAAAAGGCTGAAAATTGCTGCCTTAGAGAATATGTGCTTGGAAGTCAGGAGAAAGGTCCAGGCCCCTCTCTGCCTGCAGGGACCAGCCGGGGCCCAGAAATAGTGTTAGTTCTTACCGTGTGGTAGTCATACCATCGGGCTCTGGGAAAGTAAGCCTGGACCTGAAAAGTGTTCTGAAAAACAAAGTCAACCTGTCATTATGAATATGCCAATGATTTACTTTTAATTTTTAAAATTATCTCTGTAGAAATAAGATTAAAAAGGGAACTTGATTAATGACTTTAAGAGTTGGAAAGGTTTTATTGGGAAAGATCTTGGAAATTCTTCTTTAAACACAAAGAAACATAACATTTTTGGAAAGGTAGATTTTGCAAGGATGCAATATAAGATACCAAAATGAGAATCCTTTGTGGGGGTAAAGTTTCCGTTCATGGAGATCTTGAAAAATAGTCAAGCTCTCCCTTAGAAGTTCTAGAAATGCATTTGCTTGAAAACAAGGAGTTGGATAAGACAACTTGGAGGGCAGTGGTAAGGAATCCAATCCAGCTGACAATGCAGGAGACACAGGTTCCATGCCTGGGCCGGGAAGATCCCACATGCCACCAAGCATAGAGCACCTAAGTCTGTGTGCCACAACTACTGAGTCCATGCTCTAGGGCCCAGAAGCTGCAACTCCTAAGCCCATGTGCCCTAAAGCCCGTGCTCCACAACAAGAAAAGCCATCACAATTAGAAACCCTCACAGCGCACTAGCGAGTAGGCCCCGCTCACCACAGCTAGAGAAAAGCCCACACAAGCGACCCAGCACAGCCAAAAAAAAAAAAAATAGATGATCTATAAAATGCCCTTCCTGTTCTTTAGATTATATGATTGGAGGGTATCTGAACTACGATGGAAAACTCACATTTTCCAGCACTGGGCTAATTAAGATGGCAGGGCCCAGCATGAACTGATGGTCTATATCCCATGTTGTGCGTTCCTCTGTAAACCTTAAAGAAAAAAAAAAGTGAAAAATACACCCATATTGTTATGACAGCTGCAGAGGGTTATTCCCAAGACATCCCAGACTTGTCACTTGGGGAACCCAGCTGTACTCACTCATGGAGAAGGGGTCGGACCACAGTGCTGCCCTCGGCATGAGCTTTATGCATTAGAGTGTAGAGGTAAGGAAGCAGAGTGTATCTGGTCTGGAGGACTTTTCTTGAGAACGTCTCAAAGGCTGAGTCCCAGGCCACAGGATCTTGTCTCTAAAAGGGTAAAGTAGCAAGCAGAAGGTCACCTCCTCCTTGCTAGCAGTATGAGAAAAGGACCAGCATCACATATGGGCTTTCCTGGTGGCTCAGCGGTAAAGAATCCCCTGCCAACACAGGAGACATGAGTTTGATCGCTAATCTGGGAGTAACCCCTGGAGAAGGAAATGGCAACTCACTCCAGTGTTCTTGCCTGGGAAATCCCACGGACAGAGGAGCCTGGCAGGCTACAGTCTATGGGGTCGTAAAGAGTCAGATTTAGCGACTAAGCACTCACGCACAGGCACATATCCCATATGTAGGTTACACATCCTTTTTCCTTTAACTTCTAGCTTCCTCTTTCCCTCCATCTGCCATCTTTATAAACTGGAGCTTCTTACTTCCTTTTCTTTCCATGAACCCTTCAGGATGGGGTCTAGCCTTGGCCCTGCGCGTGTGTAGAGAGAGATGGGTCTCCATGCAGCACTGACATAACTCAGTAAGATTTAAGTAAAATACAAATCCATCATTTCTAAAAGCAAAGGGAGCCTCTTTTTATTTCAGCTCCATAGGGAGCCATAAACATTTCTCCTCATAGGCATTAATAACCCAAGAGATGGGGAAAAGTATATTCTTGAAAATGGTTGGTAGTCTGGGCTCTTGAACTCTGTGGATTTTCCAAGCAATGGAGTTGCTGGTGATTTTATATTTTTTTCATCATACAAATAAGTATGATGCTCTTGAGCTAAGAAGAAGTTAAGAAGAAGTGGTGGGGTTTCCCTGATGGCTCGGTGGTAAAGAATCTACCTGCCAGTTCAGGAGACACAAGTTCAATCCCTGATCTGGGAAGATCTGATATGCTGCGGAGCAACTATGCCCATGCACCACAGCTATTGAGTCTGTGCTCTAGAGCCCGGGGGACCACAACTACTAAAGCCCAGAGCCCTAGAGCCCGTGCTCCACAACAACAGAAGCCACCACAGTGAGAAGCCTGCACACTGCAACTAGAGACTAGACCCTCCTCGCCGCAACTAGAGAAAAAGCCCACGCAGCAGTGAGGGCCCAGTACAGCCAAAAATAAACAAATACATAAATAAAATTATAAGAGGAAGTTATGATGTAAGGACACGAAACACCCAGAATGTAACTGGCTTCCCTCACCCTGGTCCCAAATGTGTTGTGGTTCCTGGAAAATGGATAAAACGCCCCCAGCTGCATCCAGCGAACACACATCTCATACTCAGCATCTCCAAAGAATCCACAGATATCTGCTCCTGTCTGAGAAGATGCAAAATCAGAGCATATTTTAGGTGGGACTTTGTGGGTTTCAGACACACTGAACTCTGAACTGGGGGATTCATCATGGCCCCAGTAGGACTTACATAGGAGATTCCAAAGAGACTGAACTCCATCATGCCTGCAAGGAGAAGACACAGCTGCGTTGGACACAGGAGAGCAGACTGTGGAAGGGGAGGTTTGACCTGTCTCTTCTGTTCCACATTTGAAAGCTCTGAGTCACTCATGATGAAAGTGTCAAAAGACGGGTGTGCATTAAAACTCATACACACAGAGCACTCAGCTCCCGTGGCATTCACTGACTGCATGGATGACGATTAGACATGACCAACCCCGCTGAAGAGCACTCCAGACCCCTCCCCACCTGGAGAGGCCCCAGGATAAGCCCACACACCAATGATGGACTTCTTCAGCTGGTCCCACGCGGCCGTGTTGTCGCCCAGCCAGTGTCCTCCCCAGCGGCCAGAAGAGGGGAAAGTGGAGCGGGTGATGACGATCCCTCGCTGTCCTGTCACCTCCTGCACGGCTCTGCTCGGAGGGGGACAAGGGGGTGAGCTGAGGGTGAATTTGAGGCTGGACAGCTGAGGAGCTTTATCTGCTAGTTAAGTGATGCTGAGAGTCCCAGTCAGCTTCCCAGCAGAACAACTTGCAGATACAGCATCACCTAAAGTATGGATTTCTTTTTCTTTTAAAAAAATTTTTCATTAAAAAAAATTTATCTTATTTTGGAATATGGTTGATTAACAATATGTGGATTTCTTAAAAAAATTAATTAGCTGTCTACTTCTAGGTATGAGGAGGGCTGGGATGAGGTGTAAGAGAGAGATTCACAGAACAATTACTCTATCCCAGGCATTGTACCAGTCATGTTCATGTACTGTCTCACAACCCTGGCCTACTTTTACTGTCAGGAAACTGAGGCTCAAAGAAGAGAGATAATTTGTCAGTCATTTAAAGAGCAAAGAGGTAGATTTGGTACCCAAATAAAAGTATACATGACTACAGCTCCCTTTGATAATATGCTCTCTACTAGGCTAATCCTCAAAACGCAGGAAAAATTTTGCACAGAGGGACAAATATACATAAAAGATGTTTAAATATTTCTCAGTGGAAGGTCAGTCTTCTGTAAGATGCTTTAGCCCAAAAATAAAAACAAGATATGAGAGAAAAATCAGTGGATCAAAAGAGAAAATCTATTGACAGATGCTGGTGTATGATGTAATCCAAATATTTGCTAAAGAAAGCATCACATCGATAGGCAAAGATAAAGTATTCAGTAAATGATGTCAGGAAAAGTAGCTAGCTATAGTGGAAACTAATCCATTTAGATTACTGCCAATATTTCACACTAAAATAAGTCCAAAAATGGGCAGGGATGTGTGGGCATGCATGCACATGTGCACACACACACACCCCCCAGTGAGAGGGAATGAAGGCAAGAAATAAGGCAGGGGTGTCCCCAGTGGCTCAGCAGTAAAGAATCCTGCAATGCAGGAGTCACAGAAGATGCAGGTCCAATCCCTGGGTCAGGAAGATCTCCTGAAGGGGGACTTGGCAATCCAACCCAGTCTTCTTGCCTGGAGAAGCCCCATGGACAGAGGAGCCTGGCGGGCTGCAGTCCGTAGGGTTGCACAGAGTCAGACACGACAGGGGTGACTTAGCACACACACATAGAGTAAGGGTGGATGCCCGTGATGCAAAGAACTTTGTCCCTGACCATGTCAGAACTCTAGACATTTACAGTCATAGGAAGAGATGAAAATCGTCTTGCTGGCCAGTGACAAAAGCACACTCACTCGTACGTGGGTCTGGTCTGGGCCCAGCCGTAAAGGTTGTGCACGTCGTAGTGGCGCACGGACGAGCCGTCTGGCAGCACCTGCTGGCTCTCCATGCACAGGGTCTGGCTGCTCAGGCCCTGGCCCCGGGACACCAAGTCTGGGACGAAGTGCAGAGTTAATTCTTACAAAACCTGATTTGCACATTCACCAGAAATGCCCATCACCTTCGCATTTCTCGACTTCAGCCAACAACCTCATTACCAGTAACAGCTCCAGTTTCAAGCAGTTTTTGTCATCAGGGTCCTGTGGCTGCTTAATTAATGAAAGGTAAGAACAGAGTATGGAGCCAGGAAGGGGACCCTCCTGTTCCGCTCCAACTCTAATAGTTACAGGGGGCTGCCATAGCCCAGTTAGGACTCAATAAACCTCTTTATGGTTATGATCGTCTCTTCCACTAGATGGCAATGTTCTCAAGGGAACAGGTCCTATTTCATCACCGCACTAATACGGCTGAAGCTTTCTGATTTGTCATCACTTATCTGATACACAGATACTAAATTAAGGAAAGAAGGAGAAAAGGGCAGAAAGGAAGGAAGGAGAAAGGAAGGGAGGAAGGAGCTAGTGAGCAATAGGAAGCCTAGCAGTGAACCACAATTCAGGAAATGTGGAGTCCACGAATTACTGGGACAGTACTCTTATTGAAGTGAGTCACTTCCTTCCCTAGGCAAGAGTTCAAGTAAGGTACGAGTTCAAGGTAAGGGAAGAGTTCAACTTGTAAGGTGTTCAACTCCTAAGACATCTTTAAACCCAAGGTCCATTGATATTCTGTTTGTTTTTACCATGGGACAAACAGGGAATATCTTTCATATAGGTTCTGTGAACATGGGCAGAAGGAGTGACTGAACTAGATTTCCATTATCTAATCAAAAGAGTGAAATGTGTATGTAGAGTGCGCGTGTGTGTGTATGTGTGGTATGTGCATATGTGTGTCTTTGTGGTGTATGTGTAGTATGTTGCAATGTGTGTGGTGTGTGACATGTCTGTGTGTGTGCATGTGTGGTGTGTGTGCAGTGTGGTGTGTGTGCAGTGTATTATGTGGTGTGTATGTGTGGTGTGTGTGGTGTGTGACATGTCTGTGTGCATGTGTGGTGTGTGTGCAGTGTAGTATGTGATGTGTATGTGTGGTGTGCATGGCATGTGACATGTCTGTGTGTGTGCATGTGTGGTGTGTGTGCAGTGTAGCGTGTGGTGTGTATATGTGGTGTGCGTGGTATGTGTGGTGTGCAGGGGGTGATTTGGAGTGTCAGTTATCAGTTCATATTCATCACTATAGTCAGATGCACATCATTGCTTGGTTTCTTTCAAGCCACATCATGCTATTATTTCTGTGCCTGATTAATTGTTTATTTGCACTTGTTCAATTATTCTATTTGAGATTTTATGTCAGGTTTAAAAGCATTTTCTTGCCAAAATTAGGCTTCACTTTGACAATAACAGGAAAAGTTGCAAGGCCTTTGAGCAGAGAAGTAATTTGGTGAAGACATCATTTTACATACTTGGCACATAGGGTGGATTATTAAGAATTTCATCGTTGCAGCCCCTGACAGATCCATTCACAAAGTTTGATGGTTCATTCATGTTCTGCAATGAGATAGCAAAAAAAAAAAAAAATTCCGTGGGTCAGAGGCAGCATGGCCCTTCCTGGAGATGACACCGACCCCTCAGCAACGAGGTCAAACTCACACCAGCTGGTTGCATCACTGACTCTCTGTAATCTCAGGCACCAACCCAAAAGGACTCTAAGGAATCATTTTGGTTTAAGAAGAGTGTTAAACCTCTAGTTTACTTGGCATTTTTGGACCTGTGAGGATTGGCTTATAGTGACAAAATACTGAAATTAGGCTGGAATCATGACCTAAGTAAATCTCCCCACACAAGCCCATCTTTTCTATGCATGGATGACTCACTTTTTATCCATGGCTAATGGTTATTATAATCTCCTCATTATCAATAGTTTAGACTATTGATTCTGACACCAGCATAGACCCAAAACCAGGAGAAATCTCTAACTTTCTAACTTTCAGTAGATACGGTCCTAAAAAGTTGTAGGTAACTCAGAAACAAATCTAGAAATCAAATAATACTTGCAGGGATCTGTTACTTAAATGCAAGAAACAGCAGTTCTTGAGGTGAATATTCACAGCCTACATTATCAGTGGAAAACTTAAAATGTTGTATATTAAGTGATCTTAAGTGAAAGTGAAAGTGAAGTTGCTCAGTCGTGTCCGACTCTTTGAGACCCTAAGGACTGTAGCCCACCAGGCTCCTCCATCCATGGAATTTTCCAGGCAAGAGTACTGGAGTGGGTTGCCATTTCCTTCTCCAGGGGATCTTCCTGACCTGGGGATTGAACCCAGGTCTCCACATTGCAGGCAGACATTTTTATTTTCTGAGCCACCAGGGAAGGCCCTGGTGATCTTAAGTAGGACATACTAAAATGCAAAGCCAGGCTGTTTGGGAGGACTCTTGGCTACTGGAGTTATTCAGCTACAGCTTTCTCGCAGTGGAACAAACACCACAGAGCTGTTGAGATCTGTGTTGCTCAGGGCTTCCCCCATCTCTTCACAGTTTGGGTTACTCTGTGTCCTTTCGTGCCCTGGGTCTGCCTATCCTGATGGTGGCAGCCCCAGGGCCGCCAGTGGGCTGAGAGGTTTGTCTCTGGGTCAATGGCAAGCTTCTTTCAGCCTGGCCCAGACTGGAGAAGCTCTTCAGAGCTGACCTGGAATATGCTCGGGAGCTCAGACCACTGCCCAGTGGAGGAGGAAACTGGGGCACCGACATGCTTCCCACTCGTAGAGAAACACCATTAGAGGAACCTTTGAATGTGTGTCCCAGAGACATCTCAGGAAGCCCTGCTCTTAAGCCCAGCCAACAAGCACAGCAAGCATCGGAATGGACCTTTGAAGCTGGAGTTTTCCCAGCCCTGTGATGATGCCAGTTGCCTCTGATCCATGCCTTGCCCACCCCCGACCCTGTCCTGTATCACGGGATGGACTCTTGGGCTCTTTTAGCACTGGCCTCTGTGTAGGTCTGGCCAATGGGAGGTACTGGCGAGAGGTTAGAGGGTGTGGAGCTAAGAGAAGTCAGACATGTGTCCCTCTTTCTCCTCCAAGCAGCAACTTGAGTGGCGGCTCATCACCTTCAGGGACCCCAACTTCCACTAGGCAGTATGTCCCTGGGCAGACATACGATTCTCTCTGCTCTTCCCGGTGTTCCCAGCACCTTAGCTCTATAACAGCATCCCTCTCGTCCACTCCCCCAGCCCTAGCTTGCTGCTTTGGTAGGTTCCGAGTTATCTCCCTGTGTTTCGACTGCTAATGTTTTCAAAAAAAGGCATGAAAGATGACTTACAATCCACAATCCATCAAACTTCAAGCTCTTCTCTGGCTCTCGAGGGTTTCTGTAGAGCTCTTCTATTTCCCTCTTCCACCAAGCAGCCGTGCTATTCCGCAAGAAGTCAGGAAAAGCGACGTGGGCTTTGTACAGCTGTAAAGATGACACATGCTCTTATGTGGGGTCTCAGCTCTTCTGTGGGGGGACGGGGGTGCACGAGGACCGGGAAGGGGAGACAAGCAGGTATTTGTGCAAGGCTCTGCCCACTCGGTGTGTGCCCTAACCTCATATCAGTGGCTGCAGCTGCAGTTTACTGCGGACACACACACACCAGGGAAGGTGACTCCATACGCTCTTTTCCTAGAAGGTTAGGTAGTCTTTAAGTCCCATTTTAAACATGGGATTCACTTTACGATTAGGCATGTCATCATATAAACAGGAAAATTAACCATCAGTGTCTAAACAGTCAAACTTCAGAGCACAAGTGCTTTTCCCCATTGGTCAAATCAAGGAGATCAGTCATGCAGGGAAATGTGAGCTGCAGTGTGGATGGGATGCTGGATGTCCGGGCCTGATGTGGCATCAAGTGCTGAGTCAAGGCCACTGCTCCTTTCAACTGGCCAGCACTTTCTTCTATATGTAGATGATTCAAATTAAAACCCAATCTGTTCATAACCCCACCAGTGAAAAGATTCCACACTTTCCTTCACTATTTTTAAGCAACATTAAATTCAAACAAAATGCAACCCATTGAAGGTGCACAGGTAAAGGTATTTCATATATAATTTCCTTCTATACAATTCCAGTTTAGCTGCCTGTTGGGTTTTCTATTTGCAGAAAATTTTGCTTCCAGAAAATTACTTGTTGACAAGTACACTCAACTCAGAGCTACTTAACCAAACATCAGGGTAAAACTCTTAAGTATCCAGATGTTTAGAACCATGTTGACAAAATTGTGTGTGTTACTGTACCTTAACCTGAGTTTCGTGATCAAGGGACCCATCCACATTCACATTGGGCAGATCTGGCCAAACCTAGAAAAAGAAAAATAAAAATTAAAACCTTTAAAAGGCATTGCACGCAAACCATGAGATGTTTCACATGTTAGATTCTAATGACATGCATCTCCATATAATTCCAGGGGATATTTGCCATTAATTAAATTGCAAAGTCTGAATATATGGAATTTTGTTAGGTGAAAATAGGTTGGGATCTCTTGATTCATTCCATCAGTTTTCAGAATTTTACTTTTGAATGTTATTAACCAAATCCCTTCTAGGCACATCCTCTGTACAATCACTTGGCAAATGATGATTTTTTTTGCTGACCTGCCTATCACAGACTTGTAACAAATTTCCCCTTATAAAAAACACATATTAAGTGTGACTCTAAAGGAATAAGATTGATTTCTGTTCACAACCCATACACTTAGTCTCAATGCTTTCAAGCAGTATCACAACTTACTAAGAACCCCAAGTATACACAGCATTAAAAAATTCATAGTATCAACCAATTTCATCTATAATTAGAAGGACATTAACTGTATACATTTTGGACTTCCTTGGTGGTTCAGACGGTAAAGCGTCTGCCTACAATGCGGGAGACCCGGGTTCAGTCCCTGGGTTGGGAAGATCTCCTGGAGAAGGAAATGGCAACTCACTCCAGTATTCTTGCCTGAAAAATCCCATGGACAGAGGAACCTGATAGGTTATAGTTCATGGGGTCACAAAGAGTCAGACACAACTGAGTGACTTCACTTTCACTTTTCAACTATGTACATTGATTCATTCATTCAACAAATACTGAACATTTACTATATGCCAGGCTCACTTCTATAATCTGTATCTGCTGAGCCTTAAGTAAGAAACAGTCCTCGTTTTCTCCAAGTTCACAGATGGAACATAAGTGAGTTGCAATATACAAAAGGGAGAACAAAGCTGGTCTTTGGATGCTTCCTAAGAGTGAATATTTAAGTTGGCCTTGAAGTCCAGGTATTATTTGGGTAAGTTGGGAAGGAAACATTCAACGGCACTTGAACAGGGCATTCAGTTCAGTTCATTCATTCAGTCGTGTCTGACTCTTTGTGAACCCATGAACTGCAGTACACCAGGCTCCCCTGTCCATCACCAACTCCCGGAGTTTACCCAAAACCATGCTCACTGAGTCGATGATAACATCCAACCATCTCACCCTCTGTCATCCCCCTCTCCTCCTGCCCCTAAACCTTTCCAGTATTAGGGTCTTTTCAAATGAGACAGCTCTTCGCATTAGGTGGCCAAAGTATTGGAGTTTCAGCTTCAACATCAATCCTTCAAATGAACACCCAGGACTGATCTCCTTTAGGATGGACTGGTTGATTCTCCTTGCAGTCCAAGGGACTCTCAAGAGTCTTCTCCAACACCACAGTTCAAAAGCATCAATTCTTCAATGCTCAGCTTTCTTTATAGTCCAACTCTCACATCCATACATGACCACTGGAAAAACCATAGTCTTGACTAGGCGGACCTTTGTGGACAAAGTAATGTCTCTGCTTTTTAACATGCTGTCGAGGTTGGTCATAACTTTCCTTCCAAGGAGTAAGTGTCTTTTAGCTTCATGGCTGCAATCACCATCTGCAGTGATTTTGGAGCCCCCCAAAATAAAGTGAGCCACTATTTCCACTGTTTCCCCATCTATTTGCCATGAAGTGATGGGACCACATGCCATGATCTTAGTTTTCTGAATGTTGAGCTTTAAGCCAACTTTTTCACTCTCCTCTTTCACTTTCATCAAGAGGCTCTTTAGTTCTTCTTCACTTTCTGCCATAAGTGTGGTGTCGTCTGAATATCTGAGGTTACTGATATATCTCCCAGCAATCTTGATTCCAGCTTGTGCTTCTTTCAGCTCAGTGTTTCTCATGATGTACTCTGCATATAAGTTAAATAAGCAGGGTGACAATATACAGCCTTGATGTACTCCTTTTCCTATTTGGAACCAGTCTGTTGCTCCATGTCCAGTTCTAACTGTTGCTTCCTGACTTGTACACAGGTCTCTCAAGAGGCAGGTCAGGTGGTCTGGTATTCCCATCTCTTTCAGAATTTTCCACAGTTTATTGTGATCCACACAGTCAAAGGCTTTGGCATAGTCAATAAAGTAGAAATAGATGTTTTTCTGGAACTCTCTTGCTTTTTTGATGATCCAGGGGATGTTGGCAATTTAATTTCTTGTTCCTCTGCCTTTTCTAAAACCAGCTTGAACAGGGCATTAATCCAGAGCAAGAGTGTTGCAGCAAAACATAAACGAGTGAGGAGCCTTTGACACATACCAGCCAAACAGGCCTACAGTCGTTTTGGTTATTCTTTAGCTGTTACTGCTAACAGACTCTTGAGAAACCTGTATACAGGTCAGGAAGCAGCAGTTAGAACTGGACATGGAACGACAGACTGGTTCCAAATAGGGAAAGGAGTACATCAAGGCTGTATATTGTCACCCTGCTTATTTAACTTACATGCAGGGTGCATCATGAGAAGCGCTGTGATGGAAGCAGCACAAGCTGGAATCAAGATTGCTGGGAGAAATATCAGTAACCTCAGATATTCAGATGACACCACACTTATGGCAGAAAGTGAAGAAGAACTAAAGAGCCTCTTGATGAAAGTGAAAGAGGAGAGTGAAAAAGTTGGCTTAAAGCTCAACATTCAGAAAACTAAGATCATGGCATGTGGTCCCATCACTTCATGGCAAATAGATGGGGAAACAGTGGAAATAGTGGCTCACTTTATTTTGGGGGGCTCCAAAATCACTGCATATGATGATTGCAGCCATGAAACTAAAAGACATTTACTCCTTGGAAGGAAAGTTATGACCAACCTCGACAGCATGTTAAAAAGCAGAGACATTATTTTGCCAACAAAGGTCCATCTAGTCAAAGTGATGGTTTTTCCAGTAGTCATGTATGGATGTGAGAGTTGGACTATAAAGAAAGCTGAGCATTGAAGAATTGATGCTTTTGAACTGTGGTGTTGGAGAAGACTCTTGAGAATTTCTTGGACAACAAGGAGATCCAACCAGTCCATCCTAAAGGAAATCAGTCCTGAATATTCATTGGAAGGACTGATGCTGAAGCTGAAACTCCAATACTTTGGTCACCTGATGCGAAGGGCTGACTCACTGGAAAAGACCCTGATGCTGGGAAATATTGAAAGCAGGAGGAGAAGGGGACGACAGAGGATGAGATGGTTGGATGGCATCACTGACTCAATGGACATGCGTTGAGTAAACTCTGGGAGTTTGTGATGGACAGAGAGGCCTGGCGTGCTGCAGCCCATGGGGTTGCAAAGAGTTGGATACTACTGAGTGACTGAACTGAACTGAACCAAACTAACAGACACTTGTAGCTGGACTTGTCCTTCACAAAGCTAATTACTCTCTGACTCCATATAGATTACATTCTACACTTGGCATTCTTCTCCTACACTCCCTGTAGCATTCTCCATTTCAGAAAGAAGGTCCTGGGTTGATAACTTCAGGAACACCAGACTTGGCTGCTGAGTTGCCTGAAGCCAGCTGTGGCCATTTTGAAACTTTGCAGCAGAAAAAATGATGCAAGACATTCAAGAGGATATAAAACCTCTCCCTATTCCTAAGAGAGCAAGGCACAATTTTGAGTCACTGGTCCACTGTTTTTCCCTTTTGCCTGGTAAAAATAATAAAGCTACTCTTTTCTATTTCCTCCAAATGCTATCTCTGTATTTCTATTTGGCATCGGTAGACAGGGAGCCAAGACTTTGGCAACAAGATGAAACAGCATGGGATATTTACAGAGCAACCCTGGCTAAGAGCTACTGTCATCCAGAGCCAGGAAGTCCACTTAAAATCTTGTTGCTAAGAATCAAACAATGAGTATGAGGATTGAGGCCACAAAAGGGAATGAAAGGAGATAAGAGGAGATTAATTCATAGCATTCAGTGATTTATTTAGATACTGATTAAGCATCCTGGGTCAAAGATGAGAGCAGGTGACTGAGAGACAGATTTCAAAGTCCTTTTCAAAGGGATTCTTTATCTTTGTTAAATGATCAGTTGGCATATATAAGGGGTGGGTCATTGGAATACTTCCAGACAGTAAAACAAGGCTCACTGATATTTTAGAGGATTAGACCTGAAACCTTAGCCTTATTAATGTTTATTGAGCTAATCAGTATCAGACAGATTTCTACTCGTTCATAATTTATAAATTACCCAATATATTTTGCCAAGAGTTATTGCATTTCTTTTAATCAATTGTGGTACTGATTAACTACAGGCACCTTATCCAAAATCTTACCTTTCCCCAGACAATATCACTGTTGTCTGGCCATTTGATGAACACATCACTTTCCTTCCCTCTGGTGAATGTGAGATACTGGGTCTCATTGCCAGAAATGGCTGGGTCCTGCAGTGAAAGGGTTTAAAACAGCAGACATGAGAAAAACATCACCAAGAAATCTCTTCTCTAAATTTTTAACAATTCATAGTGCAGAAAGAAATGGTGAGAAATAATACAACATACCACACACATACTCCCCATGAATAATTGAGAGCTAAAAACTATATTGATGTTTCTCTATAACATTATTTTATTTATTTTTTGGCTGCAACATGTGGCATGTGGGATCTTAGTTCCCCAACCAGAAATCAAACCCACACCCACTGCGTTGAAGTATGGAGTCTTAACCACTGGACCACCAGGGAAGTCCCTCTCTATAACATTCTTGAGGAAAAAAGTATGCTTATGTTTGAAAACAATTCCTAGAGATAAACCAGGTTAATAAAACATTACTCTCAAGTGGAGAAGTCTAACTGATTATGTTTCCACAATGTAATGCCAATCAATAGTCCTTAAGAACATGAAATTCCTTTTCTTCTATTCTGTGACCCAACTTGTCTATCTCAAGTTCCCTTCCCTGTTCAATCTATCCCATACCTGACTCAACTGCTCTCTAAATAGCATCATACTTCACAACTGTCATAGAAATTGTCACTACCTATCTGAAACTATCTTTTTTTAAATGTTTATTTATTGGGGGTCTCCCTCTAATAGAATAAAATCCCTGTAAGAAAAAGGATATCTTATTCTCATAGATTATAAATACATTTTTTAGAAGAGGGATTTTCAAAGACCCAGTGTTTAGTCAATACTTGAATGAATGAATGAACAAAAGTCAAAAAAAAATTGCTGTAATTTCTGGAGGCTAGAAGGAAGGATCATTAGTAGGTAACTACTTCTGTGTTTGATAAGCTTCAAATGTAAAATGTCTGCTCAGTCGCTCAGTCAAGTCCAACTCTTTGTGACCCCATGGACTATAGCCTTCCAGGCTCCTTCTGCCCATGGAATTTCCCAGGCAAAAATACTGGAGTGAGTTGCCATTTCCTCTTCCAGGGGATCTTCGTGATCCAGGGATCAAATCATTGCCTCTTGTCTCCTGCATTGGCAGGCAGATTCTTTATCACTGTAGCACCTGGTAAGCCCCCAATGTGAAATAATAAACTGATATTCTGGATCTTAAATCAGTTGTTTGTGAATTTAATTTAGAAAAAATAAATCCCTTAAACCTCACCATTGTTGAGTACTGGTGATGGTAACTTAAGAGGTTTTTGAGCCCCAAAGGGAAAAATGAGATTAAGATACAGCTATTTTCTCCAAGGCATAGCCTGAAACAGTGAGACACTCTCTCTTCTTTACTGTTTTTTTGGGGGGGCAGGGGGAGGCTATATCTAGTGTTACATGCTCTATTGTATTTTTGGCTATTATCTAGTATTTCAGTTTTCTAAAAACCTACTGAAAGAATGTAATAATAAATTACCTCCCAATAACGCAGCTATGAAAAATAAATATTGCAATCCATCATCTTTTAAAAGCCATTTTCATTCATTCTTCTTTTGTTTATTTGCTTTTTAATACTTTTTTAAAAAAATTATAGATTCATAAGAAGTTACAAAAAATGTTCAGGGAGGTCTTCTGTATTTTTCATCCAGTTTCCCTCAATGGTACTAGTTTTGAACTATAGAAGCAGAAAACAGGATCTAATCTTTCTAAATACCTACCAGAACAAGAACAAATCTGGTGCCATTTTTCTTCATTTGCTCTATCAGGAGACCAAGATTTTGAAAGCTGGGGCTGAGGGTGAAGTCCAGCTTCCGGTCCATGTAGTCGATGTCTACATGCTGGACATCCTGTGGAAGGAAGCAAGCAGGATACTCAGGTCCCTGCAGCAGGAGCTCCTCGGGGCACATGAATTGCTCAGCCAGGCTCCGGTCCTACTGCCTGTAGACTCCAGACCAGGCCTCCCTGAACTTCTTATCTGTTATTCTCCTAGACTGACTTTTCAACTCTGCTGATTGAAATTGCTTTTTGATCCCTACATCCAGCTCACTGGTTCCCATTCTTTCTCTTTCTGCTCCTCCAACTGTATTTCCTCCCTTTCCTTCCCTCAATTTATGTCTTATCCATTCTTCAGATCTGAAACCCAATGAGCCTATTAAACAAAATGCTGGTTGAATGTTCAAGGGTAGAAAGCCATACTTGCCTGAGAAACAAAAGATTGTATATCTGTGTCTTTTTTCCACCCCTCCAATAAACCTGACTGAATTTATTCACATTTGCTGCTACTGCTGCTAAGTCACTTTAGTTGTGTCCGACTCTGTGCGACCCCATAGACAGCAGCCCACCAGGCTCCCCCGTCCCTGGGATTCTCCAGGCAAGAACACTGGAGTGGGTTGCCATTTCCTTCTCCAATGCCTAAAAGTGAAAAGTGAAAGTGAAGTCGCTCAGTCATGTCCAACTCTTTGAAACCCCATGGACTGCAGCCTACCAGGCTCCTCCGTCTATGGGATTTTCCAGGCAAGAGTACTGGAGTGGGTTGCCATTGCCTTCTCCTATTCACATTTAGAACTACATTATTTTATAGTTTTCTAGAATGTATTTATTCCTGCCACTCTCATTTGACTGGATGAGCCTTGGAGTGAGAACCTTGTCTTCCCTCTTCTCTATAAAGCACAAACTCAGGTTTCTGCACATGAAATTCACTTAATACTTGATTGTTGAATAATGACATCAAGTGGTTAATATTCAGTTCCTGATGGGGAGATGATGATTCTTTTTAGCCTGAAAGTGATAATCACCTGAATTGCCTTAAGACTTTAAGTAAAAGTTGTTCGAGGGAGGAGAGATTTGTTCATAAGCCAAAACTCGGAAAGAATGAATCAACACATTATTAACATTAATTGTCTCTGTGAGGTAAACCCATGGATTTTTTTAATCTTTTAATTTTCCTATCTTTTCTAATTTATGTTTAATAAGTATCTAGAATAGCAATCTATAAAAAGAAAAATTAAGCCTGGATGAATGTTTTAAATTATCTTTGATGAGAATATCATAATGTTTTTTTTATTCTCAGCTGCCAATCATTAATTGTCCTCCAAAACCTCAGGAGGTGAATTGAGAGCAAAACAACTGCATGATGAGAAACTGATCATTACAGGAGGATAAGGAACATGCTATTTATGGAATTCTCCCTGTTGACAGCAAATGACTGCACTTCTAGGGCTTTATCTAGGGGATAGGTTGTTGTAGGATATGCTTATGCGTAGGTGTGTGTTTAACAAAAAGTGAAGGCTTACTATTAACTGGTTTCATTCATATTGTCCTTTTATATCCACCCTCCCCAAGAATAGCTATGGTTCAATTTCCTAAAATGGTTATAATCTTGAGTTTATTTTCAGGTTCCAAAAGTCATGTCTCAAAGTCCAGCCACGGCTACTGCAGGATATTCCTAGCAAGAGGCAGGAACAGTATCCCCCCTCAAACTGCTGAAGGATTTATGCAACTCTCAGTTTGCAATGCTTGATTTTAAAGGGTTGCCTGAAATAAACTTAAAAGGTAATGTTTTCTAGATCCACAGCTACATTTTGTTCATGCTGAAGTAGTCCTCACTACTTGAATGAATTTCTATGAAGATATTCCAATCTATACTTAGCCACAAATTCCCATCACTAATTAAACCACAGACTGAATGAGGGTATCATACGTAGGGAATCTGAGCAGCCATCATTGCATCATACAAACTGGAGATTTCATAATCATCCTGGTATCCATAGCGACTCAGCTGGAATCCCAAGGCCCAGTAGGGAATCATTGTTGGGCGACCAATCAACTAAAATAAAAAAGAAAAATAGATTCAAGTAAATTTCTTTGGGAAGAAAAGATGATTGACTTATACTTGAAGCAACTTGAGCTCTTCTGTGAAGCTGTCTCATCTAAGAGGCTTCACTCAAGAAAAATAAGAAAGTCAAATAAATATGGATTAACCATAGAGATGCAGAATGGTAGAAAGTCTGTCTATAAACAGTATCCACTCTAGGAAACCTAAGAACTCAGTGATTATCACTGATTTGAAATTCTCAGGGAGGCAAATAGTTAAGAGAAGTATGGTATATCAATATGCCTGTAAATCCCCTAAACACTAACTCCTGACTTTCAGAAAAGACAGCAATAATGTAGTAGGGACATCCAAGGGCCTTAAGCGGGGGGAAATGGCCTTTCTCAGTGCTAAGAACAAGGCAATACCCAGAAAACATTGGATGATATATTGATGGGTAGAATAACCTCCAACCTCAGTGTATTGCTGAGTTACAAGCTCAGGAGTTGGCCCCAAAACCATATAAAAGTCCAAAATGCCTCCTGTGGTGCGGTATGTCAGGGCAGGAGTAGGCTGGAATGTCACATCTGTTAAAAAAAAAGAAGGTGAGGAGTATCCTTGGAACTATAAATCACCCAGTCAGGGAATCTGCCCTAAATTTTGCTATTTTCACTTTCTTAGGTTCTTATTTTAATGCCCACCTCCTCTAATAAGCCATTTCCCATAAAGTAGAATCAGAGAGGGATATTCAGGTACCTCAAACATAATCTCAGTCTCAACATCTTAATATCACTTTGTAAGAAAGAGCTAAAAGGTACAGTAAAATAAGGTCACACAAGATAGGCACTGTGTT
This sequence comes from Odocoileus virginianus, assembly GCF_023699985.2. Taxonomy (NCBI): domain Eukaryota; kingdom Metazoa; phylum Chordata; class Mammalia; order Artiodactyla; family Cervidae; genus Odocoileus; species Odocoileus virginianus. The sequence continues at coordinate 13,159,467 of NC_069674.1, forward strand.
TAGTGAAAATTGTACCCCTTTACCTGGCCTAGTGCTCTTAGTAAAACTTGAATAAATGAATGAATGGTAGGTGAGTTTATCTGTTTCATTTCCCTTGCCCTTGACTTTCCTTATTTCTGTTGATATCCCAAATCGCCGAAAGCGGTCCCAGATGTTTCTGGTGGTACACAGAGATTCTGTGTCTGTCTTACCCATGGCATTGCTGTTCAGTAGGAGCACTCCGTGGGCATTGCCATCCTCCTCCAGGGCCATGTAGTAGGGGTGGACGCCATAGGAGTTCTTCTTGTACTAGGAGGGTTGTGGGAAGAGCAGGAGGGTAATCAAGAAGAGAAAATCCAAGAAATCATTTTCACATCATAACCCAAACAGCAAACTCCTGCGCAGTATTGCAGATTCAGTACAATGTCATGTCTCTTGTGAAGACTTCCTTGACCCTTCCTTCCATCCCAAGTGAAAACCTAAGTGCCCTCTCCCCCAGGCCTTCCTTGTTTATTACTATACAAATCTATTGCAGCACTGGTTACACCACATTACCATAATTTCTGCCTCTCTCTCTCTTTCTCTTTTACTAGTTTATAAGCATCTGGAGAAAAAGGCAGTGTCTTAATAAGACACTGTCTCATTCTGTGTGCCCGACATGTAGAACATATTAAATAAGAGTTTATGAAATAAATAAAATCCATAGTCCACAGGAAATATATATATAAATAGGTAGTTTAGGGACAGAAAGGAAGGAGAACCTTAAATATGGTGTATTTCATCTGAGAGCAGAATATACAGGGATTAAACTAAGTTTACATAGAGTAAAAATATTGATGATTTTGGTCTGTGCTTACCGCTGGTGGCTCATCTCGGGCAAACATCCCCCACGTGTGCCAGCTGATGTTTCTTCTGAAAGTTGTATGCTCAGTTTCCCCAAAGCCATAGAGGTACTCAGAGGGGAGGCGTGTGGAGATGGAAAGGAACATGTCCCTGAAGGTGAAGCCGGGGAGCTGAGAGTCCCAACTGCAAGACGAGAGCAGACCTTGGTTCAGAGCTGGGCACAGGCCAGCGCGGGTACAGGCCAGCGCAATCACGGGCTCCACGGGGATCGATTCCGAAGCCTCCTGAGTGGCGGAATATCTGGATCCATGCTCAAAGGCTGTGAGACGACCCCGGTCATAACAATGGCCGTAACTCACTGCCAAGGTCCCGTGTTGGCGTCTGTATTTGTCATCTGTCTTTTGCAAGGCTGAGAATTCCTTTACTGGGTCCTGGGTTCCTGGACCACAAGGACCACATCACCCTCATCTCTGTATTTCTACGTCTCCTTGCCCAACATATCAGCTTGAATAAATGCATGAATGAATGGATAAGATGGAAGCACATTTTTCTGTGGAAAATGTGATACTCTTACAATGGTTTTCTGGATTGGCCAAGAACTTCTAACCAAAGAAGGGAACAGACAGAAAGTCAGACATACAGTCAGAGAGAGCTGACAGCACACGTGTGCACCCAGGTCATGATTTATACATGGATGGGGAACCTCAGCCCCAGGCAAAATCCAGACCTTCACTCCAGTCCGCTCAGCAGCAGGACAAGGGATGAGAGATGACAGCTCCTTTCATGCTTACCACTGTGAAGAGGCTTTGAGGTTCGAATGTCGATAGAAGCAAAGACTGTAAGAAGCCACTTTGCCCTCCTCAGTAACCTTTGTCCTTCTCTCCTGACTCTTCTGTTATTAGTTCTTAACGAGAGGATACAGAACTGATTTCTATCATGGGTTATGTCATACTTATTAAATAGAGTTTCCTGTCCTACTTAACAGGAACAAAGAATGGAACATGTATTTTCCTTTCTCTAAAAACAAGCACCGCTTAATTAGCTTGTGTAAACCTTTGGTTGATTCATTTTTCTTGTTAAGGCCTAATGGAAAATTAAATCCTTATTGAAGTAGGGGAAATAGACACATTCTTCATTGAACATATTGACATAGAGTCTCTAAAATTAATATTTCACTTGCATTCATGAGAGCCACTATAATTAGATCTAGAATCATTCTGCTGCTGCTGCTGCTGCTAAGTCACTTCAATCGTGTCCGACTCTGTGCGACCCCACAGAACCAAACAAAGAGTGCTTACATCACAGTTCTGGAGCTTTTTCTTCGAATCTGGATCCCAAAAGGATTGTTCTGAATGTTGACATCATACAGACGGTTTTCAGGGGAGCCCACTGGAGACGAAGGGGTGTTCAGAGGCACTGGGACCTCGTACCTTTTATTAGTGGGATCATAGATCTGCCAAGAAGAGAGAAGGAAGATTCTTCATGGAATCTCAGGCCTACAATTCCTTGTGCCAGCTTATATCAAATACAATTCAGTTTCCATATTTTCTGGCTGGTCTGAACATATCAGGAGGCATCAACTATCCTGAAACAAACACGTGTGAGGCCTACCCACCTACTGTGCCCAATATGGAGCCTGAACTCCAAAAATGCCTCAATATGACCTATGCAAAGCCAGCAAGGGCACTTCTAAAAAATTTGTGATATAAGGGTATAGAATCTCATGGATAGAATGTGGGTGTGTGGGTGTGTGTGTGTGTTTATGAGGGTGTGGTATGGGAACATGCATGTGTATACAGTACCTTATGTGTGAGCATGTGAATATATGTTAGAAATTAAAGAATTTATTTATGGACACTGAGGTCTTCTTACTGGTGGAATTTCCAGATGTTGTACAGTTTTTCCATCCCTAAGATGGCCCTCTTGTACCCACTGCTTGTCCCTATTTACCTGACAGGTATGATGTGTGGGAAAAATGAGAGAAGGGAAGAATGTTGCTGGAGGCCCTGGAGTAGTGCCAGGATGAGCAAGCATCCTCTTCCTTATCGTACTATTAGCCAACTTTTTACACTTCGGACAAGTCTCTTTTCTTGATAGGTAAGAAGTGGATTTATTTAGAGAGAAACACACTTCACAGACAGAGTGTGGGCCACCTCAGAAGGCAAGAACCACCTCAAAATATGGCATGGTTAGTTTTTATGGGCTGGGTAATTTCATAGGCTAAAGAGTAGGAGGAATTATTCCAACTATTTCAGGAAATGGGCAGGGATTTCCATGAATTGAGCCACCGCCCACTTTCCAGCCCTTTATAGTCAGCCTCAGAATTGTCATGGTGCCTGTGGGTGCGTCATTTGGCTTGCTGATGTGTTACAATGATCCTATATTGAGGATCAAGAGGCTCAAAGTCTAGTGGAAATTGACTTGTCTGCCATTTTGGACCCATTTGGATCTAATCAGTTTATGTCCTGTCCTCAGGTTTTATTATTTTCTTGTGCCCTGTCCCCTTCCCTCCTGTTTCAGACAAGTTTTCTCTAAAGCTTGGCTTCTCAATATTGTGTTTGTCAGGCCAAAAGTAGCTTTCACAGTGTTTCACAATGTTAAGCAGGATCACCAGGGAACTTGTTAAGACCACAGAATCTCAGCCTCACCCCAGACTTTCTGAATCTGGCTCTTCATTTTCGTAAGATCTCTGAGGTGACTCATCAAACACTAAAGTGTGAAAAGCAACATCTAGAGCTGACATGTCCAAGGAGGTACCCACCACATGTGGCCATGAAGCACTTGAATGTGCTGTCTGAATTGAGACTCACTATAAGTACAAAATACACAGCCAATTTTGAAGACCTAGTATGGTTAAATTGTGTTTGGATTACATGGTAATATGATAATATTTTAGCATATTGGTTAAATAAAATGTTACTAAAATTAATTTCATTAATTTTTTTCCAAATACATTTTTAAAACTATAGTTATTAGAAAACACGTGGGGACTTCCCTGGTGGTCCAGGGGTTAAGAATCTGCCTTGTAATGCAGGGGATGTGGGTTCCTTCTTCAGTCATGGAACTAAGCCCCTGCACCACAACTAGAGAGTCCATGTACTGCAACAAAAGACCCCACATGAGGCACTGAAGACCGTGGATCAGACTGCATTTCTATTAGAGCAGAGAGAAGATGCGTAAGAGTCCCTTGGACTACAAGGAGATCCAACCAGTCCATCCTAAAGGAGATCAGGCCTGAGTGTTCACTGGAAGGACTGATGCTGAAGCTGAAGCTGAAGCTCCAATACTTTGGCCACCTGATGCGGAGAGCTGACTCATTGAAAAAGAGCCTGATGCTGGGAAAGACTGAAGGTGGGAGGAGAAGGGGACGACAGAGGATGAGATGGTTGGATGGCATCACCAACACAATGGACATGAGTTTGAGCAAGCTCCGGGAGTTGGGATGGACAGGGGAGCCTGGCGTGCTGCAGCCCATGGAGTTGCAAAGAGTTGGACATGACTAAGTGACTGAACTGAGTGGGTCTCCAAGAGTGGTCCCTGAAGTTACAGTATCAGCACCACCTGGAAACTTGCTAGCAGTGCAGATCCTCGGGTTGGAAACTCTGGGGGATCAGGCCAGCCATCTTTTAACAAGATCGGCAGGTGATTCTGATACAGGTGCGGGTGCTAAAGCTTGAGAACCACAGCTAGAGAAGTAACCCTGATGTCAGAAGTGGGTTGTTGCCACTTAAATGACTTACCACATAGCAGACACACTTTTCTGAGGGCTAAAGAAGGACTGTTTGAGGATATTCACGACTTAGAGTACTCACTGTTATAAGAAATTACCACCCCCAGTGATCTAAGGTTACATCCCACCCCAACTCTCTCCCAACTTTCTGATCTTCACCTCCTGGGGCCTCAGCAGCCCCACTTGTAAAATGAGGGAGTTGGATTAAAGCTGTTTCAATGTCTTCCAGCTGCATGGAGCTGTCAGCTAAGAATTCCAACCATGGAGACACAGGACTACCTTGAACTGTAGCATGTTCTCTGTGTGGTAGATGACACTCAGGCGGAGAAAGCCGATGGCTGCAGAGAGAGTGTCGGAGGCAGAGGCGGCCTTCGCTGCGGCTGCAGGTGGGGGTAGCTTGTCCCGTGATGATGGTGGTGGCACCGTAGCTTGTGCAGCTTCCGAGGCTGTCAGGTGGGTGAGGTCTACGGTGATGCCCGTGGGCAGGTACTGAATGTTGCTGGCAGTATAATTAGGGATGGTGTCGTAGAAACAGGTGGGCACCCCAGGAACAGTCGTGGGCTGGAACAAGAGGAGGACCTCAAGGTCAGCCTCTGACACCATGCTTTGAGACTCTAATTACAGAAGAAGGTGGTTAAACCAGACTCAGCCTCTTACTCTATGCCCATTGCTATGAGTTGAGCTATATTCCCCAAAGAGATGGTAAGTCCTAGACCCTGGTACCTGTAAATAAGCTACCTGGTGCCTTGTTTGGAAATACAATCTTTGCAGCTGATCAAGTTGAATGAGGTCATTGGGACAGAGCTAGCCAATATAACTAGTGTCCTTAGTAAAAGGGGAAACTGAGGCACAGACATGCACCTGGGGAGAACATCACGTGAAGATGAAGAGGTCAGGGTGATGTTTGTATAAACCAAGGAAGCCTGCAGATTGCCAGCAAACCACCAGAACCCAGGAAAGGGACACAAAACAGATTTTCCCTCTTGGCCCCTAGAAAGCATCAACTCTGTGGACAGTTTGCTCTCAGACTTCCAGCTCCCAGATGCTGAGATAATAAATGTCTGTTGTTCTAAGTCACCCAGTTTGTGGTACTTGGCTATGGCAGCCCTAGCAAATGAATACATCCATTTAAACATACACAGGGATTTCCTTGGAGGTTGAGTAGCTAAGACTCCGAATGCCCAATGCTGGGGGCCTGGGTTGGATCCCCGGTCAGAGAAACGGATCCCACATGCCTCAGCTAAAGGTCCCACATGCCACAACTAAGACCCAGCACAACCAAATAAACAAATAAAAATAAAGAAAATAACACACACACACACACACACACACACACACACACACACACTGGCCTCATCTAACGGTGAAGGGCCTGCAGGAGACCTATCTGGAGACTGAGTTCTAAAGCAGGGCTCTGCTCCCCATGTTCTTACTGTCCATTATTGTGATCCCGAGGGCATCACTGATTTTCTCTGGCCTTCGTTCTCTCTATTTCTCAAAGGGAGAGAAACAGCATTACCTTATCTTTCTGCTTGGACTCACCAACAGATGGGAGGGAAAAATCACTTAAAATACTCAGTGCATTCCCACTGCAGTATAGCCATGTTCGGGACAAAGTGGGATTTGAAATGCTGTGGTTGTAGGAAAGAGAGAGTCAGTGAGCTGGTCCTTATTCAGGTCTCTGAATGAAACTGATCGCCTATCACATGCGACTGATAGAAACACCTCATCAGTTGCCATAGCATCATTTGCTTCCTGAAGATGATTACAGTTTAATCTATCAACATTTGGAAAGTGTTTCCTGGGTACCCAGTTACCCATGGGACACTTTTTACAGCTTCCTGCTCACTGGGGCAGTCTGCTCCTGCTCCTTACCTCCCAGAGGCACCCCCGCTCCCTGCAACTCTCCTCGGAGACAGCGGGCTGCTCAGGAAAGCAGTCGAACTTCTGCAGGTCACTGACCGGAAGATCCCACTGAATGGAGAATGTTTGTCCCAGTACCAGTCCCTTGAGGTCAGTGATGTTCACCACCTGAGGAAAGAGAAAGGGGCGTGATGACACATGAGACGAGGTGCAGCTGCCTGGATAATGTCCTTCTCTGATGGTCATGTAGTCAGGACCAGGGAAACCAGCCATTTGACCAACACCGCTTTGAAGTAGGAAATTCGTAATTCTCTTTTTTCTTCTCCTCTGGGTCTTTCAACCTCTCTGTCAGGAAAATGAATCTGACTTCCTCCAGACCTTTCTGAGCTCACGGAGCCAATGTGGGATATTGAATGGAAAGAGTTTCAATCTTGTTAAGGAACACAGATCACAGGCAGGGAGGTCATTTCAGATTCATTGTCCCCTGGGCACGGGGCTCAGACATTTTACTAACAATGGCAGTAATGACCAGAGCTAAACTTTACTGAGTCTGTCAAGCACTGTGATAATCACTTCATATGCATTATCTCTATGAGTCCTGTAAAGTAATCCTATGCTATGAATAATATGACTATCTCAGTTTTACAAATCACAACACTGAGGTTCAGAGAGGTTTACTGTTTTGCTCAAGATCTCACAGCTGGGGCTCAGCAGAGCTAGTATTAGAACCCTATTCTGCCTAACCCTAAAAAGTAAGCTCTTGTCCTTTTCTATGTGTGTTGTCAAGGTGGAAGGGGGCAGGGACTTCCCTGGTGGTCCAGTGGTTAGATTCTGCACTCCCAATGCAAGGGCAAGGGTTCGATCCCCGATCAGGGAACTAAGATTGTGCATGCTACACCATGCGGCCAAAAGAAGATTTAAAAAATAAAAATAAAATTAAAAAGAGGGCTGCCCTAAGGAACAGTGAATTTCCCAGTGCTTGAAATATTAACTAGCGACTGGGACTTTTCTTTTTGAATGATTATCACGTAAGGGAAACATTCCATAGAATAAAAGCAAATTACTCTTTGTGTTTGATTAAATTCTCATTTTCGGCAGTGGTATAAAAATAGTTTAGAACAGGAAGGAAAAATAGCAACTGTGTCTCAAAGATAAGTCCTTAATGTAAATGAGAGAACACAGGTGTCATTGTTCTCCAGAACTAGGCCAATGTATTGAATCATATTTTCTCTATCACATCTGACATTAGCACATATACTTTTAAATAGCCCAGAGAAGAACTGCCTTCTTCAAGGGTATTAACTCCTACTGCCTGCTTCAGTGTCCCGACGCAAGCAAAGCTCCAGGGTCCGTATCGAGCATGCACAGATTTCTCCTTCTACATTCTCCCTGTGGTTCCCCAGCAAGGGGGCTGTCTCTGTGCCCACCCAGATTCAACAGAGCAAGAACGAACTGACTGTCCGAAGCTCAGGCAAGGGCTGTTGGCAGGGGCACCGCAGCAAGGAACAATATCCCACCTTTGTTGATTCTGTGTAGGCAACGTTTGAAATGGGGGTGGTAGCATCATTTAGGGAGACAGTAAAATTAGTAGGTTTCTTGTCCATTCCCAAGATTGTGATATCTGTAAATGTGAGTTTGTCGGGGTCCGTATAATTAGCATGTATAATCGTTGCCAGGAGACGATTCTGTGGGGAAAAGAAGTCAGTTTAGAGACCAGGTATATCTCATTCTGATTGTGTCCAAATGCCTTTCCATATCTTTCTGAGATCCCAAGAGATCCTTTACCTGTGAGGTTCTAAATGGTGCCGGGTGATCATCCCCAGGGAATTTTTCAAGTGAGACTTGTAACAGTCTTTAAGTAATCTTTTAGTAATATTATGTACTTGTTTTAGTTTACTGGTTCTTTGTTGATTCTATTACTCAGAAAATATGTTGCTGACACCATGGAATTCTCAAACAGACAAAATGACATATGTACAAAAAGAGACACATAGGCATGTGAAGATATACACATTCATACACATACAAAATAATGCCCAAATTATTATTTTTTCTTTTAATGATAATGATGATAGCTAAAATTTATGAATGTTCACTGTGTGCCAGACCTTGTGCTAAGTATTTTACATGTATCATCTCATTCAATTCTCACAGCAAACTCTGAGACTGAGGCTCTAATAATCCCCGTTCTTCAGATGAAGAGCCTAAAGCCAAGATAATGTAGAAAACCTATCCAGGGAACCACAGTTCAAAAGTGACAAAGTTGAGTGATGACAAAAAGGTAGAACCGATGACTGAAGATAAAAAGGGAAACTTTTATGTTTAAAAAAATTAAGCATCCCACAGATACATGTCCAAATGATTTTTTACAAAAGCAGTGTAATGGAGAAAGAACAGCCTTTTCAACAGATGATGCTGGAGCCATTGGACATCCATAGGCAAAACGCGAAATTCAACCTAAACCTCATGTCTTATATAAAAATTAACTCAAAATTGGGAGTTCCCTGGTGGTCTAGTGGTTAGGACTTGGCGCTTTCACTGTCATGGCCTGGATTCAGTCCCTAATTGGGGAACTAAAGTCCCACAAGACCTGCAGTGTGGCTCAAATTTTTCTTTTAAATTTAATCTAAAAAAATTAACTCAAAATAGGTAATAAACTTAAATATAAAGGGTAGAACTATAAACATTTTAGGAAAAATGGGAGGAAGTACTGAAGAACTATGAAGAGTTCTTATACTAGACACCAAAAACATGATCCATAAATGGAAAAAATGATAAATTAGACCTTTGAAAATTAAAAAATTTTCCTCTGAGAAAGACTGTTAAGAAGATGAAAAGAGCAACCTACAGACTGAAAGAAAAAAAAATTTACAAACTATGTATCCAAGAAGGGAACTCTCAAAGCTGAACAGAAAACTAAGTTAAACAAGCCAATTAGAAAATAGGCAGAACTGGAACATTTTATCTAAGAGAGTATACAGCTGGCTAATGAAAAGACACATGAAAAGATGGTCAACATCATTAAATGTCAGATAAATACAAATTGAAACCACAATGAGCTATCACTGCTGCTGCTGCTAAGTCGCTTCAGTCATGTCCGACTGTGCAACCTCAGAGGCGGCAGCCCACCAGGCTCCCTGTCCCTGGGATTCTCCAGGTAAGAACACTGGAGTGGGTTTCCATTTCCTTCTCCAATGCATGAAAGTGAAAAGTGAAAGTGAATGGGCTCCAGTTGGATGAAACTGGAGCCCATTATACAGAGCGAAGTAAGCCAGAAAGATAAAGACCATTACAGTATACTAACACATATATATGGAATTTAGAAAGATGGTAACGATAACCCTATATGCAAAACAGAAAAAGAGACTCAGATGTGTAGAACAGACTTGTGGACTCTGGGAGAAGGAGAGGGTGGGATGTTTCAAGAGAACAGCATCGTAACATATCTAGGGTGAAACAGATCACCAGCCCAGGTTGGGTGCATGAGACAAGTGCTCGGGCCTGGTGCACTGGGAAGACCCAGAGGGATCGGGTGGAGAGGGAGGTGGGAGGGGGGACCGGGATGGGGAATACATGTAAATCCATGGCTAATTCATTTCAATGTATGACAAAAACCACTGCAATGATGTAAAGTAATTAGCCTCCAACTAATAAAAATAAATGGAAAAAATAAAAAAATAAAAATTTTTTTTTTAAAAAGTGAAAGTGAAGTTGCTCAGTTGTGTCTGACTCTTAGCGACCCCGTGGACTGCAGCCTACCAGGCTCCTCCATCCTTGGGATTTTCCAGGCAAGAGGACTGGAGTGGGTTGCCATTGCCTTCTCTAGAGCTATCACTACGCCTTTATCAAAATGGCTAATTTTTTTTTTTTTTTAGTGTGATAACATCAAATGCTGGTTACAATGCAGAGAAACTGGGTGACATACATTGGTGGTGGAAATGTAAAATAGTACAGCCATTCTGAAAAAGAATTCAGCAGTTTCTTATAAAACTAAGCATATAGTTACATAATACCCAGCAACTGCACTCTTGAGCATTTATCCCAGACAATTGAAAATTTGTGTTCACATAAAAATCTGTTCCTAGCAGCTTTACCTGCAATATCCCATGACTGGATTATTAGTCCCAGATTCCCTTACTTAAGTGCATAGTTAAACATATCTTGGAATGCTGCTCAGCAATAAAAACAAACTGACTTTTGACATGGAAAAGCTTGGATGAATTTTGAGGAAATTATGTTGCATTAAAAAAGCCACTTGCCAAGGCTTCATGCTGTATGATTACATTTACATAACATTTTTGAAAGGACAAAATTATAGAAATAGAGAGAAAATTTGTGGTTTCCAAGAACTAAGGATGAGGTTGAGGCTTGGGGCAGGTGGAGGCAAGTAGATTGGACAACAGGAGAGATCCTTCTGACCATGGAAATATTCTGCATCTTGATAGTGAGAGGGTAACAGGCATGAAGGCTAGGGGTCTCCAAATGGAGGAAATAGGTTGTAAGTGTCAGATTTTTTTTTGTCTCTCTATATATATAAAATTAAAAGGAGATTTCTCTTAAAATTCTGTATTGCCATGGCAACACCTGGTTCCACCTGAACTTGACTTTTTTCAAACCTTGAGCCAACCAATGTGTTTTTCTTATGGAAATGTTTTTCTTAAGCTATGCTAATGAGCTATGTATTTACCCTAGACTCTGTCTTTCTTCAAGTTGGTTCCACCTAAGACTCAGAACCAACTTGACACACCAGTGTGTTTTACTCATGCAAATGTTCTCTTAAGCTATGTTAATGAGACTATGTATTTGCTTGAAAACCTGACTTTCTTCAAGATTCATGTCAATCATTTTATGGCCCGGGATGACTCACCTTGTGTCAACGTTATCTTAAAATACATGTTGTGGGTGAGGGGCCTGGTGCTACTCTCCGAGTTTTGAGACATTTCCTTTCTCTAATTAGCAGACTGCTAGTAACTATATAACTCCCTTCTAAAGACTAGCATGGTGTAGGGGGGGGTAGGGGGAGTGGGCACTCTTTCTGCCCCCTTCTGATATCTATGTCAGAAGCTTCCTCTATCTCTTTTATACTTTAATAAAACTTTAATACACAAAAGCTCTGAGCGATCAAGCCTCATCACTGGCCCCAGATTGAATTCCTCTCCTCTGGAGGCCAAGAATCCCGATGTCTTTCATGGCTCAGCAACAGCCTTTCAATAGCATAGATGTCAATATTCTTGTTGTAAAGTTGTACTATAGTCTTATAAGATGTTCCAATTAGGTGAAACTGGGTAAAGAGTACAAGGGAACTCTGTATTATTTCTTATAACATGGGGCTCTATAATTATGTCAACATAAAAAGTATCATTTAAAAAGCAATATGGGACTTCCCAGACTTCCCTGGTGGCCCAGACAGTAAAGAATCCACCTGCATTGCAGGAGACCTGGGTTCGATCCCTGAGTTGGGACGATCCCCTGGAGGAGGGCATGGCAACCCATTCCAGTATTCTCGCCTGAAGAATCCCCATGGACAGAGGAGTCTGGTGGGCTGCAGTCCATGGGGTCGCAAAGAGTCAGACAGCACTGAGCAACTCAGCATATGGGACTTCCCTGGTGGTACAGTGATTAAGAATCTGCAATGCAAGGGATGTGGGCTTGATTCCTGGCCAGGGAACTAAGATCCCACATGTCATGGAGCAACTAGCCCATGCATGGCAACTAGAGCCAAATTCAGCCAAATAAATAAATATTTAAAAAATAAAAGGCAATATGAATTTAAAAGAAAGAAGAAATAAGGGAGAGAGAGTCCCACACAAGAAAGCTCTGCCCATGCACAAACAGACATCTAAGAAAACCAATTCAGCCTTCTCCCATCCCCTTCCAGCCTTACTGCCATTCTTCCTCTTAGTTCCCCTGAGAAGCAGACTCCAGGCAAGTAATGCACTGCATCTCCTAATCTCTCAAAGCCACCACTTAATACCTGTGTCCAAGGCCAAGCTTTAGTGGCTAGAAAGGAAGTTCCTTGATGGAACAACTTCAAAAAGGCTCTACATACCTCATCACCCCCCATCCACACCCCACCCACTTGTATCCTCTCAAATAAGGACACATCTTGGAAGCCCAGACTCATCATATAAAACTCGAAAGCAATCTTTTTTTTTTTTTTTTTTTTTCAGAAAAACAGACAACTTCTTCACCAAACTCATGCTGATTTTCTATTGGTTTATGTTTCTAACACAGATTAAAATTTTTCATTTTAATGCTAATCCTTTCTGGGACTGTGGCACTGAGGCACTGCCCACAAAGGCAAGCAACTCCAGAAAACCCAAAACTTAAAACAGCAGTCACAGAAAAGAGCAGGCACTGGGGGTTCCCCCAAAACAGTACTTACAGAGGTGACGGAGAAACTATACAGAATATAATTATTTCCAGTTACAGCATCTGAAAGAGAAAGATGGAGGAGGGACAGTTACTACCAGAAGCAGAACAGTTGGGCATCCTCTTCTCTCCACTGGGAACGCCTCTGCCAACTAGCTCTGCTCACCCAAGTTCTACCTGTTTTTTGCAGACTCCACAGAGGTCTCCCGGACAACTCCAACCACCGGTAACTACTCCCTCCTCTGAACTCCATGGCATAGATGGAACCATTTTGTTGGCATTTAAAGCGTTTTGGGGGGCTTCCCTGGTGGCTCAGTGGTAAAGAATCTGCTTGCCAGTGCAGGAGATCCGGGTTCGATCCTTGGTCCCGGATGATCCCACATGCCATGGGGCAACTAAGCCTGTGCACCACAGCTGCTGAGCCTGTGCTTTAGAGCTTGGGAGCCACAACTACGGAAGCCCACATACCCCAGAGCCTGCGCTCCACCACAAGAGAAACCACCACCATGTGCAGCCCGTGTCCGTCACAAGAGAAAAAGCCCACACAGCCATGATGACCCAGCACGGCCGAAAATAAATAATACAGTAAATAAACAAATAATTAAAAAACCATTTTGACTTGCATTTGCAGTTATCTACACGCCCTTCCTCTCTCTGGACCAAGACTTCCTCAAGGGCAACGGCTGTCCTGTGTGCTAAGTCATTTCAGTCGGGTCTGACTCTTTGTGACCCCATTATTATAGCCCGCCAGGCTCCTCTGTCCATGGGAATACTCTGGGCAAGAATACTGGAGTGGGGTGCCATGCCCTCCTCCAGGGGATCTTCTAGACCCAGGGATCTCACCTGCATCACTTATATCTCCTGACTTTGCAGATAGGATCTTAACCCACTGAGCCACCGGGCAAGTTTAGGCCCTGCACATAGCCCAATAATAAATAGCCAAGAACTATTAATAAATGCTAATTCTATGTAGGACAGATTTTTATATAATGAGACCTGAAGTTTATGTGAGGTACTTATATGTGAAAAAAACACTGCACAAATTAGATACTTGCCTCTCAATAGCAACCAAGGCAATATTTTACATTGTATTAATAAATTATAGCTTCCATTGGAGAAGGCAATGGCAACCCACTCCTGTGTTCTCGCCTGGAGAATCCCAGCGATGGGGGAGCTTGGTGGGCTGCTGTCTATGGGGTTGCACAGAGTCGGACGCGACTGAAGCGACTTAGCAGCAGCAGCAGCAGGTGGTGCTAGTGGTAAAAAAAAAATCTGCCTGCCAATGCAGGAGACATCAGAGCTTCAGGTTTGATCCCTGGGTCAGGAAGATCCCCTGAAGTAGGAAATGGCAACGTGTGCCAGTATTCTTGCCTGGGAAATTCTATGGACAGGTGAGCCTGGCAGGCTACAGGCCATGGGGTCACAAAGAGTCAGACGCAACTGAGCACATATACACATTAACATAATGTATTATTCTGGCATTAATAATGACATCCAGAGAACAGGATAAACTAAATCCAATAATATCTTTTGCTTTGATAGAGTCGATAACACAAAAGTTGCTCATTTGAAGTCTATTTTAATGTATGTGTTTGACTAGTGGAACTTAAAGAATGCATTGATTCTAAGCTTTAGAAATAAGCATCAGTGATAACAAAGCTCGTGCATACTGGGCAGTCTGCCAAGATGAACTGCCATTAAGAAGCGCAGAGATGGGACCATAAAGAAGTCTACCTTTAGAGACACCGTCATCCCAGTACAGTTCTCCCTTTGCTTCTCGCTTATAGTCCAAGGCAATGATGAGTCCCAGAGAGTTCTTCCGGCTGTAAAAGAGCAATTCTCAGTTTCAGAGAATGAAGAAGAGATAGAATAGTCTTAAGCCAGCCCCCTTCATGCCCCAGGAACAGACTATCTTGGAGACAATCTCAGGTATTAAGTAGATGCTGATGCTGTCTGAAAACACGGAAGCTGGGTGTGGGTAGACAGCAGAGACAAGTAGTGAATGAGCTTAAAAAGAACAGTAGATGGAGGCAGTTCCTGCTGAGAACCGCACTTATGATAATACTAACAATTAGTACTTACTGGATGCTTTCCACGTGGCAGGCACTCTTCTAAGCATCCCATATGCCTTAAACCATTTCTATTATTTCATCTGAGCCTCTTAATAACTCTAAAAAGTTGAAATACCACCATCTCCAGTTTACTAATGATGAGCAGAGACACATACAGTAAGTTGCCCGTGGTGACACTTCTTGTATGTAGCAGAGCTGAGGCTCGAACCCAAATTTTCTGACTCTTGACCTTAAACCTATGTTGACTTTCATCTCTTACCTCCTATTAACTTGCATTGTCTCATGCCTAAGGAAATCTACTTGAAGACACTTTCTAACTTGGGGAATCCTCATGAGTGATTATTTTGACCATCCTTACAATTTGATGCAATTTACAAGTGAAAGACAATGGGAATGTAAAGGAACCGAGGCTACATTTATCCCCTGCTAAATGAAGATGCCAATTCTGGGCTTGAGAGGAAGTGAGTAAGATGAGTTACTGTAGCTATTTTCCCTTAGTTGATCCACTTTCAGTTCCAATTTTTCTTTCCCATAACACTCTGCCCCCTTATAAGAGTAAGGAGCTTACCTGGCCTCTGTGGTCGTGTTTGGCTTCTGGGTGGGAAAGATGTAGCCCCCTCGGAGGTGAAGTCCTATCTTATCACCTGGCAGAAGCATCTCCACAAACTGTTTCCTCCATTCTATGGCTACTTGCTAACCAATAAAAGGGGAAAAGACCAGATAATACATTGTTTGGGCTACAAGTGACATTGGAATTATCTAGTTCAGTTGCTTCATTCTAAAGAAGAGAAAAACAGAGGACCCCAACCACCACCACACCTCCCAAAGTGAAGTGACTTGCCCAAGGCACATAGGAAATAGCAGAGCCAAGACTCCAGCCTATCCTATTTCCTTATATTACACCATGCTGTGTGTGATTCCACACTTGGGTTTTAATTCTGTCGATCATCACAACCTAAGGCCCACTACTAGTCCACATAGCTGCAGAATAGCCAGTCAAATCTCCTGAAAATTTCCATAAGCCTACTCTAGTTATTCAAATTATTTCATTGTACCCCAGGAAAGGCCTTCTTCCCAGGAACGCACCCATAAGCAACTAAGTGTAAAGCCTTGTTTTATTAGCCTACCCCAAGCGCCCAAGACTACTGCCTCACTCACCGTTTCATAGTCGTACCAGATGGCGTCAGGTATGTATGCTCTTGCATAGTTCAGACCCTGGGGAAACATAACGGTGAGCAACACTGTCACAACCCTTTACAGTTTACACGACACCCTCACCCGAGGTGGTGTGTGCTCACTGCAACACTCCTGAGAGAAAGTTGGGATCACACATCCTACACGTAAAATCCTCAGAAAAACTGGGCAGATTAACCAAAACAGAGCTGTTCCTAGAAGTGAAGACTGTTTTGCTTGGAGACTGCTGAGAAAAGCAGAGAAAGCGTATTCCCTGGGTCCCTTGTGTAATCTGATAGAAGGAGCATGAAGCAGCTAGGCCCTCCGGAGAGCTTTGTAGGAGGACTACTTGTGAGCTAGCAGGACCTACCATGAAACGCTGGGGCTAAAATATCAGCTCCAAGGGCCTTTGACTTGAGTCCATGGGCCATCTCTCATGTTTATAAACAGATCAGCATAATCCTGACCCCTCTCCTACTCTTCCCTACTCAGCCCTGCCCTTGATTCTACTTGGTCCTTCCTACAGGGACTCCAGAGTAACACCCTCCCCTTCCCCAGCACCCCTCTCTCCCTCCACACTCTTCTCCCCACCTCTTCTCTTCCCCCACCCCGACTTTAGGAAACACATCCCCTCTGGTCAATGGCAAGCACAGACAGATGATCAGCCTGAACTCCCAGGTATACAAATCCCCCATCAGTACCAAGGCCACATGCTTAAGGAAACAAGCTTTAAGGCAATTTTGCAAAATGGAGATTGCTTTGCTTGGCAAATTGAGAGTGAGATCAATAGTTACTACTTTTTATAATTTCCAAATTGTCATGCTCTCTCCCTCCTATTTGTAGTCAGATTTATCTTTAAACACAGACACTCGAGACCCAGCTTATTCCGCTGTAGATCCACGAGAACAAGTGGGAGAGTCCACCCCATTGTTCAGATTATAAACACACTTCATATAAAACAGGAGTGATGAGGAGTCCAGGTCCCCAGAGGAACTGCTCATGCACCTCCCAGGTAGCTGGGTCCTGGTAGAACCTGGAAAACAGAGAAGGCAGGTAAAGCCTGAGTACAGAACAGCCGAACATGGTTTGGCAGCAGGGTCCTAACTAACCTTGTTGCTACTAGCAAGGTAAGTGACGTTATGATCTGAAAGGGAGTCTTTGCAGGTCAGGAAGCTTACTCGTGGACGAGGGGCCTTGCTACGGTCTCCCCCAGGGTATGAGCTCGGTAGAAAAGGGTGTAGAGATAGGGCAGCAGGGTGTAGCGGATGTTCAGATAGTATCTGGAGGATTCCAACAGCATAGCATTGTTTTCACTGAAGGCAGCAGGATCCTGGTCCTAGAAGGAAAAGTAAGCAATTACTAAATATTTCCATCAAATCTCTGAAGCTCTCTTGGGATAAGAAGCTTTCTCAAGTGAAAGCAGTCATGTTTCCCAATTCAGAGGATGTTAAAGGATTTCTAGAACTGCAAGGATCTTGGTTCTCCTTATTCATTCTATAGATGGAAAAATAGTATCAAAGATTACATGACTTCCCCAGTGTCAAATTTTAAGCGAGTGGCAGAGTTTAAATTTGATACATCTGCCAGTCTATGATGCATCTGCAGCCTCAGGGTGATCAAGAGGCCTCCAGAAGTGGCCATGGAGATAAAGGGGCTATAGTGGGCCCTGCTCCCCTAGAGCTGTTGCTCCAAAGTATGTTATTTATTAAGGTTTCTGATAATACTTCACTTGGCATATAATGCAATAAAGTTGTGAAAACTGAAAGTGCTGTTGCTCGGTCTTGTCTGACTCTTTGTGACCCCATGGACTATAGCCTGCCAGGCTGCTCAGTCCATGGAATTCTCCAGGCAAGAATGCTGGAGTGGATTGCCATTCTCTTTTCCAGGAGATCTTCCCAGCCCAGGGATCGAACCCAGGTCCCCTACATTGCAGGTAGATTCTTTACCATCTGAGCCACTCCTACTATTTGAAACCAATGGCCTTAAGCCACACTGCCTACCACCATGATGTGCAATCCTTCTCTCTCTTTCCTTACAGTTTTGGAAATTTGTAATTTTAAAATTTATGTCTGGTTTTGTCTGTAATGTTTTCATCATCAAAATATGTTTTATTTTCTCTATTCCAAAGACAGTGACTTCTATTTGTTCTTCAATGTACAATGTGCAAAAAAAAAAAAAAAAAAAAAATCATGAGTATAGCTTTTAGTAGATAGTGTTGTCTTTTAGTCACTGAGTCAAGTCCAACTCTTCGTGATCCCATGGACTGTAGCCTGCCAGGCTCCTGTCCATGGGATTTCTCGAGCAAGAGCAATGGAGTAGGTTGCCATTTCCTTCTCTAGGGAACTTCCAGACCCAGGGATCGAATCCACATCTCCTGTTGAGCAGGTGAGCTCATTGAGCCACCTGAGAAGCCCCTAGTAGATTTTCTCCAAGAACAGACCAAAAAAACCCTTTTAGATGGAAAACCTAATTTGCTTCCCAGAAACAGAAATTTTCCATAAATGATGAGCAGTTGTTATGTTCATTTTCACTATAATTAGAAAGATGTGAAAGATATGTGTGCCATATTTAGATCAGTCATCTTGTATTCTATTTCTGGAATAACTTTAGAGAAAATTGCTTAAATTTTTTCTTTTATCCCTAAGATGCCCATTTCACCCCTTCCACATAGAACTGTTCCATGAGACCACTCAATCTCCCCAGTGTGAGACTCATGAAAATCCTGAGGCCAAACACCAAAGAAAATAACACTCCATAGCCTCCATCAGTTTGGTCTCCAGCAGAGAAAGTCCAGAGTTGCACCATCCATTATGGTGGTTACATGGTACATGAGGCTACTCCACATTTGAGATGTGGTTAGTAAGACCAAGGAATAGAACTTTCCATTTTATTTTATTTTAATCCATTTAAATTTAAACCTAAAAATGGAATCAACATAAAATATTTTTTCCATTAAACATTATTATTTTGGTAGGATTTCACTTTACTCCAACAATTAAAAAGTTAGCATCCTAATTGATATGCATTGTCAAGTGTAGAATGCACATTTAAATTTGAAGGCTTAGTAGAAAACAAAAAGAATATAAAATAGCTCATTAACATTATGTGTCAAACCCAGATTGAAATGATAATTTTAGGGATATATTGAGTTATATAAAATATATTAAGAATAATTGACCCCATTTCTTCTCATTTTTAAAAAATTTACACTTAAACTTAGATATATGGCTCTCATTATTATTCTACTGAATGGCACTAGTTGAGAGGAAAGGAAAAAGGCCCTGGAACCCAAAAACCTAAGTGATCTGAGTGCACTTGTCTGTATTAAGTGTTTCCAGGCCATCTCTTCAGGAAGTGAGCCCACGCTACCTGCTTCCAGCCCCTTGCTTAGAAGTCCAGCAATAGTTTCTCTCTCTCTAGATCACCAATAGCTAGGAAAGCCCAGGGATAAAATACTTGGCTGTGGGTCTTTCCCAGGTTAGAGACATGTCATTGGATAAAATTGAGAACTGAAACTAAAATGACCATTAATAAGTTACTCTAATTAGTCTATTAAGAGCTAAACCATTCAAATGAAACATTTCAGCTGTGGATGAGGTCATTAAAAGAAAGAGCATCCCACCTTACTCATCCCTAGCATCACCAAAGACATCTCCTTAGGGGGGACTTGGAGTAAGTGTCTGTCGACAGAGGAGTGGATAAAGATATGATGCATATACACAGTGGAATATTACTCAGCTATAAAATAGAGCAAAATGAAATAATGCCATCTGCCGCAACATGGATGGACCTAGGGATTGTCACAGGGAGTGAAGGGCATCAGAAAGAGAAAGACAAATAGAGGGTATCACTCATATGTAGATTCCAAGCAAATGGTACCAGAGAATGTATTTACAAAAGAGACATAGAGTCACAGACGTAGAAAACAAACTTGTGATTATGAGAGGGGGAGGGGTGGGGGCAGGGATAAGCTGGGAGATTGGAACTGACACATACACATCACTGTATATAAAACAGACAACTACTAAGACCTCCTATGTAGCACGGGAAACTCTACCCAATACTCTGTAATGAACTATATGGGAAAAGAATCTAGAAAGAGTGGATATGCGAATATGTATAATAGGTCCACTTTGCTGTGCATCTGAAACTAATACCACATTGCAAATCAAACGTACTCCACCTTTTAAAAAAAATGGAATATAGGGGGAAAGGAGACACGCTACTAGGCGAAATGTCAATTTTACAGTCATTCCGGAAAGCAATCTAGGAACATATAATAAAATTTAATATACTTCAGAAGAGGGGACTTTGAACCTACAGCTATACTTGCCCATAAAAAACAGGACCTTATATAGAAGAGGCTAAAAGTATGATGAGTCATGAGAAGCAGTGGGGGTGGTCTCATGAACCATTCCTAGAAAGACAGAATGTGTAACGGGGTGAAAACAAAGTTCAAGTCCCTGGCCTGTCCCTGCCTAAATCCTTCCTCCCCAGTCTCCCTTATCTTGGAGGAGTTTCCCTTGTATTAACTGAAGAAAAACCCAGTGGACTCTGTCTCAACTTATATAAGGTAGTAACAGAAGCAATGGGGCTTTGCTGGTGGCTCAGCGGTAAAGAATCTGCAGGCTAATGTAGGAGATCCTACATGGGTTTGATCCCTGGGTCTGGAAAATCCCCTGGAGAAGGAAATGGCAACCCACTCCAGTATTCTTGCCTAGGAAATCCCACGGACAGAGGAACCTGGAGGGCTGCAGCTTATGGGGTCACAAGAGAGTCAGACGAGACTTAGAGACAAAACAACAACAAACAACAGAATCAATAGCAGCACCATGGACACTTTCACAATGCTTCTCACCTGACTGGTGAGTTTCCAGCAAT
This sequence comes from Odocoileus virginianus, assembly GCF_023699985.2. Taxonomy (NCBI): domain Eukaryota; kingdom Metazoa; phylum Chordata; class Mammalia; order Artiodactyla; family Cervidae; genus Odocoileus; species Odocoileus virginianus. The sequence goes on from NC_069674.1 coordinate 13,180,380, forward strand.
GGAACCATTTAGTTACATACATTCTATTCCCCACTTACTCTAGTCCCCAAACCCTGCTTTGGAAACCTATCACCCAAGGTTTATCTATTCTGTCTCTGCACTTAGGGCCACCCTGTAGGATTTTTTTCAAGATCTCTCCTTGAGTATAAATAGATCATAAAATTCAAGAAGTCTCCATCATTTCTCTTGGAACCTTACCCTGAACCCAGGCCCATTGTGATTCCTTGACAGTGGATAAAATGCTCCCAGCTGCATCCACCGTCTGCAGAGCTCCTCTGTGACATTCCCTGTATAACCACAGATGTTGGCACCTACCTGGAGAATTAGCACACACACAAGCACAGGGTCAGTGAGAGAGGAGACAGCATTGACTGTGTACCTATATGATAAGGAAAAATAGCATCTCTTATTTCCATCCTTCCATGTGTAAGGAAGTCCCAGGCTTTCCAGGAAAGCCTCCAGCCAAATGGGAGAAAGAAACAAGTATGCATGGCAAATCTCCTGACAAGAAGAAAACTGACTGTCATATTAAGGGCTCTTCCTCAACATCAGGTTTCACTTTCAAGGCCTGGCATTTATGGATGCTCTGCGGATGGGATTTTCTGTGATACTAATATGTGTTAACGTTTACCATCCTACCTTCAGAAGACAGCTCACAAGGCACATAAAAATTGGTTTCCCCAGGCTTCCCTGGTGGTCTAGTGGTTAAGAATCTCCCTGCCAATGCAGGGGACATGGGTTTGCTCCCTGGTCCAGGAAGATCCCACATGCCGTGGAGCAATTAAGCCTGTGCCCCACAAATATTGAGCCAGCACTCTAGAGCCTGAGAGCCACAACTACTGAAGCCTGCGGGCCTAGAATCCGTGCTCTGCAACAAGAAACCACTGCAATGAAAAGCCTGAGCACCGCAACTAGAGAGTAACCTCTACTCACGGCAACTAGAGAAAGCCCATACACAGCAATGAAGAGGCAGCACCGCCAAAAAAAACTGATTTTCCCAATACACATCACAGTGAAATACATGCTCCTTGGTTTTCAGACACCCTCAAAGTCTGGTGATGAGAACAATGTCAAAGAACAAAGGGTGAAAATTCCTTGTTTCAGAATGAAACTCACCATGGGGATGCCGAATAGGTTGAACTCCAGGATACCAGGGATGGACCATCGGAGATCGTCCCATCTGGCTGCATTGTCCCCCAACCAATGAGCAGCAAATTTGCCAGATCCCGCAAAAGTAGAACGTGATAAGATGAAGTGTCTCTTATTGGAGAAGATAGTCCCCATGGCCCTGAAAAGGAATACAGTCAACTGAGCTGGAATGACTAGGACTCACCTACCCCTAGGGCGATAATGGGCTTCCCAATCAAACTCAGAAAAAACACCAAAGTGTCAGGAATCAGGAAAGCAAACTAGTTTGGCATGTTTAAGAGCTTCTTTCTCTCTTCTGGATAAAGTTTCAGATCTCACATGACAATACAAACTTCTACAGGCCAGCCCTGCAACAAGGAATTTCTCTAAGCTTCTATCCTCTTGATTATGTTTTCTCTATCTTGTTAGAACTCGTTGTGCTCTGCCTTTTGGGTCAAAACTACTCTGGAACCATGTTTTGGGTTCTTGGCCCTATCTTCTCCCTCTAGACATGGTTTCTTCAGTGTTCCTGGCTCCATGCCTTGCTGCCCATCAGTAATCCTGTTCAGCACAACACCAGCTCAGGCTGGAACCCAGTACCCACAGCTGGCCCAAGAAGAGAGTGTGTACACCGGTTGGGCTCCAAGCACCTGGTTCCTCTGAAGCTTCACAACTTATTATTAGCAATGTCCAATATGAAATTTGTAATCTATGCAAAATAATGATTGAAATGAGAAAAACAAATGAACTGATGAGTGAAATGTCAAAGATGATATATGGCACTCTTTATAAAGTTAAAAACAACTAAAATATATTTTCCTTGTATTACACATAAAATATTACATATCAAATAAAACTATATAGATAAGAGAGCAAAGGAATTAAAAACAGAATTCAGAGAGATAATTGCATATAGTTAAAATTATTAATAATATTATTAACTATATATTTTATCCCACCCTGAATCCTGAAGCTATTATCTCTAAATTCTGTTTTTAATTCCTTTGCTGTCTTATCTATATAGTTTTATTTGATATGTAATATTTTATTACATGTTTTATATGTAATACAAGGAAAATATTTATATTTTTTGTTAGATGTAGGCTATTTTCTTAGCTTCTATTCTGCACCCTTTCTTACATAGGTATTTTACTAAAAGGCCTCTGCCATCTTTCTTCATTCACACTAAATAGTTCATGCCTTCCTTTAGACTCCAAAATTGAACAATAATACAACTACAAGACAATAACACAATTGCTGCTAGCTCTTTGCAGGCCAGTTCTTTTATCTTTCCTTTCAACACATGGTCTGAGAAAAAGTTGCCACCAGGCATCAGGCAATTTCTCATAGACACCAACACAACCACCAATGCTTCCTTCCTTCACATGCCTAAGGATTTTATGGAGAGTCTATACATGTAGAAGGACTTATAATGACAAAAGGGGGGAAATTCTGAGTTAGGAGGCTGGTTCATGAAAAAGACATGCTCTATTCTGACAGTTCAATGACCAAAAGATGGGAGTAGGTTGGAGGAGGGGACGTACTCCAACTCTCGTCCTTGTCTCTCTTTTGATCTAGATTGGCAGACACTTTGCCCTTACTGATGTTGGTCAGAGGGATTATTGGCTTCTGCAGTCATCAGTCATGAAAGAAACACCGTCAGCTTTATAGAGTGAAACTCAAACAGGGATGACATTATCTGCAGTCACAGTTTACTTAGAGCTGGGCCGTTAAGGTAACACGGAGGAGATAACTGTTTTTTTCCCAGCTCAGAGATAAAGTCTTGTTCAGAGATCCTTTCATTCCTCTTTCCCACCATTCAGGTTTGACCTATTTATGGTCAGGTTCTGATCTCTGAGAGAATCTGGTCTTCTGCTTTCAGCCTAGATGGAAGTGAATTTCCTCCTTTGGGTATATCAGTAACCACTTTCCCCAGACTGGACTGCCAGCTAAAATGGAGCCAAATACTCATTAGATCTAAGACTTAGTGTGAAAGTCAAAGTGTTAGTCACTTAGTTGGGTCAAACTCTTTGTGACCCCATGGACTGTAGTCCACCAGGCTCCTCTGTCCATGGAATTCTCTAGGCAAGAATACTGGAGTGAGTTGTCATTCCATTTTCCAGGGGATTTTCCCAATTCAAGGATCAAACCCGGGTCTCCTGCACTGCAGGCAGATTCTTTACCATCTGAACCACCTGGGAAGCCACAAGACTTAAGTTCTCCTGATACCCAGATCCCATTTGTTTTTCAGCCATCTCTGCCTGCCACCTGAAGGCTAAGTTATGGTTATTTCCACAGTTCTCTGGAAATTTAGGTCATTCTGCCTGACCAAGGGAAGTTAGAAGGGTGCTTACTCCTTACTCAATCATAGTTACCTTTTAACTCTCAACCATAGCTAGTAGAATGTTTTAATCAACCCCATCATGATGTTAAAGCATTTTGTCACATGGAGACACTAACAATAATGCAATTTAAAGTCTATTTCCTTCCTACTACCCTTCCTTACTCTTCTTTTTTGCCCTGACCATTTATCCCCTCTCCCTCTTACCTTCCATCCTTAGATTGGTGCATCTAAGTGTACGGATAAAATAGGAAGGGACTATAGGAAACATGGTCTTCCCTGGTGGCTCAGATAGTAAATAAAGAATCTGCCTGAAATGCTGAAGACTCAGGTTCAATCCCTGGGTCTAGAAGATCCCCTGGAGGAGGAAATGGCAACCCACTCCAGTATTCTTGCCTGGAGAATCCTTTGGACAGAGAAGCCTGATGGGCTATAGTCCATGGGGTCACAAAGAGTCAGATAGGACTGAGTGACTAACACTACTGCTGCTATAGAAAACATTGATCCAAGTCTCTCATTTCAAAGATGGGGAAATTGAGTCTTATTCATCTAGTTTATTTCTCATGAAAGGTAGAGAAAGAGAAAAAGAAGCCAGAAAAGACAAGACAGAAAATCAGAAATGTGTGTCCTTTTTGAAGCTTGTCTCTCATTGAAATAAACACTTTTTCATTTACTAGGCAAGGGTCTACTCTGATCTGGATGATTCAGCATTAATAAAAAATCATGATGGCAAAATGGTGCTGGAAGAAAAAATCAACACAGACTCTGCCTCTAGAATTAGGTTCCTGAGGGGCCCATCCTGACCTTCTCTTCCTCAGGCCCAGTATTTATTCATTCAACAAGCATGTCTTCAGTTCACACACTAAGGACACATGGGCAACTTTGACCTGCATAAAAACTGACAGTCTAGCAATAAAAAAGAATATTAAAAAATAATAAGATTTTGGCACATTAAGCATATTGTAAACCTATGGTTTTTCTAGTAGTCATGTTTGGAAGTAAGAGCTGGACCGTAAAGAAGGCTGAGCGCCAAAGAATTGATGCTTTTGAACTCTGGTGCTGGAGAAGACTCTCGAGAGTCCCTTGCAGTCAATTCTAAAGGAAATCAACCTTGAATATTCACTGAAAAGACCAAGGCTAAAGCGAAGCTCTAATACCTTGGTCACCTGAAGTGAAGAGTCGACTCACTGGAAGAGACCTTGATGTTGGGAAAGATTGAGGTCAGGAGGAGAAAGGGGCAGGAGAGGATGAGATGGTTGGACGGCATCAGAGAGTCAACAAACATGAATTTGAGCAAACTCCGGAAGATGGTGAAGGACAGGGAAGCCTGGCTGTGCTGTAGTCCACGGGGTCACAAAGAGTCAGAAAAGACTGAACAACTGGACAATAACAGCAGCAAGTGCAGATTTATCTGGGTAGCCTGTATTTTTATTGACTGAATCAGGCAACCCTAGTGTGGTGATCTTAGTACATTCAGTAATAGGACCCAAGCAAGTACTAATGTCCAACTGGGACTTCTAAATACCTTGTATGTTAATACCTTTGAGTATCTTCAAAATAATGAAGTTCCTAAAATAATGAAGCCAATCTTTGAAATAATGAAGCCAATCAAAAATAATCCTGCATAAAAACCTGGGATTATAAGGAAAATCTCTTAATTATCCTGTCAGATCTGAGTTTCTATATGCCTATAACCACTGAAATATTTGAAATATACAGTGATGAAAGACAAGAGAAACCCTTCATCTCCCACCTCCCCAGATCTGGAATTAGGAGGAAAACCCATGCTTACGAGTCCGTGGCTCTTGCCATGTTGTAGCCATACAAGCTGTGGACATCGTAGTGAAGGCCCCCAGAAAACTCCGTGTCCATGCAGAGGGTTCTTGAGAAAAGCAAGCCGTCCAAAACTCCTGTGGGAAAACACCCATCTGTGAGGCACATCCCTGTCCACCAACTGGAACAAAAGCACCACCCAATCACTTGTGTCTTGGTTACTGACCTTCCCTGACAGTCTCCACCTGACAAAATCCTTTCCAGATTTTAAATACCCTAAATGCCACTTCCTACCTTTGGCCTGGGCTTCCCAGGTGGCTTGGTGCTAAAGAACCTGCCTGCCAATGCCGGAGACACCAGAGATGTGGGTTCGATCCCTGGGCCAGGAAGATCCCCTGGAGAAGGAAATGGCAACCCACTCCGGTACTCTTGCCTAGAGAATCCCATGGACAGAGGAGCCTGGCGGGCTACAGTCCTGGGGTCATAGAGTCAGACACGACTGAGCACACACGCACCTGGGGCCTACGCTGAGCTGGATCATTAAAATTAATTTGCACTTTCATGAGCTCACAAAGAATGCTACTTAGGCAAGTGAGAAAACATGTTCAGAGCAATGGTTCATCTGCGTTTAAATATAAACAAAGCACTTGCATTTATCAACATGTACTTTGTCAAGAAGAATAGAGAACAAGGCAGTGAACATTTTCACTTTTATATTGTAGACATTCACACCCCAGTTAGAGTTTTTTTTAAAAAATGAGATAAGATATTTGAGTGTTTTCATTAATAAGAATTCAGATCTTGCCTCTAGAAACCACTACTATTTCTGTATTTTCCTTTTCTCATGCCTAAGATGCTCAGTATTTTCTGCCTTATCTGCAATTGCCTTTTTTTTCATTTTCTTTATTAGCTTTTATTGAATATAGTTGATTTATGATGTTGTATTCATTTCTGGTATACTGCAAAGTGATTCAGATATATATGTATATGTGTGTGTGTGTATATATGTGTGTGTGTGTATATATATATATATGTTTATTTATTCCTTTCCATTATGATTTATTACAAGATATTGAATCTAACTCCCTGTGCTGTTCAGTAGGACTTCGTTGGCTACCTATTTTATACATAGTAATTTGTATCTGCTAATCCCAAACTCCTAATTTCTGCACCTGCTTCTTTTCCCTTCTCCTTGAAGACTGATGACTGGGGACCCTCCTTCCTGAAGCCTTGTCTGCACATAGGACCTCAGTATGAGACACAGTTTCAGAAAATTTTTTTCAGAAATAAAGAAAATTCTGTTTCTGGCACAATTCAGATTGTGGAATGAGATTCGCAACGACTTTGATTATAAGAAACGACACTAAAATTTTCCCAGGGTCAAAGTTAATTTATCTAAATCTTTATCACACTAAGGTAGACTGTCCAGTCCTGAAAATGCAAAAAGCAAACCAGCTACAAGGCAAAGCAGCTGGTTATATACAAAGAGAGACTAAGCACCAGGAAGTAGAGAATGGGGTGCTCAACAGAAGCAAGTAGAAGGTGTTAGGACTGCCATTTTCTGGAGGGGAAAACACTCAGTTTTTGCCAAGAAAAAAATCAAGAGATTATAAGGGAAACATGACAAGCTGATTCAGAGTGGGGAAAAAAATTTGAGGGCACACAGACTGAGCAGAGTAGGATGAAGATAAAGAGGGAAAAGTGAGACTTCCCAGGTGGTCCAGTGGTTAAGAATCTGCCTGCCAACGCAGAGGACAGAGGTTTGATCCCTGGTCTGGGGAGACCTCCCTTACTCAGCATGGCAACCAAGCCTGTATGCCACAGCTACTGCGCCCACACCCTGCAACTACTGATGCCCGCCTGCCTGGAGCCGCTGCTCTGCGACAAGAGAAGCATCACGATGAGAAACCCGTGAAAGGCAATCAAGAGTAGACCCCACTCACTGCGCCTAGAGAAAGCCCGAGAGCAGCAATGCAGACCCAGCATAGCTGGAAAAAAGTTTTAATTAAGAAAAAAGAATAAGTGAGGAAGCAAACAGTAGATTTTACAAAAATTTAAATAGTTGAAAGTCAAGACTCTGCCTGAAAAATTCTCCACTCCTGCAGTGACCATAAGGGACCAAAGAAACAGTTAAACCTTGGTCCAAGGGTGCACATGAAGCAGACAAACTAGAATAAAGTGTCAGAAATTGGCCAGAGGCTCAGCAAGCCTGTGTTCTCTTCCTGGAAGAATATTTCACACTTTCACTTGACATTAAGCTGAGACTATGTTATTGGAGTCTGGCCAAAGGAATGTGAGCATATTAAATACACCCCAATTCCAGGAGTGTCCATAAGAATCCCTCTACCCTCTCTTTCACCCAGTAAGCTGGAAGTAAAGGACCCTGGGATGGGAAAACAGACTGTGAAAGTAACTATGTCCCTGAATCATTGCTGGATGAGAGTCACACGTCCCACACTACAGTATTATGTGAGTAACCTTGTGTTTATCCACTGAGATGTTCATTTGTTTCCAGATTCCAGCATAAACTATTATACACTGTTTCTCCCTCTTCCTCTCTCTTTCTCTCTCTCTTTCACACAGACATACTCTTTCAAAATCAGGGATTGGAAAACTCATCAGGAAAAGGCCTTAAAAACAGGAAGGACCTAAAAGGAATCATACTTTAAACTCTTGCTAATGAGCTTTTTTTTTTTCCCCTGGTAGCTCTATGGTAAAGAATCTGTCTGCCAGTGTAGGAGACGAGGATTCAGTCCCTAGTCCAAGAAGATCCCACATGCAATGGGGCAACGAAGCCCAGCACACCACAACTACTGAGCCTGAACTCATAGAGCCTGTATTCTGCAAGAAGAGCAACCACAGCAATGAAAAGACCGCACACCAAAACCAGAGCATAGCCTCTGCTCTCCACAACTAAAACCCGCACGCAGCTATGAAGACCCGGCACAGCCAAAAATAAATAAATTTTTTTTAAAAAAGAAAAGTTAACAAAACAAAGATTTACTTTAATGGCAGGTAGTCTGTACCTTAATGTATTCTGATATTCTGATTATAAAGTTTAACATTGAACCATTTGTATGAAGGGTTTGGAGACAGTGAATAGGGTGGAAGTATGTAAAACTCTACAACTAAAGGAGGTATGGCTTCCACCACGTGCTTGCCCTTGGATTATGGCAACGAAAAGGTATTCAGAGACTGAAAAATGAAGCAAGGTCCCCAGCAGGAGAGTGGTCAGGGTGGTCAGGGTGTTTGGATGGGGAGTCCCTTGAACTGGGAAGTAGATTGCTCCTGGCCACACCAAGTCCTATCAAGGTTGTTTTAAACACATCTCATCCCTCCATCACTAGGAAACAAGTCGAAACTTACGAGGTTTGAAAGGAGGAAAGTTGAAGTTGTTTACTTCACACTCTTGGTCAGAACCTTGTAGAAAGCTAGATACTTCATCCATTTCCTACAAAGACACAAAATACACAAAATGGAAATGTTACTGATGCACAGTTAGCTGTTGAGTAATGCTTACTGAATTCGAAGCCCCAAATTTTCTATCCACTTCTTTAAATATGAACTAAAAGTAGGTGATGCTTGATTTTACTAAACAGTTAATTTTTTAAATTTCAAAGAAATATCCCCACCAGTTATCCCCACCTAAAAAATAAAAGATGCTCATGAAGTAATTCTCTAATAATTAATTTTAAATTTTAATGAATCAGTGTGACAATAATAATTATATTAATAGCTTCTCATAAAACAGTATTTTTAAGTTAAAATACAGTTAATGGAGGTAAAAGCTGAAGCCATGAGAAAACAAAGTACTTTCTCAAAAAGAAATAATCAGTTAGTGGCAGATCCAGAGTTAAACTTCCCAGAGTTTTGAGGAGTCTAACTTACTGCATATAAATTCAACATTAAGTAGAAGGATTTTAAATATCACTACGTCAAGCAAACTATTTTATTACAGATCAGAGTCAAAGTTTATCTCACGATTTGGAATATCTGTTCCCAAAATAGGTTTGATCCTGAAACAACAACTTACAATCCACACTCCATCAAACTCCAGAGTTTTATGAAATTCACTGAACTGCTCTTGCCACCACTCAGTACCATCTGACTTAGTAAAATCAGGAAAAACTGTCCAACCAGGGTATGCCTAGAGAAGAAAGAAGGCTGTGGCAATTAGTCTGTTCAATGGTTCACTTTGGATTTATTGCTGGCTACCATTTCTTCTACAAGAAGCCCCATGCATCTTATCACTTAAGAATCAAAATCTGTGACTCTCTTCCTAAAATTTAATAGTAAAATAGGAGCAAGGAGCCAAGGAAACAAAGAAGAAAAGGAAAAAGAAGTCATTAAATAGATAAGAAGCCATCAAATGTCTTTTTCCTATTAAAAAAAAAAAAGGTAAAATATGTCAGGCCAATTGGGAGAAAAACTGTTTAAAATACTGGAAATATAGCTGGACAATATTTTAGAAGAGAATGATTAAATTTCTTTAATGTGTTGTCAATTAAAGGTAATCTAAAATCTACTTTGAATAATGATATTTCTAAATAATACATTGGTTTCAGCATATAAGCAATCTTTTTTAAGTGGTTAAATTAATTTCATGCTTCTTACTGAGGCCCAATTATTTCTCACGCTATCTTCTCTTCCTATCTATTCCTATCAAAGTGTAGCTTTTAACGTTTTCTACAAATAGCATAAAGATACAGCCATAGCCAAATTATTGTAAATTATGAATTTATAGGATATAAGTTTTTGTGCATACTTTCTTGCTCATCCCCCAGCAAATGTATAGATTGTCATTTAGGGACAATTTTATGCTCAAGTAATACAATGTATACAATTTATATGTATTTATAATTCAGAGGCTTCTTAAAACTCAAGACAAGAGCTTAAAGTTCTTCCTGTAAGTGGACTGAACTCCTGGTCCTTCGTTTTAGGTCATGACAGCAGATCATAATTAGAGAAAATTTTGGACCTCAGGGGACAGACATGTGGCAAAGAAGTCACTTGCAGCAACATTCCACCTAGAGCAGGGCCAGCAAGCTTTGTTCTAACTGAATGCTTTTATAATGAACCCCAACCACCCCCACTATGACTACCTCTGCCAACATCGTAGATCAAATGATTCGTGTTATTTGTTGGTCAGGGGAAGTCACACCATAACAAAGAGTAGCCCCAACTCACTGCAACTGAAGTCCATGCAAAGCTACGAAGACTCACCAAGGCCAAAAAATAGAATAAACAAATAAATCTTTAAAAAAATTTCTTCTCATTATCTGTAGTATTGGAGAGTCATGGTATAGATTTTTAATTAACTAGCTGTTTTTCCCACCACAATAAAGAAATCATAATATATGAAGTGATAGAAGCACTAATTATTATTACAATAGCAGTCACATCGCACATGGATCAAATCAACGTGTTATATACTTTAAACTTAAACAATGTTATTAATATATATAATATATTTCAACTAAAAACTCCTTCAGAATTTTAATCTTTCTATTATTCCATCTACTGGTCTAAAAGTAATAATAAAAGAAAACACTAAAGTTACGAAAACAGTAATGATACTGTAACTTGCTTTCTACCTACTCATCTTCATACCAAAAGTACAAACTTCACAAAATGATTGTAATCACTCCAGTTTTCTTGAGAAATTACCTGCCCAACAGCAAAGCCTTTGTCCCCCAAGATCCACACTCTCTTTCTGCTTCCATTCACATAAGGCTGGTAGTCAGAGTTATTTAAGATGCCCGGATTCTATTAAGTGAATATAATAAGTACTGTTTAGTAAATTTTCCCACTTTGAAAGGAAAAATTAGGCAACAGAATAACTGTTTGACCATACCATAATAATTACATATTTCAGTCCATTTTCATGTAACTCATTGGCAAAGTCTGAGAGACCGTGGAAAGCCACTCCATCAATAGTGAAATCCTTCTTTTCATCCATGTAGTCAATGTCAGAGTACTGGACATCCTGAAAGACAGTGCTGGTCAATTAGAACTGAGAAATAAGATCACGCTGATGGAAGATATTATAGCTCTGGTTCTTGATGATTAAAACTGAAGCCATAGTTCTTAACGATCCTGGAACTGTCCAGACTTGGCTATACTCTAGGAGTAAAGAAACCCTTTCTGAAAGATACCGGCACTCTTAGATTGCAGGTTTACCTTTCATACCAATAGAAGCATGCCATAAGGAATTGAGAAGAACTTGAAGTAGGACTGGATCTTGTTCACCTTGTAACTTGAGAACTTGGATGCTTGACATAAAACAAGTTCTCTTTAAAGTGTGTTTGAATTAGTATATTTGTAATGTTATAACCGTGTTCTAACTTGGAGCCTAAACTTTGAACTAGAATAGATGATAAGAGGAGAAATTGGTCTTCTTGCCCTAAAACTGCCAGAGTAATAATTAACAAAGATAAATAACAAAAGCAAAGAGCTTTAATTAACCAAACTCTCATGCGTGTGTATGTTTGTGTTTGCATACCATCCTGTGAGAAGTAGGTGTTATTCTTAATGAGAAGAATGAAATGAGAAGGGGTTAAGTGACGTTTCCCGAAATCATGGGTACATGAGTCTATGGGGGTTGACTGGGGTTTTGTTGATAGGCTCTTGGATTCCAGATGCTATTTTTCTCCAACCTACTACATACTCCAAAGCATATGAAGTTCTTCTAAGCTGATAAGAGAAGTTCCAACTTACATATGGGATCTCAGCTTCACGAGTTCGGTTTACAACATTTTTCAATCCATCAATGCCACCATAATTCCTGCGACTAAGCTGGAACCCAAGACTCCAGTAGGGAGGCAAGAATGGTCGTCCAACAAGCTGAAAAGATAAATAAAGAAGTGTCTAAGCATTTAGAATACACACTGTAGCACCACTTCTGACACAGAAAATACTGCCTTCACTTCATTTTCTCTTAAGTCCTCAGATCTAAAAATGTTGAAGCTGAGAGTAACCTCCTGGGCAATTTGCAAAATTCTACAGCTCACCTAACTACCTAAATGTATTCCTGACAACAGCAACATCAGAAAACAGTGGGACTTGCAGGTAATGCTTGAATCACAATATAATATTGGGGGAAAGAAAGAAGCAACATTCATTCACTCAGTGAATCTTTTCTAAGTTGGTATTGTGGCAAAGGATTGACAAGGCACTTGGGATATAGCGGCACACAGCAGAAGTGATTTCTGCTGTCATATCAGTGTCTAATTTCAGACAGTGAGAAGTGCTAAGCATAAAGAATCAGGACTAATATTGAATGGGATGGATGAAGAAATAATGGACTATATTTAAAATACAACTCTATAAGTTACCCAAGCCAACACTCTGAGAAGATCTCACATACAGCCCTGTCTTAAATGTTCCTTGAGAGCCACTGTCTTGTCCTTCCTTAGGAGAGTCGCCTCAGGAGGGGGACTCTCTCGTGGCTCTGAGTCCCCATGCAGTGTATTTGCATCTTATTAGTAGCACTAATTATAAGGTGCTTCCTATTACTATTATTTCAGGCTTTGTTATATTTCTCCTATGTTATTATAAATTGTGCCATCTTGAACAAATTGCTCCATTTTTCTGTACCTGATGCTTTTCGTCTGTAGTGTAGAAAGTTTAAACTAAATGGTATCTAAAGTTCCTTCCTGCCCTAAGTTTGAACCAAAAATAAGTAGCACAGTTCTTTTTACATAGCTTCTTTTCAGTATTTTTTTTTATTTGTTGAATCAATGAATAGATTTTGCTGATCTGTGGCCTTAGATCTTATCTTTGGAATGATTCATCATACACAGATGGACTATGAGCTCCCTGAAAACAGGAATGGCATCTAACTTAGTTTTGCATTTCTCAAGCCTTGCACAGTGCCTCTTCAGCATGTAGAAGGCACTCAATAAATGTGCATCAAAATAGATGAACAGCTGAGACTTTCCTAGTGATCCCATGACTAAGACATTGAGCTCCCAATGCAGAAGACCCATGTTCAACCCCTGGTCAGGGAACTAGATCCCACATTACACAACTAAGATCTGGTACAGTCAAACAAACAAACATGCTTCCAGCTAATGAAAGACTCGCAGTCCCAGCATTTGGAATCCATAATTCACTTACAATTTTAATTTTTCTCCTGTTAATTTATAATGAGTGCATGAGATAACAGCAATAAATAATGATTGTGTGTGCATGTGGGCATGCTATGTTGCTGCAGTCGTGTCCAACTCCATGTGACCTTCTAATTGTCTAAACACTAAGCCCGTACCTCCAGGTATTCCTGAACCACTTGTTCTGGAGTATTTCCCAGGAAAACATAGAAGTCAAGAATACCCCCGATCGTGCGGTAAGTGACGGCAGGAGCAGGCTGAAGGGTGACTTCTGAAAGCAGTAAGACAAGAGTTCTTAGAATGTTATAGTTGGAAATATACCCATTTCTGGAATATCAATGTCTGAATTATCCAAAACAGGCTCAGTCTCATTTTAAGAGTTGAAAATCACACATGTTCTTTTCTTTGGGTGATGGCTGAAGTTTATCAAAATATTCAGTTCAGTTCAGTTCAGTCACTCAGTCTAACAATTCTTTGGGGCCCCATGGACTGCTGCACGCTAGGCCTCCCTGTCCATCACCAACTCCCGGAGCTTACTCAAACTCATGTCCATTGAGTCGGTGATACCATCCAGTCATCTCATCCTCTGTTTTCCCCTTCTCCTCCTGCCTTCAGTCTTACCCAGCATCAGGGTCTTTTCCAAGGAGTCAGTTCTTCACATTATGTGGCCAAAGTACTGGACTTTCAGCTTCAGCATCAGTCCTTCCAATGAATATTCAGGAATGATTTCCTTTAGGATGGACTGATTGAATCTCCTTGCAGTCCAAGGGACTCTCAAGAGTCTTCTCCAACACCACAGTTCAAAAGCATCAATTCTTCAGTGCTAAGCTTTCTTTATAGTCCAGCTCTCACATCCATACATGACAACTGGAAAAACCATAGCTTTGACTAGATGGACCTTTGTTGGCAAAATAAATATCTTTATTGTTTAATATGCTATCTAGGTTTGTCATAGCTTTTCTTCCAAGGAGCAAGTGTCTTTTAATTTCATGGCTGCAGTCACCATCTGCAATGATTTTGAAATTCAAGAAAATAAAGTTTGTCACTGTTTCCATTGTTTCCCCATCTATTTGCCATGAAGTGATGAGACTGGATGCCACAATCTTTGTGTTTTTTTTTCAATCTTCATTTTTTGAATGTTGAGTTTTAAGCCAGCTTTTTCACTCTCCACTTTCACTTTCATCAAGAGGCTCTTCAGTTCATCAAAATATCATTCATCAGTTCATCAAAATATTCAGCTCATCAAAATATCAAAATATTAAATGAGTAAAATACTAATGAATTTATTTTTTAAGAGAAAGAAGGACAAAATCTGTTTTAATCTGACCATATAAAAATACAAATTCATGGGATCTGTGAGTGATTTAGCTTGAAGGAAAAAATTTTTAAAACTTATTAGATGAGCTTACAGTTAAAAAATAAAAATGAACTCTTATTCTAGCACCATTAGTCCAGAAACTGGAGGGAGGTGAGGTGGGCTATGAGAAACCCTACAAAACAAAGCCTTGTTGTCTACAGACAGACAGCATGGTTTAATGGTGAAATCTACAGGTATCTTTGGAATGTGTCTATCAATGGAGTCTATTATCTATAAAATATTATGGGTAACATTGCATCAATAGAGAACACTGAAGCAGTCTTCCATGAAAATAGCTTCCAGCTTGAACAGGATTTGTAAACAGGTTAATCTATGTTTGAGTTTCAGTTTCTATAGAAATATATTGTAGGTCCAATATATTAATACCTTCAACTTTAAACAATGATCTCACTATGAAAAGCATTTTTATAAAAGCAGCATTCCAACACATATTGCTGCCAAGAGAAAGAGATCTTTCCTACCCATGGCGTTACTGTTCATCAGAAAAACCCCGAAAGAGAAGCCGCTGGTGTCTTCCAGGCACAAGAAGAATGTGTGAGCTCCGTAGAGATTGATCATGCCCTGACAACAAAAATAAAGAAAATAATGGTAGTGCCTGTTGAAAATACTTTTATTCAACTTAAAATAAAATCAAAAGCCATGCACAATAGATACGCTGTTAACATTTGATGTGGTTCAGTACTGTACGAAAAAGGTTTTGAAATGGTAACATCAACAGGCAAATGGATAGGCAAAATATGGTATATCCATCCAAAGGAATGCTATTAGTAATAAATAAGAACTGAGATACTGATTCGTGATACTCCATGATACAAGTGTCAACCTCATAAATGATTTTTTTGGGGGGTTGTTTTCTTTTTGGCTGAGTCAGGTCAAACTTATTTTCTGAAAGAATTTTTTTAATTTAATTTTATTTATTTGACCACACTGTGCAGCATATGTGATCTTAGTTCCCCAACCAAGGATTGAACTTGTGCCCCTTGCAGTGGAAGTGCAGAGTCTTAACCACTGGACCACCTGGGAAGTCTCATCAACCTCATAAACACTATGGTAAGTGAAAAGAACAGACACAAAAGACCATATATTATGCAATTCTATTCATGAAAAATATCCAAAAAAGTCAAATATATCCAGACAGAAAGCAGATTAGTGACTGGGGCTGGAGTAGGCAACTGTAGTAGGGATGGGATTAAATCTAAAAGAGAAGGAGGGATCCTACTGGGGTAATGAAAATGTTCTGAAACTGGAATATGATGATGGTTGCACAACTCAGTAAATTATTAAACTGTACACTGAAACAAAAATTATTAAATTGTAAAATTATTAAACTGTACACTAAACAGATAAATATCATGGTATAAATTATATCTCCAGCAAATCAACCTGAATATTCATTGGAAGGGCTGATGCTAAAGCTAAAGCTCCAATACTTTGGCCACCTGATGCAAAGAGTTGATTCACTAGAAAAGACCCTGTTGCTGGGAAAGATAGAAGGCAGGAGAAGAAGGGGACAGCAGAGGATGAGATGGTTGGACGGCATCACTGACTCAATGGGCATGAGATTGAGCAAACTCCAGGAGATGGTGAAGGACAGGGAAGCCTGGTGAAGGATGGGGAAGCCTGGTGAAGGACAGGGAAGCCTGGTGAAGGACGGGGAAGCCTGGTGAAGGACGGGGAAGCCTGCTGTGCTGCAGTCCATGGGGTCTCAAAGAGCAGAACATGACTGAGTGACTAAACAACAACAACCATCAAATTATTTTTTATTTTGAAAATATTGGTAAAGACACACAATAAAATGCTGGCAGAAGGAGAGAATATGATGAGCAATCTTGAATTTCTTCTTTATGCCTAACTGTTTTCCAATTTTTCTATAAATAACATACAAAAGTTTAAAATTTTAAAAAGGATACTGAATCACTCACAAGGCTGTGATGAGCACTGATATAAAAAGAGAGACTGTGTATAAATGTAAGTGCTATAAGAATAAAAGATATTGAGATTACAACATACAGAAAGCTTTATGAAAGCTCCCGGTATGATGTTGCAAACTTAGCCCCTGGTGCAGAACTGATCACAGTAAATTTCCAGTGATGAGGAGAAAGAGAGTGAGCATGATATGCAAAGGATGGAAGGCCAGCAGGACTGTGCAAAATTGGCTGGTTTTGAAATTATAGCCAGGAAGACTCACAACATCAGCACTTGGATAGAAAGAAAGTGAAAGTGTTAGTCACTCAGTCGTGTCCAACTCTTTGTGACCCCGTGGACTGCAGCCCACCAGGCTCCTCTGTCCATGGAATTCTCCAGGCGAGAATGGGAGTGGGTTGCCATTTCCTTCTCCAGGGGATCTTCCCCACCCAGGGATCGAACCTGGGGCTCCCACATTGCAGGCAGACTCTTTACCAACTGAGCCATCAGGGAAGCTTCACATGGAATGAAAACAGGTTATGTGTTTAAAAATATTAAAAAGAAAGGAGGAGAGGTGGAGGGGATTAGGGAAGATAAGAAAGAGAAAAGAAAGGGAAGGCGAGAGAGGGAAGAGAAAGGAAGGAAAAGAGGGATGGAGGAAGGACTCCTGGACTACAAATAAGTTACTGCTCCAAACCAGCTTTTCTCCCATTTTAATATGCATGTGATTCACTTGTGGATCTTATTGAAATGTAGGTTCTGATTTGCAGGTCTGGGCTATGGCCTGAGGTTCTGCATTTCTAACAAGCTCCCAGGTGATGCCAACATCACTGTCTCTGGAATATATATCAATTGGCAGAACAAAGCAGCCAAAAGAGGCATTTTCTTTTAGTCTACAAAGTTCTACTGAGAATGGCCCCTGCTGAAGCTTTTCCCTAGACACTACTCAGTTACTGAAGACAAACAAAAGTATTTTGCAGATGTTTTTTCTATTAGGCTATAATAAAATCATTAAATTATATTTTCCTTTGGGACTTCCCTGGCAGTCCAGTGATTAAGAGTTCAAGCTTCCATTGCAGGGGTACCAGGTTTGACCCCTGGTGGGGAATCTAAGATCCCACATGCCATGCAGCGCAGCCATAAATAAATAAGAAAAGTTTCTCATAAAAATGTATATTTTCCTTTAAAAGTGAGATGCTTTCCAAAATCACTATTACTGATTGTGAGTTTATAAACCTTATAAACAAATATTCTTCAACACAAACAGATCTATATAAACTGGGCAAAATATTAATGTAACTTCGGAGGTTACATTACTTGACTGTCTACTTTACTCTGTAGGTTGCTTTCTGGCAAGAAAAGCAGGCATTGCTTGCTGTGAGCCATCGGCAGGAGGCTGGGAACCTCACCTCGGTGGGGGTGGCATCCCGGGTAAAGATGGGCCAGGTCTTCCAGGTCATGTTGTGACGGAACTGCTGGTGCACGTGTTCGCCCAGCCCGTACACGTTGGCACTGGGCAGTCGCATGGAGAGCTGCAGGTACTGCTGGGCAAACTGGAGGGGCCCGATGCTGGTGTCCAACCTGGAGAAAGGGCCTTGGAGTAAGGGCGGGAGTCAACCAATAGCTCTCTGTGTCAGCAGTCTCTCTGCTTCCCTGCCTGTCCACTCGGGGAACAGCTGTTTCAGATGTTACCATCACCTGCTTGTTTGCTACCTTTGAAGGCCCTTCTAGAGTGCCTCCGATTCTTTGATTCTGCAAGGAGCACAGCCCTGGAGATATGAGGCCAGCTATTCAATGCAACCCCATCCATCTACTTCCATCAGCATCCTGCCAGGCACCACTCTGGGTGCTTTATAAATAGCACCTCAACACACACAGCAACAGTGGCTGTTTTGATTCCAAGGAAACAGAGACGAGGAGGTGAGATAATTTGCCTAGGATCACACAGCTGAGTGGTAGTTCATGTGTGACAGGATTGCATAGATTTCACTGACATTATTATCCTTATATTTTCTCCAGTACAATTTCTGGTTTAAGTTTAAGCTGCTGTTAGGTGCTTATTGGTAAGTTTCTCAGGAGATAACACTATGGAATGATAAGTAGTGAAGTTGAGTTCCAGTGTAAATGGTTATCTAAAAGAGAAACGCTGCCACTTTTAAAATATACATGAATCACAAGAGTATTTACATAACTGAGCAATTGAGCACATTACATTTCAGTATTCTTTGTTCCCTGTGATCATGACAGATTACCAGTGTTAATGATTTACAGTAAAAGCTTTGACATTTTTGAGGTTCAAACATTTTCCCAAGTCATACTCATCTCTTCAACTACCTGCAATTAAGTCAGAATGAATGCCACTCACTGGGACATATATTCAAATGTATACAAAGAAGGTTGAAAAGCTCACAAGACTCTCTTGTTGCTGGTCCTCATTATTTTGATGCTGAAGGGTTTTTGAATGACTTCTAGATGATAGTTCAAATTGGAAGCACGAGCATTCACATCAAAGAGCTTAACATTTTCATGGGGGACTTCATAGCGCACGTTATTGAAATCAGTGATCTGTCAGATGGAAAACAGAAAGGACACTTCCTTTTAGAGCTTCTACAAAAATTTTCACTCTCAAATAACCCCCAGTAATGACAGCTTCTAATTCTTGACCCTGGGTTTCCTGATTTGAAAAGGAAATAAAAAACTCACGCTTCCCCCATCAAATAAACATCAGTCTACCCATCCTATCAGGAGATTCCTGCAGAGAGAATCAAAGGCACCTCCTGCCTCCAGAGCTTATAAAGGAGAATGATCTGAACCCAGCATGGAGGCTCTGCTCTCTGCAGAGATGTCTTCAGTGATAACTATCAAGCTAACCTTAAAATGGAAACGATTGGATGTCTGATGTTCAGCTGTGAAGACGGCATCGATTATGTCATATCCAAACAGAGATGGTGATGGCAACTTTCTCAACTGGGCTGTATACACTGGAGGTCAGGGGAGGAGAGAGAAGTATTTGGTCTTTATTTTGCAGTCAACTTATCTGGTCCATATAAAGTGATCCCCGGGGGCAATGTTAGAGCAGTGCTCACCTGTGCTTGTATTATTAACCCAATTGCTGATTTCATAGCCCCAGTTCCTGGGGAAGAAGCACCAGGGGATGGCAGTATCTGGCACAGGTTTCCAGCAGCACTTATATTTCTGTCTGCAGACATCCTATAAAAACAGCACAGAATGAGCATTACATGAAATGAAGGAAAATACTAGTCATCTATTTATTTGTAACCAATTTTACTGCAAGAAGAATTTCTGATGGGGCACAATTCCATTCAGTCATGTATTCATTCTTCTTTTATTCATACATTTATCCAGCCATCCAACATGCATGTATTACCTACTCAACATGGGACTATTAATAATAATACAGATAAATAAGACCCAGTTCTTGCCTTCAGCAAACTTACAATCAATTTGTAAATCCAGGTACTCACAATATGATGAGTGCTGCAATGGTGTGCCCTGGGGCTGAGGGGACACACATACCAGCCAACATGTCCAGCCTAGAAGACTGGGGTAAGGGTGGGGGTAGGGTGGGCATCTAGGCAAGTGAAAGGTAAGTCCAGCCCTAATGCAATAGGAGGGGTTAGACACATGACCAGCAGAGCAGGACTCCAAGCAGAGAAAGCAGCAATGCACAAGACACTCAATAGATCCGTCAGTTCGTTGTGCCAAGAATACCACGGGAGAGAAGTGAGACTGGAGGCTCACAGTATCCATGCCAACAGTGAGATGAATGCTGGACCAAACACTGTGGACTTTCTCACAAGGAAGAGCCATGGAAATAGCTAACAATATGTGGATTCCCAAGTGGCACTAGTGGTAAAGAACCCACCTGCCAATGCAGGTGAGACATAAGAAATTTGGGTTGGATCCCCGGGGTTTGGAAAATCCCCTGGAGGAGGGTACGGCAACCCACACCAATATTCTTGGCTGGAGAATCCCATGGACAGAGGAGACTGGCGGGCTACAGTCCATGAGATTACAAAGAGTCGGACACAGTTGAAGTGACTTAGCCTGCACATAGCATGAAGAAATGCATTTCTAAGAAATAAGAAAAGGAAATCAAAGGAACACTGAGAAAGTTAAGATCAAACTAGGATAGACAGTGATGTCAAACAAATTTACAGTGTCCACAAGTTAAAAATAAACCACACGTGGTTTCTCACAGTGGCTCGATTATAGATTTTTTAAAAATTACTATCATTTGGTGAGGTGTATTTTCTAAAGTTCCTACAGATTGTTTTTTCATGTGTTCCCCATCCTGAACCCCCCTCCCACCTCCCTCTCCATCCCATCCCTCAGGGCCATCCCAGTGCACCAGCCCTGAGCACCCTGTCTCATGCATTGAACCTGGACTGGCGATCTGTTTCACATATGATAATATACATGTTTCAATGATAGATTAATTTACTTAAAAATTTGTTTTGTTATAATAAATTAAATAGATGGCAAATTGAACCGAAATGTTGAAATAAGCACAGGTTGGCACCTCTCCACCCAACTGATTCTAAGTGAATTGACAGAAGTATCATTAAGAAAGAAATTACAAATCCATTGTAAAACAGCAAAATATAGTTCAGTACAGCAGACCAGAAAAGTTGTGAAGTTCCTGAAACACAGAAAATCAACTTTATCAGCTCTAGGGAAAACACATATTCATAGCTTAAAACACAAGAGAAGAAAAAGAACAGCTCCAAGTCAAGTAGGTGTGGAGAAGTGCAAGAGAAACCTGGGATGTAGCCGCAGATGATTAATTGGGAAGCTCTCACAGATACTGGTTAGCTCCTGCTAATGGGTGGGCATCCAAAAGTGTTTATTGATAGGTTGAGGGACCGAGGGAGCTTCCCAGGCGGCTCAGTGGTAAAGAATCCTCCTGCCAACGCACGAGATGCTGGAGACATAGGTTTGATCCTTGGGTCGGGAAGATCTCCCTGGAGGAGGAAATGACAACCACTGCAGTATTCTTGCCTGGAAAATTCCATAGACAGAGGAGCCTGGTGGGCTATAGTCCACCAGATCACAAAGGGTAGACACAACTGAGCAAGTGAGTAAGGGAGTGAGGAGACATGCTGGGAGCCAGAAGGTATGGCAACGCAGCAGCTAATAAACTGCCCCGCCCCAACCCCACCACCCCGCCCCCCCCAGCCACCAGCACCACTCCCAGATAAGTATCCATTTTTCTCTCCAGCAGCCCTCTCCTCCTCAATTCTCAGCATGAGCTAAGGTAAATAGGACAGGCAGTCATAGACAATGAAATACAAAGATGACAGTCAAGCCACCCAAAATTTGAGAGAAACTAATATCATGATCCATACATGACTACTGGAAAAACCATATCTTTGACTAGATGGACCTTTGTTGGCAAAGTAATGTCTCTGCTTTTTAATATACTGTCCAGGTTGGTCATAACTTTTCTTCCAAGGAGCAAGCATCTTTTAATTTCATGGCTGCAGTCACCAGCTGCAGTGATTTTGGAGCCCAAAAAAGAGCACCAAAGAATGAATGCTTTTGAACTGTGGTGTTGGAAAAGACTCTTGAGAGTCTCTTGGACTGCAAGGAGATCCAACCAGTCTATCCTAAGGGAAATGAGTCCTGAATATTCATTGGAAGGACTGATGCTGAAGCTGAAACTCCAATACTCTGGCCACCTAAGGCAAAGAACTGACTCATTTGAGAAGACCCTGGTGCTGCGAAAGATTGAAGGCAGGAGGAGAAGGGACAACAGAGGATGAGATGGTTGGATGACATCACTGACTCCATGGACATAAGTTTGAGTAAGCTCTGGGGATTGGTGATGGACAGGGAAGCCTGGCGTGCTGCAGTCCATGGGGTCGCAAAGAGTCAGACAAAACTGAGTGACTGAAATGAACATCATGATAGGAAGGGACCAAATTTAATAAGCAAATTGGAGGAAGCAGTTAATAGAAAAAACATTATTAGCCTTCAAAATAAACATAATTTCTACCTTCAGACACGGGCACACAGCAGTTGCTTCCATTAAGAAAAGCAATAAAGAGCACTGAAAGTGAAAGTATCTAACAGCAAGGTTTCAAACTCAATATTTGTACTGAATAACAAAAAGGAAACAATAACAGAAAGAAGTATCAAGGCAAGAAAATAGTTTTAATTCATTTTAAGATTATCCAAGAACATAATACACAAAGATAAAGAAATGGATGAAGAAAGGATAAGTCAAGTGACCAGTGGACTCACAGAGCAGCACTCAGCTAGAAGATTCCAAAAGGAGTAAAAAGAGAAATGGAGGAGGGAAGGGGGAACCACGGAAAGAGAGAAAGTAATGTTATATATCACAAGCAACTCAATATACAACACAGGAAACTGGAAAAGAACAAAATAAAGCCATAAAAGCTACATGGAAAGCTAATAAGTAAAAGCAGTAACTAATGGAAGAGAAAAGAAGCAAGTACCTACAATCAATTAAAAACATGCAGTTTGTTTCCCAGGTAATAATCTAAGAATATGTGCCGTTGTGCTGTCAGCAAGCATAGTAAAGTAAGCCAGACATCTCCATGAAATAGACCTAGCTTCTACTATTGATTTGAAATTCTATTTTTATTATGAACTAAATTTAAGTGTACAAGTATGAGAATATGAATATGTGTTTGGGAACTTCTTATCATATTCTAATGATGTACATATCAATTCCTGCTGTCATTCCACCCTGATAATTATTATAGTGTGAAGACATGTTTTGGTATTAGTTTGCAGATCAATAAACCTAAAGGAGACTCTTTGAAAAGATCTAAGAAATATGAAAACATTATCAAGTCCTATTTTGACAAAGGTGGGGTGACAAACAACATTAGGAACAAAAAACGCAGAATGACAACAGATACTAGGATTAAATATTTACCAATGAATGGGAAACTGTAATTTGAATCTTCAAATCGTGAAACATTAGATAATCAAGATTAGATAGGAAGAGATAAAAAATCAAATGATCATTAACCATGAAAATTATAAAAAGTAGTCAAAGGCCTTTCCCTAGAAAAATGATATTTTGCCCATATGATTTAGGGAATAGAATATTCTCATGTAACATATATATTTTCAGAACAAGGTAAGAAGTTTTCTGATTAATTTTATTAGACTAGAATAATCCTAGCAACAAACTAGATAAGGAGAATCCAAGCAAACAATCATATAAAAATGTATAAGCCAATTTCACTTAAAAAAGATAAATATGTAAAATTTTAATAAAATGTTAGCAATCTGAATTCATTAGGGTATTAAAAGAATTAACTCATAATAGTCAAGAGAGGATTCTCAAGAGAATGCTACAGTGGTTCAAAATTAAGAAATCTTTTTAGTATAATTCACAACATTGACCAAAAAAAAATATTAGATGATCATCTCAAGCACTTTTTAATATATAAAAATGCTCCAAATTTTAAAAGCAAGTTATTAAATAAGATAAATAGTACAACTAAATTCATGTGAAAACAAAGCCAAAAATATATAAATATATGTACAAAATATATAAATACCTATGTTAACATAGGCAAAAGCTTAGCAAGATCAAGAGAAGGATACATACAAAGCTCTTTATCTGATTCTGAGTAGGTGATTTAGAAATAAAGAGAAGGCATTACAAATAAGGACTTCCCTATTTTTATTTTGTACATAACTATAATGTCTGAATCTTTCTTATTAAAGGAATATATCCAAGTACAGATTTTGTGATTTAAAAAACCAAAGAATATGTCACAATACTACTCATTTAGAAAATATTTTAGATGCTAACATCTATTGTAATTGCTCTGAAAAACCACAGTATAAATGTGTATGCCTCTGACTGATTCATGTTGATGTATGGCAGAAACCAATGCAATGTTGTAAGCAAGTATCCTCCAGTTAAAAACAAATAAATTAAATTAAAATAACTAAGTAAATATAACAGATCAACCTTTCATGCTTATTATAAACGAAGCAATTACAGGGAAGGAAAAGGAAGCCTGGCATGCTGCAGTCCATGGGCTCACAAAGAGTCAGACACAACTTAGACAGAACAAAAATTACATTATAGCCATACAATCGCCTTAAAAGTACTTACTAATTCTCCAAATATATAACTGATATTCCTGCTTCATCCTCTTTAAATACAAAATAGATTGGAAGGGATCAGTGGAGAAGTTTGGGGATTTGGAATAACTTCTAGGCTGTTGAGTTTCCTAAATCTGAGACAGATATTTAAATAGCCCTGCTACCTCTGAGGCTGAGATCTTTAAAGTACAAAAGGTCAGTTACATTGCCATAAATTGTTCCAAAGTCTACCAACCTCTATTAAAAAAGAAAAAAGTTAAGACTAGAAATCCAATACAGTCAGATAAACACAACACTTTCGCATGAAGTCTGCCCTAACATTCCTGTCTCAGTTTTAAGGCACTTCCTGAATCCCAGACACCAGAAGTGAAACCTTTGAGATATACATACGGCCTTTCTGGTTTCCGTAGTTACACAATAACACAGATCCTCATAAACTCACACCTGGATTATGGCAATTGACTCATAACAAATCTATCTCTATGCTTTCCTTAACACCAAACTTTTCTAAAGAGTATGCTCCAGTTGTCTTTCACATAGATTTTTATGTCATTTTGCCCTCAGAAATTACTGACTAATAGAACTTGAGAACTGGAAATTGGCTTGGAAATTATCTTATTCAACTTCCATTTGAGGCAAGGATTTTTTTTCAGTAGAGTCTCTGATAGATGCTTTAATTCTCTGAATGTAGCCAACTTCCTTCAAAAGCAGAGCTTCCTCTTTAGATTTAACATTTTACTTTTACTTTTACCATTTTATACTTTATTTTTAATGTTTACTGAAATTTAACTTTTAATGTTTACTGAAATGTTATTACTTATATTCTTTGAAATCAGTCTCCATTTTCTAAAACTTACTATAGCTGCATATCCCAAAGTATATAGAAAAATTAGAATGAAAAAGTATCCTTAGTGTTACAAGGAGAAAAATGTACATTTGAGAAAATCTTAAATGGTCATTATTTGCAGGTAACACTGTTGTAAAAGGAAAATGCAAGAGTCCATAGACAAACTAGGAGAATCAATAAGTTAATTTAGTGTGATTTCCATTTCAAGATCAGCAAATATTTAAAAAATCAACTTAAATCTATATGCTAACAACAGCTAAATAGAAAATTAAAAATAATATTTAAATAAAATCAAACATAAAGTACTTAGAAAAATTTTGGAGAAAACTTTCAAGTCCTCTGTACCAAAAATCTCAAAACTAAAATCTTAATAAGTAGAGGAATATATCACATTCATGGATTAGAATATTCACTCTTATAAAGATGTAAATTCTCCCAAAATTAATCTGTGAATTTTATGTGATCAGAATCAAATTTCTGGTGGGTTTTGAGAAGAAGCTGACAGACTGATTCTAAAATTTATTCAGAAATCTAAAGGGTCAAAAATAAGCTGGGCAATCTTGAAGAAAAATAAGAATAATTTGGAGAACTTTCTCAACTACTTGTCAAGAATTACTATGTTGTTGTTGTTTAGTCGCTTAGTCTGGTCTGACTCTTTTGTGACTCCATGGACTATAGCTCACCAAGCTCCTCTGTCCATGGGGTTTTTCAGGCAGGCAAGAAAACTGGAGTGGGTAGCCATTTCCTTCTCCAGGGGATCTTCCTGACCCAAGATAGAGCTGCATCTCTGCGGATCCCACATTGCAGACAAATTCTTTACCATTTGAGCCAGCAGGGAAGCCCCAAGATATACTATAAAGCTATAATAAAGAGCTTCCCTGGTGTCTTGGAAGGTAACGAATCTGCCTGCAATGCAGGAGACCTGGGTTTGATCCCTGGGTCGGGAAGATCACCTGGAGAAGGGAATGGCAACCCACTCCAGTATTCTTGCCTGGAGAATCCCATGGACAAGGAGTTTGGAGGGCTACAGTCCATGGAGTCACAAAGAACTGGACACAACTGACTAACAAAAATGAAGGTAATATGAAATTAGCAAAAGAGCAGACGAACTAACAATGGAACAAAATAGAGACTCTAGAAATAGATCAACATAAACAAGCATATATGATTTATAGTAAAGGTGGCACTACAATGCAGAGGGTGAAAAATGGTAATTTCAGTAAGCAGTGATGGGTCTATTAGAAATTCAAGAAAAAAATATTCTGAACTCCTACCTGACACCATACACAAAAGTCAACTCTAGACTTATTTTAAGATCTCAGTGTGGAAGATAAAAACAACAATGCCCTTAGAGGAAAAATAATAGAAATACAGTTTTTTTAACCTTGGAGTAAGCAAGAATTTTTAAATAGAATACAAAATACACTAACTGTATAAAACTGATAAAGTAGGTTTGTTAAAATTAAAAACTTTTTCATCAAAAGTCACCATGAAGAGTGTTAAAAGTCAAACCACAGTGTGAGGAAATACTTAAAATTTATATGACAAAAGATTTGCATCCAGAATATGTAAATACTGCAAAGCGATAAGAAAAATATGAATAGCCAATAGAAAAAACTAGACAAAAAAGGAAACGGAAAAGACCCTTCACAAATATGATTATCCATCTAGCCAATCAGGGTGTGAAAGTGTCTAACTTCATTAGTCATGTATGTGTGTGTTAGTTGCTTAGTCGTGTCTGACTCTTTGCAACCCCATAGACTGTAGCCCACCAAGCCCCTCTGTCCATGGGATTCTCCAGGCAAGAATGCTGGAGTGGGTTGCCATTTCCTTCTCCAAAAGGAACTATAGAAAGAAAGAAAGTGAAGTCACTCCGTCGAGTCTGACCCTTTGTGACACCATGGATGGCACCCTACCAGGCTCCCCCAGATAATCTATGGAATTTTACAGGCAAGAGTACTGGAGTGGGTTGCCATGAGGAACACAAATTAAAGCCACAGAATAGTTATATTGAAAAAGAAAAACATACGAAGAGTAGGTTAGGATATAGAGCAAATGAACTCATGAGGGAATGTAAACTGGTACAAATACTTTGAGAAAACATTTTTGTGATATCATGGAAGATAATAAAGATAAAAATCCTATGAACTGGATTTTTTTTCATTATGTATAATTATTTGCCTAGAGTATAACTATATGGGTTGCTGTGTTAGTCTCTCAGTTGTGTCTGACTCTTCGTGACCCCATGGACTGTAACCTACCAGGCTCCTCTATCCATGGGATTATCCAGGAAAGAATACTGGAGTGGGTAGCCATATCTTCTCCAGGGTATCTCCCCTACTCAGGGATTGAATCCAGGTCTCCAGCACTGGCAGGCAGATTCTTTACATCTAAGTCACCAGGAAAGGCCTTATAAGTATATACTCAATAACAATAAAATGAGCTATATAAACCACTTTAGAAACAATGAGAAATTTAAATTGGTCAAATTGTATAATTAATATAATATGTTATAGCATAATATATATTTTATCAATATAATATATAATAAAAATTTAAAATATAATATTTAACACACATATAATATTCAGTAAATATAAAATAGTCTTTTCTCACATGCTAGTAAAGTAACGCTTAAATTTCTCCAAGCCAGGCTTCAGCAATACGTGAACCGTGAACTTTCAGATGTTCAAGCTGGTTTTAGAAAAGGCAAAGGAACCAGAGATCAAGTTGCCAACATCCTCTGGATCATCGAAAAAGCAAGAGAGTTCCAGAAAAACATCTATTTCTGCTTTATTGACTATGCCAAAGCCTTTGACTGTGTGGATCACAATAAACTGTGGAAAATTCTGAAAGAGATGGGAATACCAGACCGCCTGACCTACCTCTTGAGAGACCTGTATGCAGGTCAGGAAGCAACAGTTAGAACTGGACATGGAACAACAGATTGGTTCCAAATTGGGAAAGGAGTACATCGAGGCTATATATTGCCACCCTGTTTATTTAACTTATATGCAGAGTACATCATGAGAAACGCTGGGCTGGAAGAAGCACAAGCTGGAATCAAGATTGCCGGGAGAAACATCGATAACCTCAGATATTCAGATGACACCACCCTTATGGAAGAAAGTAAAGAAGAACTAAAGAGCCTGTTGATGAAAGTGAAAGAGGAGAGTGAAAAAGTTGGCTTAAAGCTCAACATTCAGAAAACTAAGATCATGGCATCTGGTCCCATCACTTCATGGCAAAAAGATGGGGAAACAGTGGAAACAGTGTCAGACTTCATTTTTCTGGGCTCTAAAATCACTGCAGATGGTGATTGCAGCCGTGAAATTAAAAGACACTTACTCCTTGGAAGGAAAGCTATGACCAACCTAGACAGCATATTAAAAAGCAGAGACTTTACTTTGCCAACAAAGGTTCATCTCGTCAAGGCTATGGTTTTTCCAGTGGTCATGTATGGATGTGAGAGTTGGACTATAAAGAAGGCTGAGCACCAAAGAATTGATGCTTTTGAACTGTGGTGTTGGAGAAGACTCTTGAGAGCCCCTTAGGCTGCAAGGAGATCCAACCAGTCCATCCTAAAGGAGATCAGTCCTGGGTGTTCATTGGAAGGACTGATGCTGAAGCTGAAACTCCGATAATTTGGCCACCTGATGCGAAGAGCTGACTCATTTGAAAAGACCCTGATGCTGGGAAAGATTGAGGGCAGGAGGAGAAGGGGACGACAGAGGATGAGATGACTGGATGGCATCACCGACTCGATGGACATGGGTTTGGGTGGACTCCGGGAGTTGGTGATGGACAGGGAGACCTGGCGTGCTGTGGTTCATGGGATTGTAAAGAGTCGGACACGACTGAGCAACTGAACTGAACTGAACTGAATAAAAGAAGCACCAGTTAGCAAAGATAATAAACTATATTTAGAGCAGAAACTATCTATGGAACATCTAGGAAAAATATTTCATAATACATCTGCAAGAAAATATACATGAGGACAGTTGAGAAATATGTATATATGCATAAAAGAGTTGAAAAGAGGTCATATTGAACATGTTTTTAAAATGAGAAGATTTAAAATCATATCACTGTTACCTAAATTAAACCTAAAATTTAATGCAGTCCTAATAATGGGATGTAGAATATAGAATATGAGATAAAGAAATACAATCTAAATATGCATACCTTTATGATAAAGTCATTAAGCTGCAACTAAGAAGGCTTCCAATAGTTGATATTCTTATGGAAACTACTCAGGTAGAAAACCTATGTTTTTTAACATATGTTCATTGGGATGACTTGCCAGTAACATGATTTCAGAAGGTTTTTGTTATAACAAGTCATTTGGGCTCTACAACAACTCAGGCATTTATATATGCTTGATGGCCGCTGTTCTCAAGGAATGTGGATTTCAAACATTAACCTCTCCGTGTCTCTCTTTGGAATCACAGTAGGACACATTCAGAGCTCTCCCTCTGCTCTGGACTCCAGACCCCATGGGCCAACCCTTTGGTTAGTTCCTCCTCCTCTTCCTTCTACCCGTGGCTGCTTCCCTGATTTCCTCGGTGTTGCTGTTTATTTCATCAGGCAAGAAAGAAAGTTCTCCAAACAAGTCAAGAGGCCCATAATCCACCTATCATCACCATCTCCCCACTGCACATTCTCCTCTTTTCAATAAAACCCAGCAGGCCCACAGCAGGAAGCATATTTCTCTGACCTCTGTCACCTCCTGGCCAGGGGCACACTCTATCCTTTCTGATTCGGGGATTTCTGGGCACTCTGGAACAAATGAAGCACCTGCAGGGAAATTACAGGATGATATTGAAAATGTGGAGTGTACTCACAGTCCCAGGGAAGAAGCAGTCCTAGACTTTCAGTCAATTCTCCAGTCAGTAGTCGCTAGTAACTGGGATCTACATTTGCATAGAATGTTTAACACTTCTCCAAGGGTTCAACATGTTTACTTTTTGTTTTGCTGGGAGTTTTTTGAGATATAATTCACATACCATAAAATTCATGTGTTTAAATATGCAATTCAGTGGCTTATAATATTGTACAATGTTGTCCCACCATGACCATCTAATTCCAGAACATTTTCATCACCCCAAAAGAAACCACATACTCATTAGTAGTCACTTCCCATTTCTCTCTTCTCCCAGTTCCTGGTAAATGTGAATCTACTTTCTGTCTCTATGGATTTGCCTATTCTGAACATTTTATTTAAACAGAATCATAAAATATGTGGCCTTTTACATCTAGCTCCTACCTGGTATAATGTTTTCAAAGTTAATTCATGTTGCAGCTTGTAACAGTACTTTATTCATTTTCGTAGCTGAATCATATTCCATGATATGAATATAACACTTCTTAAAATCTATTGATCAGTTAATGTACATTTGGGTTTTAACTTATTGACTATTTCCTTCCACAAGGGAAAGGGTTTCCCTTGTGGCTCAGCTAGTAAAGAATCTGCCTGCAATGCAGGAGACCTGGTTCAATCCCAGGGTTGGGAAGATCCCCTGGAGAAGGGAATGGCAACCCACTCCCGTATTCTGGCCTGGAGAATTCCATGGACTGTATAGTCCATGGGGTCACAAATAGTCAGACACTTTCACTTCAGTGGGTGTAAAGGATATTTCATTTGACTTGAATTTCCCAAACAACTGATGATATTGACTGTTATTTTCATGGCTTATTGGCCATTTATAGACCTTCCATGAAGAAATGTCTGTTAAATCCTGCACTCATTTTAGAAATTTGATTATTTTTCTTCTAATTTTGAATCATAAGATTTACATATTTTGAATGCTAGACCATTTTCAAGCACATCATTTGCAAACACGTTCCTCCGTTAGTGGATTGTCATTTCACTTCCTTGGTAGTGTTCTTTGAAGCACAAAATTTTTTGATTTTGAAGTCCAATTTGCTCTTTTTTTTTTTCTTTAGGCTACTATGCTTTTTTTTTGAGTATCATATCTAAGAAACTATTGCCTAATCCAAGGTCACAAATATTGATATTTATGCCTATGTTTTTCTTAGAATTTAATAGTTTTGGCTGTTACATTTTGAACTTTGATCCATTTTGAGTTATAGTTTTCATGTGCTAAGTTGCTACAATCATGTCCGACTCTTTGCGAGCCCACACACTATAGGCTGCCAGGCTCCTCTGTCCATGGGATTTTTCAGACAAGAACACTGGAGTGCTTGCCGTTTCCTTCTCCACAGGATCTTCCCGACCCCGGGATCGAATCCTCATCTCGTACGTCTCCTACATGGGCAGGCAGATTCTTTACCATTGGTGCCACCTGGGGAACCTAAAGAAAGTCTGTTTCCACCCAGTTTCGATCTGGGGAACTTTAGCGTGTAAGGTGAATGTGATAACTACTACACTATGGAAAGAAGGCCCGTATATTTTTTCATATCGTCTCACAAAATCATAATTGTTCCTATAAAATACCTCAATGTTTACTATGAAGAGTGGTGAAGAGAATGAGTAAGTAGGATTATGCTATGGGTACAGGTTCTTTCCACCACATGCTAAATCTATATTGATACAGTGAGCTTTATCAAGCATAGTAAACCTCAAATTCATTTTAAGAAATTATTTTTGTATTGTGTATATTATTAATTAGAGTATAATGTGGGCGGGGAAGGCTTCCTGGTGGCTCATATGGCGGAAAGAAGGCATTCTGTGGGATGTTTCTATGAGAGAAGAATTTCAAAGGTATCCGTGAAGAAATCCTAGGCATTTAATCAGAATATGGGCTGGAGGTGAATTGTAACTGACATATTTAGGCCAAGTTAATCAGTCCCTAACTCCACTGTAGCCCAATTTCTTTTTCCATAATGTAAATGGACTACACACTGTTAACTATTCTTCTTGAAGACTATTGTTTTTAAATTTATTTATTTTAGTTGGAGGCTAATTACTTTACAATATTGTAGTGGTTTTTGCCATACATTGATATCTTATTTCATTCATGGCTCTAGGTTGAAGGACAGGCTTCTGGTGAGTCTCATTTTGCATTTTTCTAAAATTACATCAAATGGGACTTGGGAGACCTTGAATATTACTAGCATTTAATTTTAGGTATAGTTGCAGAACAAGAACACAGCATTTGGAAATTTATCTAAATTAATTGTGGCTATAGACTGTGAATAATGCAATGTGGTAGCATGCTGAGGAATGAAGAAATAAAAAGATGTCTTTGACATCCTGAGGAACTTCTGTCTCAATCCTTCCAATCCAACAGCCACAGGCATCTCCCTTACCTGGAGGGTTCTCCAACAGAAGCATCAGCAAGAGGATATCTACAGCAAGTACAATTATGATGAAGATGATCAGAAGGATTTCCAATGCACTAAGCTTCCTCGCCATCTAGATGGACACAGGAAACAGGATTAAAGTAAACTGCAAAACCCATCATTCCAAAAGAATAGGCAGGCTCCTGATTAGACTGCCAACTCCTTGCCAGTTGACATGATTATCAGCATTCTTCTTTATGTAATCCAGGGAGTATCTGTTCCAGGCCATCACAGTGTCTCCAAGTAACTCTTATCAGTGCATCCAACACATGTAGGACTCTTGTCCTTTTTGTCTGCAAAGGGATTGATTACTGTCTAAGGAAAAACATATCAGACATAAAGAATTGAAAGGAGGGAAGGAGAAGTGGAACAGAGCATGGGAGAGAGAGAAAGGGTTGAGATGGCTCCAAAAGCCCTTCTAGATGTCACTTTGATCTTCACACCCTCCCTGGGAAGAGGAAGGAAGTTCCACTCAAGGAGGGGGAAGGTAGCAAAACCTGAATCCTAGTCTTCTTATTGCAATTCCTATGCTGGTGATGCTGAGGTGTTTAATTGTTTAGAGCTCACTAAGCCTTTTAAGAATAGGGTAACAAAAATGAACTTAGACCTGATCTTCAATACAATGCTTACTTGTATGGTCATGGCACACAAATCCATGTAAATTTGGTGGCTCACAGTAGCTCTAAATATTGAGCCTAGACCCAAGCTCTAAACATCAGGCATAGATACAACTTTTAAAATATTTGGTATTTTAGAGGGTATGAACTGAACTAGGAATCAAAGAACTTCAATTCTTATCTTAGTTTTCATACTGACTAATGGCTATTTCAACTATTTGGATGTGTATTTCCAACATTATCTCCAACATTCCAGACAGGATAACTATTTTGCAGCAGCTATTTTATCTCCCTGCTTCTCAACTCGAGCTTTTCTATAAAAATTATCCATATTTGGGTAAGTTCTGGTCCTTTTCTCTCTCTTTGCAATGGAAGAGTTTTCCTCTTCTTGTCTTAGTATAATCCTAGTATCTATTCCCTAGATCTCAGAGCCTTTGAATTTTTCAAACTTCTTATTCTGCCAAGTATGTGTCTTCTGTCTTATATTATCCACCTCTGCTTATGAATTTGCTCTTTTCCCCTCATAAATATTAGGCTGGTCAAAAATTTCACCTGAAACTCTGTTGATGACTTTGTATTCATCTTGAGACCATTATAGCTTTCTTTTTCCTTTCTTGGGAACTTTCCAAAATGATAATTCCATGCATTCTGCATTACCTTCCTCTCATATTACTGGTTTGAATTCTGTTTCCCGCATTCCACTAAAACTGCTCCTGCCAAGATCACTAGGGTTTAGCTGCTGAATACAATGAGCACTGTCTTAATCCCCTAGCCCTACCAACCACTTCCTTCTCTGTAAAATTCTTCAGCTTTGGATCATTTGGTATCATTCAGTCTTAATTTCCTAACTACTCTTCTGGCTTCTCTTCAGTTTTCTTTGTAATCTCCTATTTTGTGAAATGTAACATTACCTGTATTTCATCGTGGGGCCACTGCTCACTCTCCTTTAGTGATTTTCATTGCTCCTGTGACTTTGTATAATAAT
Source organism: Odocoileus virginianus (assembly GCF_023699985.2). Classification (NCBI taxonomy): domain Eukaryota; kingdom Metazoa; phylum Chordata; class Mammalia; order Artiodactyla; family Cervidae; genus Odocoileus; species Odocoileus virginianus. Next base: position 13,214,885 of record NC_069674.1, read on the forward strand.
ATCTGAGGACAATCCAACCTATATTTCTAGCTCAGAGATTTGGTTTCATATATTCAGCTGTTTGTTAGATGTCTCATTTGGATTTCCCACAAGCTTAAATTCAATTTCTTTACACATGAAATCATCTCTCCCCACAGTCCAGTCCTAGCTTCACCAATTCTGCCAAATTCACTCCTTCTCAAACAGTTCATACCTTAAGGAACAGAATCACATTTCTTCAAAAACCTGGAAACCTTTTCTGACTCCTCTCCTGTTAGTTCTCACAACCAGCTACAAGTTCAGTCAAATACTTTACCGATATCTTTCAAAGATGTTCCTTTCTTTCCATTCCTACTGGAAACACTTTATTCAGACCATCACTTCTGGCCTGAACTGTCACCACGGCTTTCCCATAGCCCCTGCTTCCACCCTCCCTGCTCCTGAAATCTGTTGAACACACTGCAGCTGGATTGATCTTTCTAGAGCATGAACAAAATCATTTTATTCTCTTGTATTCAAGTCTTCAGGAATTCTCCAGAAAACAATAAAAATTTGTCAGCTGTGTAACCAAAGGTCTTCACGACACCTCCCATGCCCAGTCCCTCAGCCTCTTCTCCTGGGTTTCAGCTGTACCAAACCAACATTTGTGCAGTGACAATCTATAAATTGATATAGATAAAGAATTCTCTCTTTTTTCACTTTGTCTATCCTTTAACTTTCCATTCCCTCACACCCCTGCTCTTCTCAACCCCAGCCCAATGCCATGACCATTTCTACAAGCACTTTCTTAAGCGTATAGCTTCACTTTTCATCTGAGTCTGCCTTTAGGTTAATATTTAATAAGCCAAGAAAAGAAGCACCTTAATTGTGAAATGGGGGTAAGGAGCAAAGATCTACAGCCAATTTGCCAATGTGGAGTTGAGGATTGGGGTTTGGGATTGAAGTTGGAGTTTATTAATGATTCTTTATTCTCCATTCTTTCCTAGTTGCCTAAATCTGTCAGGTGTCTTCCACTGGCCTAAATTATTCAAAAATTTACTCTCAGTCCAGTAAGATATATCTCATATGACTATGTTTCCATAAAATTCTTGTGTCAAGGTTGATCAGGCAGGCGTCACGATTCCTATTTATAAGGGAAAGTTAAGGAACTTGGTCTAATCACAATTAGCTGTGGAACTGATGTAAAAACTGAGATGCCCTGCTTCCTAAATTAGAATTTGAATATTTTTACTCTCAGACCTCCCAGGTAGCTCAGTGGTAAAGAATCCATCCACCAATGCAGAAGACAGAGGAGACTCGGGTTAGATCCCTGGGTCGGGAAGATCCCCCCGAGAAGAAAAGGGCAACCCACTCCAGTAATCTGGACTGAAAACTCCAGGGACAGAGGAGCCTGCCAGGCTGCAGTCCATGGGGTTGCAAAGAGTCAGACACAACTGAGAGTGCACATGCCCATTCTTACTCTCTCCACAATATCTCCTAGACTGAAGAGCTTAGAGTTCTAGAAGCTAACTCTCTGATGGTGGAATTTCAGGCAGTAAGAGAAATTTGAATGACTCAGCCCATATGTTGACAATAACCTGACTAGTTCCTCATCCATTAAGCCCAGGACTCACTATCACAGTGAACACACTATTCATCAGTTAGCCTCTTCCTCCAAATCCTACTTCTCTCCATGGGGAGATTTTTCTGTCCAGTCTCCTCAAACCAAAAGCAAGCACCTCTTCCACAGTTCCTTAATCCTTTTGGAGAAGCAGTTTCAGCACCTGTAATTCCCAGAGGTTCAGGACACTCTTGGGACAACCCCAGGAATTTTCTAGCTATTGGAACCATTGTGATCCACGCGGAGGGTAGGAGTGGGGATTCCTGAAGGTAGTAATTCTTCCCTGCCTACATACCCTCCCAGCCCAAAGCTTCTTTTCTGTATCAAACAGCATTTTAGAATAATAAAAATCCTGGTTATTCTTCCAAAACCCTTAAGGATTGGATAACCATCTCCCTCTCTGCCCAAAGAGACAAGTTCACCTTTCTCCCAATCCACACGACATTCAGCGAGTGACCAGAAGGAGTCCATCTGTTTATTCTTTCCTTGATTTCTTCCCAGGAGAGAGGTCCATCTCACACAAGACCCTCCCCCAAACACACACACACACACACACACACACACACACACACGGCTCTCCTCTCCAGCCAATACAAGAAGGAAGGCACACTGCTGGTTCAAAGAACTATGTGCAGAGGGAAAAGCACTCACCTCATAGCCGTATCTTTTTATGTGCTGTGTCTGTCCTTCAGTGGTTCTTGAGGAGCACTGAGCAAAGGTGATCGGGCTGATGAAGTCAGCTTCTGCCAAGATCGATTTATTGCCCTATAAAGTGAGTGGCAATTGGAGGAGACGAGTGCAGTTGCCAAAAGACCATAAAAAGTCCCTCATTTTCCTTGTGACAGGAGGAAAGCTCCCTTTGCAAATAAAAGGGGGAAGGCGGGGTTTCTTCTAATAGTTTGTCTTTTCTGTGTTCCTGTTCATATCCGATTACTTGCTTGTCACCTTCTATTATACTCGCTTGTCTGTCCATGTAGCCTAAAGAACTCAAGAACTGGGGTCTCAATCATCTTCTTCAGCCCTGTATCTCCTGTACTTAGCATTCGACCCACTGTCCACTGATATTTTTAAACATACAGATCTTTGTTGAATAAGTAAGTGAAAGAATGAATAATGCTTGGTTCGTCACACTGTTTCTCTCTCCATTTTTTATCTCCCCAGCTTCTCCTGGTATAACTCAGCTTTTCATTAATTCAAATAAGCCTCCCCACCAATTATCCTAATAAGAGAAACACCGTTGTAATGGAAATTATATTATCTTAAAGCAGGAAGGCACCGTTACTATATATTTGTCATGCTCTCTGACTGCTCAGCATCTTTATAAGCCTTGTCAAGGGACCTTGCCCTGGTGGTCCAGTGGTTAAGACTCATCACTTATACTGCAGGGACACAGGTTCAATCCCTGGTCAGGGAACAAAGATCCCACAAGCCATGCAGCATGGTAAAAAATAAAATAATAATGATAATTTTTTAAAAAGCTTCTGTATCACTTAAGGAGCTTCCCATCTTGGGAATTCTGCCTCCCCAAGGAAGATGCTGGATAATCTATTTCACAGTCTTCCTTCTAGCCAAGGTAGAGGCAAGGAGCCTGGGGGTGGCCAGTGGTCTATGCCTGTGATCCAGAAGAAAGTAGAGGGAAGAAGGAAATGTCATGTGGAATCCAGGATGGTGGAGAGACACATTCCAGAGGCAGCAGGAACAGAGACCTAGTAGCATCCTATGCCCACATCTGGGGTACAAACTTCCAGACATGTGGTAAGAGAAATGCCAATAGAATATCCCACTAGATAATCTTGGCTCTTTTCTGACCACAGAGCTTACAGGCCTGATGCTCTAGCCCTCCTGGAGCTTCAGTGAATCACTAATATCTTTTTAAAAATTTGTTTGTTCTTACACTAACTAGTTTTTTTTTTTTTAATTTGAAATGTAATTTGCATACCATGACATTCATCCTTTTGAAGTGTACAGTTCAGTGGTTTTTTAGTGTATTCACAAAGTTGTGCAATCATCACAACTATGTAATTCCAGAACATTTGCTCATACCAAAAAGCAACCATATCCTTCCCTCTCCTGTGTTCCGGCAACTGCTAATCTGCTCCCTGTTTTGATGGATCTGCCTATTTTGAATAGTTCATGTAAGTGGAATTATACATGATTTCAATAGTTCATGTAAGTGGAATTATACATGATTTCACTAAGTGACTAAGTCACTAAGTGACTTCTTTCACTTAGTATAACTTTTGCAACGTTTATTCATCTTGTTGCAGGTATTGGTACTTGCAGGTATCAGTCCTTTATTTCTTTTTTTTTTTTTTTAATCTTTTGGCTACACCATGTAGCATACATGATATTACTCCCTGACCAGGGATGGGACCCATGCCCCCAGGTTTGGGAGCATGGAGTCGTAACCACTGAACCACCAAGGAGGTCCCCTTCACTCCTTCTTATGGCTGGATGATACAGATTGTAGTCACATTCTGTTTATTCACTCATCAGTTGATGTACATTTGGGTTGATTATACTTTTTAGCTATTATGAGCAATGCTACTATGAATATACATGTACAAGTTTTGTGTAGATGTGTATTTTCAATTCTCTTGGGGCTATACTTAAGAGTGGAACTTCTGAGTCCTATGGCAACTCCAGCTTTAACTTTTTGAAGAACTCTAGAAGTTTTTCAAAGTAGTGGAAACATTTCACCTTCACACCAACAACATATGACACTATTGCATATTCTATATATAGCAATACATAGGGGCATACGATCTTTTGAGGGCATCAGAGTAATATAACTAAGGGCTTCCCAGGTGGAACTACAGGTAAAGAATCTGCCTTATAATGCAGGAGGCACAAGAGACATGAGTTTGATCCCTGGGTCAGGAAGATTCCCCTGGAGAAGGAAATGGCAACCCACTCCAGTGTTCCTGCCTGGAAAATCTCATGGAGAGAGGAGCTTGGTGGACTACAGTTCCTGGGGTGACAAAGAGTGAACACACACAACACACAAGTAATATAGTATCCACAGGAGTTTATTTGCTTCAAGAGTTCAGTGTATGACCAGTACACACCCACACACAAACACACAGAAACTTAGTTGGTTTCTGCCTCTATAAACTCCTGAAATGACGTATACACCTTATCTTTTGCTTCAAAATAGGAGAGCCTTTGTTAGAGGAAATAGCACCTGTATCCCATTTCAAATTGGGACAATATCCTGGCAAAAGATCAAGCCAAGAGATTTATTGTTACGCAAGATCTTTCTATTCTTTGTGTGGTTGTTTACACTTCACTCCCCACATCCCATGCCCACTGGTGACATCTTTCATACTAAATGTTAACTGATGATCCTAGCTATCATCTGTTCCTAAAGGGCAGAAAATAGCAAGCTTTGCCATCCCGTCTTGCTAACTAGCGACTGCAAGATACTGGGTCACACGCTTGTGCTGTGGAAAAGTAACAGAAACATTTTGAAGGGAAGAGACAAGTTTGTGAGCCAACATCTTCCCATTGCTTATTGATAAGAAGGCATGGGAAAGTGAACTACTGGCAGAACTCTTTTCTCTCAGTAAGAGACAAAAGCAAACAGATGGTTGGAATCTTCAGATCAGAAACCCAATACATGTAAATCCATGGCTAATTCATTTCAATGTATAACAAAAACTACTGTAATGATGTAAAGTAATTAGCCTCCAACTAATAAAAATTAAAAAAAAAAAAAAGAAACCAACAATATGTATGACCCCATCCTCCAAGGCCCGATGCCAAACTCTCAATGACATTGCTGCCATGACAAGGAGGGGATGGATGTTGGTGAGACCCAGACCATACCTGCCAAAGTCAACACAAGATTGTCTTTGTAGGTACCTATAGTCACTAATGTTATAACAAGGATGCTCTTAATAGAAAAGAAAGACTTTCTTCCTCTTTAAGTGAAAATATTTGGGATTGTTATTTTTCATTTTGGCATACATGAAAAGATAAAGTGAAATGATATGACCTGTAGAAGACAGAATATGTCAAAAGAACCCCAGACTTTTCCCTCACAGCTGACCAGGAGTCACAAGCATAGGTCCATGTTTTGGGAGCTGCTCTGGGGTAGCCACAGTGTATGGCTCCATGTGTAGTGGTCCTCAAAGTGTGGGCCGGGGATCAACCTCTGGGAGGTCTTAGTGACCTTTTCAGGAGTTTTTTTAAGGTAAAACTATTTCCATAAAAACACTGAGAAGCTATTTGCCTGTCTTACTGTCATAAGCATATGGTGGAGTTTTCCAGAGGCTACATTATGTGCGATCACAAAAGACTGAATGTAGAAGCAGCTGTGAGAATTCTTTTTTTCTCCATTGAGCCAGATTTTAAGGAAATTTGTAAAAATGCAAAATTATGCAACTTTTCCAACTAAATTTTTTTTTAAATATAGTTACTTTAATTTTCAATATGATAGCTATCAATAGCTACAACCCCATGAACAAAAGCTCTGGGAATCTGCAATCATTTTTAAGAATGTAAAGACATGCTGGGGCCAAAATATTTGAGGACTGCTGATCTGGTACACTGATTTTCAAGTTTTTTACATATATATGATATGTGTGCTATACATAAGGATGCATGCATGTATACTCCACTTAAAGAATTTTAAACATATATAATATATACTAAGTATGTAAATATATATATATATAATACTTAATATATTTAAATATACGTTTAAAATCCTTTGTTCAACTAGAGTTCCAGTACATAAGCTAGTGAATGACCGAAGCCAGGGTTAGGCACTCAGAACCCTGCCACTCTGCCTTCTCCCCACTCTCGGAGGGTAAGGAAGAGCCCAAAGCTCTGCACAGCCTATCATCTGGAAGTCATTGCTTTAGTCTGACACCAGTATTTTGCAGATAAGGGAGCAAACAGCATCCCAGAGAGACAACATGACCTGACAAGTCTCTGACCCTAAAGCTTGCTTCTGAGATTTTCTCACTCAGACAAAAGCCATACAAAATGCCCTGATCAGCAGACCTAACCCCTGTGATGGAGCAAGGTGGGATCAACCTTAAACTCAGAAAAGAATACCTCTGTTCCAGAGAGAGAAACTAAGGGAGATACAAATACCGCACTGATCTTTTCCAGAGCTGTTCAGAATCTTTCTAATTCTAGACTAAATGTCTTCATGTCCATATGTCTGCTTAAAATCCAAAAGGATGAATGAATCCAAGAAAAGGTGACAGAATAAGGCTTGGGAACTCTTGCAACCATCACAATTACACAGGGTCTGAGTTGCTGAACTGAAGTCTGGGAAGCTGACATGTCTTAAGTTCAAAAGGTTTTTGTCCCCAGAACTCTGAAAGGTATAACTTAGGAATCTATAAACATAGATAGGGGAAATATATCTTTTTTCACTAATTTCTAACTGAAATTCCTTAGATTATGAATGGAGGCAGCAGGGCACGGTAATTTTTACTAGTGCACAGGAGTTTTTCAAAAAGAGAATCAACAATATTTTCACGTCACATTAAGAAACTGTAGTAGACATCTCAAAATGTTGTTCAAACTGCTCATCACATTGAAGCTCTGATATTATTAGACACACAGTTAAATCTTGTTATTTAATGCTATAATTTTAAACACCTCATGTATTACTATATTAAACTTTTAAAACATTTTGCAGAAGTGTATTTTATTATAATGAGGGCTTCCCCAGTGGCTCACTGGTAAAGAATCCACCCACAGTGCAGGAGACACAGGTTTGATCCCTGGGTTGGGAAGATCCTCCAGAGAAGGGAATGGCAACCTACTCCAGGATTCTTGCCTGGAGAATCCCATGGACAGAGGAGCCTGGCAGGCTACAGTCCATGGGTCGCAAAGAGTTGGACACGAATGAGTCACACATTTTAATATAATAGGATTCTTCTCCAACAGTGTGCATTAAACTCTATGCATTTAAGAACATCACTCTTAGGAGGGGTTCCACAGGTGCCACTAGATTGCCAAGAGGGTCCTTGACTCTAAAAATGTTGTCAACCCTTCCATGCCTCACTCAGAAACTTGGCAACCAGGATTCTCTAGTCAGAAATGTTCTTGAGCATTTTGTAGCAGCCAGACCCAATTTCTACCAATATGTCCTTGATGATAACATGAAATATTTCTCAAATATCAAGTAAATAATTGTTTCCTCCTGGTGGCCTCCCTGGGTCTATCATAGGATAGCTGACAAGTTTCCCACCTTTTTGATCAAGGGGTACCTGTGGCCATATTTCCATGTTTCACTAGTTACCTAAATTCGTGCAAGCCCTCATCCAAAAGCTTTTTATTTTGATAATTAGAACACTAACTCAGTTTAATAATGTTATCTTTCTGTAGCCTTATGGAGGCACTGACACATGAGTATACAAGTATAATCTGGCTTCCTGGCATCAAAAAAAAAAGAAAGAAAGAAAAGGGAAAGGTGGGAGTGATAAATTAGGAGTAGGGGCATTAACAGATACATACTACTGTATATAAAATAGATAAGCAGCAAGGATTTACTATAGACATGTTCTCTGACTGGAAACAGTATTCAGCATCTTATAATAACCTATAATGGAAAATAATCTGAAAAAAATATATATATGCATGTATTAACATATACATACATATAGCTGAATTACTTTGATGTACAACTGAAACTAACACAATATTGTAAATCAACTATACATCAATTTTAAAAAGAAAAGAAATTAAAAAGACATAGAAAAGTAAACACTATCTCCAATATACTCATTTTCAAGTAATACTTAAATATCTTTGTTAAACATTAGTATGTAATTCCTTTATTCCCAAATTCTAACCATCTAGTGTTTTAACCAATACCATTCCAAATTCTGTTTTTTCCAGGGTTGATATGTTACCAAATATAGTAATTTTTATGATGATTAAAACAACAATTATCCAAGTACACTCTCTCATAAACCTAAGCCTTAAGAGAAACCCATGCCAGAGACATAAGGAAAAGGGTGGATAATCACAGATCTGTTCATTCCATTGGTGAATTAGCCTTCAGGCACTCTGATGCCAAAGAGAACAAGACCAGTTCACAAGGGTTGGCTAAATAAGAAGAAGTCTTAATACCAAAGTGAGATTACCCATGGTCAAATTACCACAGAGTTCAAAATCTCTTGCAAATCTGCTCATTTATTTTCCTTTGGCATATAAATTGCATGCATTTGTGTGAATTGTGGTTATGTACATTAGGCACAGAATAGAGAAATAAGATTTACACATTTCAAAGCACACCACAGTAACAAAAAAAAAAAAGTTACTTTTTACATTCAAACTCCTTCCTTCAACTCTGTCTGCTCAAATCTCACCCCAGCCCTATTCCCTTGTGCTAAGAATTTCCTCCTAACCCTTCCTCTTGCTTTCAAATGAATTGGCTCTTCCTTCCTCCTTCTAATGAGGCTACTATTCTTAATAATTTTGTGTTATCTTCTTACTTGTCATGATCACTTTTGTCCTTATCACCTGTTGTCTCCCATCTTTCCTACTTATCTTCCCTGCATTTGCCTTTTCTTCCCTTTGGATCATGCTCTTAGCATACTATCCCATCTCCTTATAACCACCAGGCAGATGTTCTTTCTGGATATTTTGTGTGTGTGTGTGGTGTTAGTTAACTCCAGGACCTGACCTGTCCTGGAAAGCTGTAGCTTGTATATTTAGCAAGAGTGGGCCTATCACCTCATTATACACACATACACATGCACACATGCTTCATCATGGACCCAGTGCATCTTCAGTCAATATATGATGAGCCAGCAGTACCATACTAATTACCCAGAGACATCAAGATAACCCACAGCTTTCCACATCTCCTATGGCTAAACCACAGACCAAACAAAACAAAACTAAGAAAATATTTTAGCCATACTGGGTATAAACTGATTAGCAACACACAATAATTTTATAAGCATGAAGCATTGGGTTGGCCAAAAAAGCAGGTTCAGGTTTTCCTGTAACATCTTGAGGAAAAATCCGAATGAAGTTTTTTGGCCAACCGAATATACAAGTAGTTTCAAAGCCATTTAAGGTTAGGATCTTGCTCTAAAAAGTCAGCGTGCTTCTCCATGTCAATGAAGTGAAATTATGTAGGCTGATGTTTCTGCTGGTCACATCAATATTTAACACCTGTTGGGAATCAAAGAAAAAGTATTGGACATCTGGCGATGAAAGTTTCCTGCAGTTGAACAAAACAGATAGAAGTCAGTGGTCCACAGACACTTTCACAAGTCATTGCCTAGCTTCCAGACCACCCCCAGATTTTCAGGTGAGAAGGGTGTTTCTTAATCCCTTAGGGCACAAAAAACATTCAGTGATAGGGAAAAGATGACAAGACCCTAAATAATGAAACACACAACCACTGCAAAGAAGTAGTTGCACAAAATGGAGAAAATGTTCTCATTGCCATTACTCGGAGCTCTCCTGTTTCCCACTTCTCCTATTCCCGCATAGTGCCTTGATGCTTGTCCAGTAAGAGTCGATATTTCAGCATTTTTTTCTAGGCAAATACTTCCCACAGTTTCACCACACGTGCATCAGTCAGCTTGTGTGTCAGCCACAAACTTGGGCAAAGTCCTTTATAAGCTCTTGGTAGAGTTGGGGAAGTTGGTTGACAAGAAAACCACAAACATGAGGAAACAAAACTACAAAGTTGAAGGAAAACTTTTGTTTCAGGCCTTGTAATCAGGAAGGATTATGAGAGAAAAATAGTTCTGGGCAAAGCAAGTAGCAAGCACATAAGGAAAGAGCCCATTTACCGTGAGGCTAGGAATTAGGACCACTATACTGCAGTGATTCCAAGGTGCAGATATTTCACATATTTAATATTCATGAAATCAAGATCTGTTCTATAATCAACAGCCTAGGAGTTACTGTGAACAAGTAGCTCTCCTGACGACTGTTCGTCCGTGCGTGTGTGAACTTCATTGTTATTACTGGTATTACGAATGGATGGACTGCAAACTACTTAAAGATTATTTCAGAAATGAATATAAATCTTGACTGACAGTAAAATCAAGAAAATGCTATGATGAAAACTTGTATAAAGCATATGTGTCTTTGGAGAAAATTTCGTAGACAGCAGTGAAAGAATTTTCATGAAATGATGTATCACCAATACCTCTGATAATAGAGAGGAAGTACCTTAACCAATCCCATGCCACATAGTTTCCTTTTAAAAAAATAAAGTAATTTAGATATTAACATAGAAATTTAAATTAAATATTTAATGTAAGTTATTTAATTATGAAATTAAGTATTTGATTTACTTAATTGTTAAATATTAAATCAAATATTTAATTTAAATTGTAATTTAAACTAAATTAAAATTTTACGTAGAAATTTAAATCAAAGAAAATGTGTGATACAAATTGGTTAAGATATGTCTAATATCTCCTCACATTCAGAGTTTAGCTCTTTTAAATTATTAATACTTTGATGCAGATTTCTCAGTGTCCATGTGTCTCTATCCAACATTTTCCTCTGTAGTATTATATTAAAATGATAAAAATCTCTGTTTAAAGGAGTTTTGTAAAGCTTCTGTACTTTTAAAATAGAAGTTTTAAGTGAGAGGAAAGCATTGTATCATATTTTTGTAATCTTGTTTTCTTTCTTTGTGGCACATGAAAAAATGTAGCAACCTTTAACTGATGGGTGTCTTATAATTGATGAAAGATGGTGGTTAAAGCTATTTGAGAAGTAGATCTCTGAGGCAAAGACAAAGTTTTCCTTAAGTTTGCAGGCAGGAGGACATACATGACAGGTAAGGACCCAGACCATCAATTCCAAATGATGACAAGCTCTGAATTTTCCCTTCATCTCTATGCTGTCCACTCAGACACCCTGAACACAGAGGTTTCCAGAAAGGCTTTGCAGGAGAGGGGTTGTTGGGAATGGGAGCAGGCAGGAATTGCACTCAATAGCTCAGGGTTGGGAAATACCATTTGGACTTTGAACTGGTCACAAACCTGTGTTGTAGAGTTGTAGGAGAAGGGGGGTGTTGTAACCACGCCACTCACAGAGATGCTGACATTGTAAATGGAGTCACTGCCCACTCCCCAGACCTCAAAGTAGCCCAGTCTCAAAGGGTTTGTATCATTGATGTGTTCGTTGAAAATTATATGACTCTGCATCGTATTCTGTCAATTGGAGACAAAAGAAACCAGAGGAGGGGGGAAAAAAAAACAGCAAAATTTGTTCAAATTTCTTACAACCTCTTTTTAGGCACAAATGTAGAGCATGAAATAAGACAATTTATGAGTCCCCAACTTGTGACCTTGGATAGTGAGACTATGCTTTTAACATTCTGTCTCCTATCACCAACCACCACCCAACTTTGCACTGGTTAAACACCAGTAGGGTCTCTAGAGTCACTCCAACTCTAAGGAGACAAAGAATCTCAGCTAGCAGGAACCTCTACATTCCACATGTGAAGAAGTAACAAAACATGCCAATCGTTTCAAGGCAGCATAGGAACAAGGGCGAGAAAACATTGAAATGGTCTGCCCATCTTGCTTGGTGAATTGGACTAAGTTACTGATGAAATATGAGCGCGTTTAATCACAGAAAACTTCCTGGAAGCACTTGACATCTCTATCTGAAGTCTAGAGAAAGGGTAAGATGCAAATTAGGGTTAGGACTCTTGAGAGTCCCTTGGACTGCAAGGAGATCCAACCAGTCCATCCTAACGGAAATCAGTCCTGAATAATCATCAGAAGGACTGATGTTGAAGCTGAAACTCCAATACTTGGACCACCTGATGCGAAGAGCTGACCCATTTGAAAAGACCCTGATGCTGGGAAAGATCGAGAGCAGGAGGAAAAGGGGACGACAGAGGATGAGATGGTTGGATGGCACCACTGACTCAATGGACATGGGTTTGGGTGGACTCCGGGAGTTGGTGATGGACAGGGAGGCCTGGTGTGCTGCGGTTCATGGGGCTGCAAAGAGTCGGATATGACTGAGCGACTGAACTGAACTGAACTGAACTGAAGATGCAAATTAGTAGCATTAACAGTGAAGGAATTCTAAGTGATGATGTATATCCTATGACATCCAGCACCCTAGTAAGCTGGCAGAACTCTACGTTCACCCTTCATAGTCCCAGCCACACTCACCTGGCTGACCAAAAAGTGGGCCAGGTAATAGAGTCCTCTTTCATAGGTATCTGCAAACAAACACAAAGTAAGCATGACCTGGAACTACATCCTAGAATTCTAATGGCTTACCTATTTTGGTTGGGAAAGTAGAGATGTTTTTTGTTTGTGATCTTTTTAAATTTTATTTTTCTTCTTTACAGACTTTCATTTTGAGAAATGAGTCAGAATCCACCCCCAACCTCAGTTTACACAGAATGTCTGAAATAAGTGTATACAGATGCCTCGGTCTAACAGAGTCCCCTCATAAAATAGAGTTTTCTAACATCACTCTTAATCCTCTTCTCTTTCTTAGGATTCCCAACCTCTTGGGAGTCACCTCAGAATTCCCAATTTTTTTCTGCTAGAGACACATATATGCACACACGTGCATGCCCACCCACATCACAAACACCAAGACTGGTGTACAATTGGTTGGTTAACCTTGAGTGGTATTAGGCAATTTTTAAAATGCAATCTCCAGAAAAGAGACTTCTTTTTCTTATTCTTAATTTATGCTGCAGGTCCAGGGAGAATATTTTTAAGGGTGGACTAGCCAAAGCCTTACTATTAAGGGTACTCCCACACACACACCCTAACTCTGAGGCTTCCTCCCTCTTCTCCAGACACTCGCCTCTTTCGAGCCCTTATCACTCAATCAGAAAGCGTTGCCTATCCTCTAGAACTGTGCTGTGTGAGATAGTAGCCACTAGATAAACGTAGCTATTTAAATTTAAGTTAATTACAATCAAATAAAATTGAAGCTTCAGTTGCTCAGATACTCCTGTCACATTCTAAGTGCTCAACAGTCACATATGCCTAATTGCTACCATGTTGGACAACACAGATATAGATCATTTCCATTGCTGCAGAAAGTTCTATTGGACATCCCTGGGCACAGAAATAACGATAGTACTTGAGACATCCTTCCGAGAGTTTACTGATTCCTGTAAACTCTTAATAGAAACCCCCTCCTCCGAATAGTAGCACAGCTGATAGAAGCATTACTTTTCTTAGTGGGACACATAAACCATATATGGAAGTATAGCTCAGTTGGCTGCAAAGAAACTTTCCCTACAGCTCCTTATACTGCTTTTTCTCACAATGGATTAGGACAACTAGATAATGGTGAGAGATTCAGAACTAAGCTTCATATAGGTGAGGCACAAAGATCATGTATTATACACTTAGAGTAATAAATGGCTATATTTTAAAATGCACAATTGTCTTAACACATAAAAGGAAACAGCAGCCCTATAAGATATCCAGGAACCTGGTATTGATATGAAGGAATTGGAGGCAGCCCTTACTCACCAATGCTTTGCCCATCATCCCAGAAGAGCCAGCCTTCAGCAGTCCCCTCATCATCCAAGGCGACCTTGAAACCTAAGAATTTCTGACGGCTGCAGTGAGGTAGGAAAAAGACATTGGGTAAAAACAAAGCCGTCGCCACAAACCATAGCATTTTCATAAAAACAAAAAGGAAGTGCTTTAAGATATAAAGACTGGGTACTAGGATTCTGGAGACTTGGGATCTAGTTCTAGTTCTGACTCCATAAGCTCGACAATTTCATGTCAGGAATGAATGAATGAATCAAGGGGAACTTTAAGGCTCTATAAGCTCACAGCAGTTCTACAATGTCTACAAAGAACTAGAAGCAAATGCATTGGTTTCCTTTCTTTCCCCACTGTGAGGAAAGACTAATGTTTCAATTTTTCTTCCTTCACGAACTAGTCTCCACATGTACAGTGAGTTCTGCTTACAGATGTCCTCAGTTTTAACTGAATTTTTGCAATCAAATAAATAGGGCTTCAGGGATTTTAATTTGACATCAGTTAGACATTTTAGATAGACACGGATGTTTAGATTTTAGATAGACATGGAGTTTAGTCTCTGTTCAACTACTTATTAACTATGCGACTCTAAGTTAAACATTTAACCTCTTGAAGCTTCTCTTTGCTCATCTGCAAGATGGGGATGATAACAGTACTTATACCAAGGGCTTATTTTTCCTTTTGTTAGGGAAAATAGAAAATCTCTAAATAGAAGTCTCCATATTAGTACAGTTCTAGGCACAGAGCAAGCATTCACCTGATGTCAGTTATTATCAATTATTATATAGGTCTAGAATATATAGGTTATACATTAGGCCTAGAATTTTTAAACCTTGTATATAAGGAATCTCAGCCTCAGTTTCCACCTGGCTTAAACAAGTTTTTAGCAATAATTTTCTTAGCAAAGAGGCAATTATGATCCAGATAGTCTTTATGGTCTTTTTGATGTGGGCCACTTAAAAAGTCTTTATTGAATTTGTAACAGTATTCTTTCTGTTTCACATTTTGGTTTTTGACCATGAGGCATGTGGGATCTTAGCTGCTTAGTCAGGGATCAAACCCAAACCCCTTGCACTGGAAGGTTAAGTCAAATCACTGGACCACCAAGGAAATCGCTGGTGGTGGTGGCAGTTTAGTCGCTAAACCACCTAGACTTTCACAATCCCGTGGACTGTAGCCTGCCAGGCTCCTAGGTAGTCTTTTAAAACTAGCATGATCCATGGTTGCTCCTATTTGACTTCCATTTCAAATGTCACTATTTAAACTTAACACCTCACCCACTTAGATCTCAAATAGCTATTAATTAAGAATTGTTCAAAGAGTACAGAATCTAAAAAAGGTTAAAATCCACACAAGCAAGCAAGCAAGCAAAAATGTTTACTATTGGGTTAGCCAAAAAGTTCATTCAAATTTTTCCATACCACCTTAAGGAAAAATCCAAATGAAATTTTTGGCCAGCCCCGTAAAAGTGCTTTTGGGCCTGAGGGTACAGTTTATAGACTGGTGGGCTTCACCAGGATCTGAGTTAACAAGCGTGGTTCTGGGGCCCTTGTTCACCTCAAGTGGGTGTTCTGTGCAGGCTCTTGCCAGGGCAGGATGTAGCCCCCACGGACATGAAGATTAATGTGGTCAAGAGGCGCCGGCAAGGACTTCCACTCACCCCGGGCTTGAATGTCCACACCCTGTGGGCGAGAAGAAGGTCAGGGACGATAAGGGAACGCCTCTGCCTAGACGACGATCTACAAGCCATCTTGTCCACGCTCGGGACCTGCGGCCGTCTGGCATCGGTTATCACGCTTTTCCACACTCACCACCTGCTGTGTGGGCTCCAGGCTGCCAGGACATCAGGTCAGGATCCCAGCCATAGCTGCCTCTCACCCTAGCCTCACTCCACATTCTGTCTCTGCACCCGGCAGCACTGCCAGAGGAGGCTGACCAATCCTTTTTTTTATTCGGCTCCTGACTCCCTCCCCACAAAGGCATGTCCACCTTCCCTTTGCTTGGTCCCCTCTCTGCTTCCATCTCCTTCCACTGCCCCATGCCCTGCTCCCACCGACTTCACTAACACCTTTGACTCCTACTTGACAGAAATCATTAAAGTGAATGGACCCGCTTCACAAATCCTTATCTTTACGTCACCGTGTCGTCCTTTATGTCTCACGTCTTGATCTTGCCCCATATGTGACAGGGAGAAGTGGCGCTCACCCCAAGGCACGAATCTCAGTTCCTTCCTAACATGTTCTCAACCTGGAGCCCAGCTTCTCACATTCAGCACTAGGGACATCCTGGGCCAGCTAACTCCGTTGTGGGGGCTGTTCTGCACTTTCTCGATACTGACAAATGTCCATCCCCTAGAGGCCAAGCAGCCTCTCCCCCACCTTCCACCACATTGGGACAACCAAAAGTATCCCCAGACTTGGCCAGTGTCCCCTGGTACACAAGTCCTCCCATCTGAGAATCACCACTTTAGAGGCAAGGAGCAAAGCTACCATTTCTTCACTTTTGGTCCCTGATGTTCATTCTATACAGATTTTATCTGTATCACATTCCCTGAGTAGACTCTGCTTCATGGGTGGCCTCAGGACTCCAGAGTCTACAGAACTTAATACAAATTCCAGCCCATATCTCTGGGCTTCTTCAGTTTCCTCACTGATATCATGAGGAAAGTGAATTATATGCTCTCTAATGAGAATTTATTCCAATATCTTATGAATACTGGACTGAAGGTTCTACCTTCAAGTGAAACTTGATACATGTAAAACTGTCAAAGTCATCTTCTTACCAAATTCTTTAATTCTTTCATTTTTTTTTTCATTCTACCACACATTGTGGCTACATAGGATATGATACCTTCTCATGATTTCCTTTCTAGTACCTGATGAGTCACAAGCTTGTTTACTTTCCTTTAAATCGTTTCTGACTGGGCTCGCCTAAAAAATGCCTGTTAAAATATCCATAAAGACATGACTCTAAGGTCAAATCTTAAAGCAGCACTATTAAAATAAGAATAGACAACTTAACATGACTTTGTACAGGAGAATTCTCACCAACCATGTAGTCACTGAATATGGCTGAAAAGCACTACTTTAAAAATCCAATATATAGTCTACACTGTAAACAAACAAAATGGCCACAAGTGAAGTATATAAAAACTGATTCACACACACTGTGTGCTCTTAGTCTTCACTAAAATAGGTAATCAATAAGATAAGTCAGAATAGTTCCATGCTTCTCCCTCTCTCAATAGTCTACAAACAGTAATGCCCAATATGCCCAATAAGATAGAAAGGAAAGAAGGGTGGATAGAAGCCAACATCATGGCACGTCCAGTCACATAGACAGGACCAAGACAGGCAAAAACTCTGCAAAGAACTATCAACTGCTGATTCTGCAGCTCATTTAGAGAATCCGAGAGTCTGAGTAGACGAAGGTCCAGCTTTGGCAGAAGTGTATTAGCCTGTCCTGCCTCAAGATACCTGCCCCTTCATCAAACAGGCGGGGCCTGAAGATTAAGAGTAAGCATGCCATGTTGCTCTTGCAGTCAGACAAGCCCAGAAGGGACAGTGGGGGATGAGAGTCCACAACTACCAAGGCAGCAGTGATAGGAGGAGTCATGATCCCCGGGAAGTGGGAGCCACCAAGATAGAGAGCTAGGAGTTTCATTCTTCGCCCACCCTTCACTCAAGCAATTGCTCATTCCCAGTTTCACTGGACAAGCAGCAGAGAAACTGAGCGAAAATGGGAGCTCTCAAAACAAGTAGGGCTTTCTTATTTTTCCCTTTGCTGCTTTCCATCTCTTTGCCTGTCTGTTCTGGGTAATTTCCTAGGTTGTATCTTATAATTTCCTCTTAAGCAAAATTCCTGCATCATGCCTTTAATTTGCAAGGATTGCTTTGTGAGTATGTTGTGTTTAAAACATGCTTTCTTATTTTAAGTATATCTTCTTATCTTTCTGAGGAAACAAATTTTCTAGTTAACTTCTTAATAACATAGGTACAGAAAATTATACAAATAACAAGTACACAGCTCAATAAAGTTTTACCAAGTGAACACACCCATGAAACCACCACCTAGATCAAGAAGTGACTATTACCAGGATCCTAGATGACTCTCTCCTCCCTTTCATAATAATCACCACACCAAAGGCAGTAACTTTTCTGGTTTTTATCACTTTTGCCTGGATTTTTAGCTTGTATTTAATAAATGGAATCATACATTCTTTACTCTTTTGTATCTGGCTATTTGTGCTCAAGGTTATGTTTGTGATATTTATTTTCTTTATTTGTGTAGCAACACTTTATTAGTTTTTAGTTTTAAAAATAGAATACAATCTACTTATCCATTTTACTGTTGATGGACATTTGGCTTATTTCCAGTTTTTTGCTCTTTTACAAATAATGCTGCTATGAAACATTCTTGAACTTTTTTGGTAAAATATATACACTCTAGGAATAAATCTGTAACATTTTCATTTCTTCCGAGATATATATTAATATATACATAGTTATACAATTAATTGGTATATATTATATAATTCACATGATAAATAGTGATATACATGACATATTAACTATATAATTAAATAACATATAATTATATATGGTTACTAATATATAATTATATAATGAAGAAGGTATTATACAGTTAGCATATAATAGATAGTGATATGTTATCTAATATATGTTAGTTCAGGTTTGCTTTTATTTTCTGAATTGACAATATTATTTTAATGTAATCTGGGAGAATATAAAAAAATAACAATCAAAAACATTTCTGAAAAAGGATGATGACATATTGATCTGTCATATTATACCTATTTACAAAACCCTAAAAAAATCTACCAAAAAGAAGAAAAGAATCAAATTCTGACTTCTCTGTATCCCAGCAAAAGGTCCCCGTGGAAGCTTCTGTGGAAGACTCTGTTTCCCCAGCTGAGTCTCTGGGGTTCAGATTAGCCTGGAAAAGTTGTATGATGGAGAAGGCTGTGTTCCTTCCCCATTTCTAAATGCAGTTACGTTAAACCAGCTCACAGGAGTCAGGCCTCATACTTCTATGTACCTTTCACACACTGCCAAGGACCTTGCTTACCTTAGAAAGTACATTCAACAACTCTTTGGGCATCTCCATTATAAAAGGAGGCATGTAAAAAGACAGAGAGGAAAAGGCTCCTAATACTTATGAACTTCCAGTCTAACAGGGAGGATATAAATAAAAACCATAGTTTCCAGCACGACTTCAAACATTTTTCTAGTGTCTGCCATTATACAGCACTGTGAAAAGTGGTGGTATAAGGAAAGAGACAAACTAACAAATAAAGAACACCCACAAAAATCCAGGTACTACAGGAGTACTTTATGCATTTCACAACAACTCTGTGAGGAAAGTGGTCTTTCCCCATGTGGAAGTGAGAAAACTGAGGCCATAACGTTACAAGTGACTCATTCAAGACCACACAACAGGTGGGCTACAGAGACAGAATTTGACCTGAGGTCTGTCAGAAACTGAAGACTGTGAGTGCTGTCGTTTTCCCAGGTTGTACAGAGGCAATCAGAAAAACTTACCGTGTAGTAATCATACCAGCGGGCTCTAGGGAAATATGCAGTGACATCTCTGGCATTCTAAAATTAAACAAAAATAAGGTGTGAGTGCAGTAGGCTCAGCTATAGAGGGCAGAATAACCCATTTGCATAGCAGAGGAGCCAAAACTATAGCAATGGCCTTGGACCCACAGACCTGTCCTCTCTGGAGGTCACCAGTGTTGGGAACAGCTTCCTTCCCTGCCCTCTTCTCAAACTGGGAGATTTGCCTAACCAAAAGTGGTGGCTTCTGTAAAACCCTCTGGGATCCGGAACTTACAGAGGGAAAAAAAAATCATCATTTGCCTATAGGCTTATCCCATACCCTCTTCAAAGAGACAAACTGAGGTTAGGTCTAGAGCAGAAAAAAAGAAAAAAAGAAAAGTTGCAGGTTTATGGGCATTAATACTTTAGAAATTATGATTAGTGCAATAAGTTTTGGAGAAAATCCAGTTAACTGACATTTTAATCAGAAGCCTAATCATCGATAAAAGAAGCAAAGAAATGGCTGCCTGAGGACCTCTTTTGGAGGACGGGGAGGGCTGGCCAGTGATGACCTTATACACAGTGGCTGCAAAAATTCTTCTGAAAAGTTCCTCTCTAACAGTGACAGAAGATAGGAAGGATTTCTCTGTATTAATAGTACTGCCCCCACCTGACTCCTACTCATTGCAATTAAAGAAGAAACTATTATATCTTCAAGTATAACAGAGGGTTTTTTCCTTTGCAACAGTTCAATGAATCAGAACTTGATATGCTGATTTTAAAGATGAGGGAGCTGAAGCCTGGAACATCTAAGTGAAGGACTTCAGTTCAGAGGGAGGAGAAGAGACAAAGGTAGGCAAAGAATAAGAAAGCACATCTCAGGACCCCAATCTGATGAGGCCTCTTCTCTTTAACTAGTCTCTGGCCTCACAGGTGGGATCATCAGAGGCCTCCATACTCACAGCCTCCAGGACAGGGCTGACCAGGAAGGCTGGGCCCAGCAGGAACTGACTGTCTACACCCCAGGTCACCCGGTCTGACACAAACCTGGGGAGGAAAACCAAGGTATCACAGTTAGGGCCCCCTACAGGGTTCCAGGTCAAGGCCTTGAAGAAACTCCTCAAATTCAGACCTAAGTTGGAAATCCAGCTGCCTTCTATGCCATCTTTATTCTTTCCCTAGATCTACCTTAATCAGGTACATATTCACTTTCTACATGCCATGTTCTTCAAACCCGGAAATAGTTTGGGCTTAGACATGTTCTCCCCTATCAACATCTCCAACTTCTTAACCTTCAGTGCAAGAATGGACTTCATTCCTCAGATATCCTCCTGGCATACCTTCTTTTATGATGTGAGTTACTACAAATGCCCAAATTAGAAAGAAATTATTCTATGTTGTATTGTCTATCATGTTGACTTTTAAAAAATATTCAGTAGCCTTTTATCTAACAGTGAAGGTGTGACAGACACCATGCTTAAAAGACTCATAATGTATGGTCTGTGCCTAGAGAGCTCTGGGCAAAGACAGTCACGTCTTTAATTTGGAAGAATTCTCCAACAGCTACTATAGAGAAGGAAATTATTGAGTCCCTGGGACCCTGGCTGGAGACTCACTCATGGAGAAGAGGTCGTACGACAGTGCTGCCCTCTGTGCTGGCTTTGTGCATCAGGGTGTAGAAATACGGCAACAGGGTGTATCTGGTCTCCAGGACACTCTTGGAGATTGTCACGAAGGTAGAATTCCAGGACACAGGGTCTTGCCTCTAAGGAGAAAAAAGGAGTGCTCAGTGCTGAAGGGATGTAGGGGACTTAAGAGGTCACTGAGCGGTTAGTCCAAATGAAGATCACACACAGCTAAACCAACGATGACTATAGATGAGGCTCAGAGAATATGTTTAATAGACTGAAAGAAATCCCTGAAGCCTTCCCAGGACAGTTGAAAAACTTTCTTATAAGAAATTGGGCTGGGGGCGGGGGTACATATCTGGTACAATGCCCAAATCAAAAGAATAATCTGAAGAACATTGAGGAATATGATTCATTGAAATGTGAAGATTCTTTTACATATCTGTTGGCTATTTGTATATCTTTTTTTGGAAAACTGTCTATTCGGTTCCTCTGCCCATTTTTAATTCAGATTGCAGGATGGACAGAGAGGGACTGTCAGTCAAAGTATAAAAACTTCTTGTTAGAAGTTAAATATTTCTGAAAAAAATAAATAAATAAAAATTAAAAAGAAGAAGTTAAATATTTCTGGTGATTAAATGTGCAGCATGGTGCCTATAGCTAATGACTGTTGTTGTTGTTCAATTGCTAAGTTGTGTCCAATTCTTTGAGACCCCAAGGACTGCCACACGCCAGATTTCCCTGTCCTCTACCCTGTCCTTCACTATCTCCCAGAGTTTGCTCAATACTTAGTTTTATACATAGTTAACAATACTATATAATAAGGGCTTCCCTGATAACTTAGTGGTCAAAGAATTAGCCTGCCATTGCAGGAGACATGGGGTCAGTCCCTGGGTCAGGAAGATCCCCTGAAGGAGGAAGTGGCAACCCACTCCAGGATTCTTGCCTGGTAAATCCCATGGACAGAGGAGCCTGGCAGGCTACAGTCCATGCGGTCACACAGTTAGACATTACTTAGTGACTAAACAACAACACTGTATTATAAACTTGAAAGTTGCTAAGAGTATAGATGTTAAATGTTCTCACCACAAAAAAGGAATGGTAATTATGTGAGGTGATTGAGGTGTTAACGGATCCTACTGGGGTAATAATTCCATAATATATTTCAAGCTTTTTTAAAAAGGAACATAAGGGTTTAATGGTTTATAAGATGTCCTTGGGCAGCCCAGGTTGGGTGCATGAGACAAGTGCTCGGGCCTGGTGCACTGGGAAGACCCAGAGGGATCGGGTGGAGAGGGAGGTGGGAAGGGGGACCGGGATGGGGAATACATGTAAATCCATGGCTAATTCATTTCAATGTATGACAAAAACTACTGTAATGATGTGAAGTGATTAGCCTCCAACTAATAAAAATAAATGGAAAAAAAAAAAAAAAGATGTCCTTGGGGAATATAAACAACTTCGTGTGCTATGTGCTCAGTCATGTCTGACTCTTTGTGACCCTATGGACTGTAGCTTGCCAAGCTCCTCTGTCCATGGAATTTTCCAGGCAAGATACTGGAGTGGGTTGCCATTTCCTTTATCCAGGGGATCTTCCCAACCCAGGAATCGAACTTCCGTCTCTTGCATCTCATGCATTGGCAGGCAGAGTCTTTACCACTGCATCACCTGGGAAGCCTACACATTACTTGTAGTTCAAATGGGAATCTGTGTTCCTGGCAACACAAAACTTTTGAGCCCTGAGCTCAATGTCCTACCCTGGTCCCAATGGTGTTGTGATTTCTTGCGAAGGGGTAGAAGGCCCCTAGCTGCATCCAGCGAGCACACATTTCATATTCAGCATCTTGAAAGAATCCACAAATATCTGCTCCTGTCTG
The DNA here is from genome assembly GCF_023699985.2 of Odocoileus virginianus. NCBI lineage: Eukaryota > Metazoa > Chordata > Mammalia > Artiodactyla > Cervidae > Odocoileus > Odocoileus virginianus. Next base: position 13,238,021 of record NC_069674.1, read on the forward strand.
AAACAAGATAGAAGAAAATGGGCCAGTTAATGATTTCTGAAAGATGTTGCCACCTGCATCATGATCAGGAGTGACCCAGAGGACACCACAGGGACTTCCCTGGTGGTCCAGTGGTTACAGTCCTGCAATGCAGGTGATAAGAGTTCAACCCCTGCTCGGGGAACTAAGATCCCACAAGCTACGGAATAACTAAGCCCACATGCCGCAACTACTGCGTCAGAGTGCTGCAGTGAGAGATACCACATGCCACAACTAAGATCCAAGGCAGCCAGATAGATAAATAAACACTTTTTTTCTAAAAAGAACAAAAAAGGACACTTACGTAGGATATACCAAAAAGACTAAACTCCATCATGCCTGCAAGAGAACCATGGCTGGGTCAGACAAGACACTCATGACCTGCCTCCTCCTCCCTCCCCAGAGAATCCTTGATCCAAGATCCTGACTCCTCTCCCACCAGCAGCCCACACACCAATGATCGACTTCTTCAGCTGGTCCCACGCGGCCGTGTTGTCGCCCAGCCAGTGTCCTCCCCAGCGGCCAGAAGAGGGGAAAGTGGAGCGGGTGATGACGATCCCTCGCTGTCCTGTCACCTCCTGCACGGCTCTGCTCGGAGGGGGACAAGGGGGGGACTTAGGGCAGAGCAGGGGAGGAAAGCCCCAGAGCTCCTGAGCCTACGGCTCAAGGACAAAGCGTTTCATGTGTCCCAGAAAGGAATATGGAAAACGGGGTCACGAGGTCCCAATTGACTGATTCCTGGTGATAAAGATAATATTAAAACCTGTGTCTTTGTATGGCATTTTACAAAGTTTTATAAAAACTATAGAATGTAATAGACTCACTGGATCACCTAAAAATAATAGCTAGTCACTGAATCTTGCTATCTATTTACTCAATACTCAGTTTAATATAGTGGGGAAAGAAGAAGGTGAATTCCTGTATAAGGCTTTCCTTAGGATAAATCTTATTAAGCATGGACTTGAGCACACAAAATGAGGCAGGGATAATCCAGGACACCAGTTGGCTAGCCAACAGGAATGACAAAATAAATAAATAAATAAATAAATAAATCCCAATAGAGATGAGTCACTTCTGAAGTCAAGGAAAGAGATACCCAGTCCTCTGTGTTCCCTTCTAATAGCTAAAGTTACTATAGCATCATCATCTGCACCCTATGATGATTGCCTGTGTCTCCGTGTATGCTTCCTCCATGAGGACTATTGGCCTTTCACCAGCATGACCAGCTCTTATTTAAATCTGTCCTCCTCACTAGGATCACAGGATGTGGCTCCATGCTCATGAGTGTTTAATGCTGGGTTGGTGAAAGTGTCCATTGGGGTTTCTCTATATGATATTACAGAAAACCCCAAACTTTATGGCCAACCCAGTAAGTGAGAATTGCTATAGAGCTATAATTAAAAGCTACCCAACTCTTGATGCGAAGAACCAACTCATTGGTAAAGACCCTGATTCTGAAAAGATTGAAGGCAGGAGGAGAAGGGGATGACAGAGGATGAGATGGTTGGATGGCATCACTGATGCAATGTACATGAGTTTGAGTAGACTCTAGGAGCTGGTGATGGACAGGGAAGCCCCGTGTGCTGCAGTCCATGGGGTAGCAAAGAGTTGGACACGACTGAGCAACTTAACTGACTGACTGAACTCTCGAAAGAGGGAATGAAAGGAGGAGCAGGGTAGCTTCCCCAGTCCCAGGCTGTCCCAGCTGGAGAAGGGCGATGATGACTCACTCATATGTGGGTCTGGTCTGGGCCCACCCATAGAGGCTGTGCACGTCGTAGTGGCGCACCGGTGAACCATCAGGCAGGACCTGCTGGCTCTCCATGCACATGGTCTTGCTGCTCAGGCCCTGGTCCCTGGACTCCAGATCTGAGGAGAAAGATCTAGTGATGTGACATTGACCCCTGCCTGATCCTGTTTATCCTTGACCTTGCTTCATGGGATTGAAACAAGGCAGCGTCTGGCTCTTAAGGCTAAGCTGACCTCTGCATGGGTCCCTCTTCTCCCCAGCATTCTGGAAATGTGCCTGGTTCTTAGTTACAGTGGCACCTGCCAGTGTTTTCAGCACCCAGGACCCCAGAGGAGAAAGCAGCGGCGTGCGGAGAACACAGTTGTCAGACATGGACAGGCTTCAACTAAGCTTCTAGCATGTACATTATTTCATATAATTCTTATCATGATTCTTTGAATAAGATATCATGATCCTCCTTTTACAGTTTAAAAACCTGAGATTTGGAAAGGGCAAGTCATCTGGTAAAGGTCATACGACTCATAGAGAAAATGATAATTGGATCCAAGACATGAACACAAGTACAGTGCCAAAGTCACTGACTCCATGGTAAGGGGAAGCTGTTACTGTCCACCCACTAATGACACAACAAATTCCTGGGGAGGGACTCACATGAGCCTGCGGAAGTAAGACCCTGAGCTATAGAGTCTGTTGAAGACACGACCACTGTTAAGTGTTTTCTGAAAAAAACTGAGAAATTCACTCAAAGGGGCCAATAACTTGCCCACACCCAACTGGGTAAAGTTCTCAGGAATGGACTTGTTACTTTGCCACCCCCCCCTCACTCCCCTGCAAAACAGAGCATCAGTCAGGATGTCCCCGCGCATCAGGGTAAATGCCAGCTTGCTGGGCTCTTGCAGGGCTCACTCCCTGTTCCCGTGAAGCTGCCAGTGGAGAAGGCCAAGGGTCCTCACGTGGCATATAGGGAGGGTGGTTCAGAGTGGCATCCTTGCAGCCTGGAGGGACTGCTCCATTCACGAAGCTCGCTGGTTCATTCATATCCTAGAAATATCAAACCCGGAAATACTTTACTTTCAAAAAGAGCTACATCCTGTCAACCCAGAGGCAAGGAAGCAGACAGTACAGTGTTCACCACCCAGTAGTTTCATAGGCACCAGCCCAGGGAAGATTACTCAAATCCAGCTTGAGAAAGATCAGGGAAGCCCTACAGAATGACTGGCTAGAGGACTTGAAAAAACTCTGAGGGTGTGAGGTAGGCTCGGTTCCAAGGAATCCCTGGTTATCACCTTGGACTTTTATAGCCAGAACTTCAGACAAGGTACAAGGTAAAAGGAGTATCAGAGTGGGCCAGCCCTGACTGGAAAAGCTGCAGTCTGATACGTTCAAAGTCTTTCCGGGGTGACTATTACCCCTTCAGATTAAAGGTCAGGGATACATATGCTGAGGCACGCAGGGATAGAAACACAACTGTCCGCGTGTACACAGACACAAACGTGCACACTTACAATCCATAACCCATCGAACTTCAAGCTCTTCTCTGGTTCCCGTGGATTGGTGTACAGTTCTGTCAACTCCCTCTTCCACCACGCGATGGTTGAATTACGGAAAAAGTCTGGAAAGGCCACAAATGCCCGGTATTTCTGTAAGGAGGAAATACAATTTATTTGTCCCAAATAAATATATTAGACATAAAATTGGCATTTCCTGGAAGTTTAACTTACAAAACCTGTTCTGTGTGGTGATAGTTAATCCAAACAGAGCTTAAGGAATGTTCTTGGCTTATTTGAAATACAGTGAATGCCAAGAATAGAAATGAGCACAAATAAAACCCCTTCTTATCACCTGGAAAGCACTCATGGACTGTTTTCCTCTTTGTATCAACACAAATGGTAGCTACCAACACCCTGGACTCACTATTTCATCTGTTAGATACCCACTCCTCAACCTTTGTCCTGCAGTTTCCTAAGCTCTCCTCAAAGACAAAGCATGAGCCAGGGAAACTGCAGCTTGAAGAGGGCAGAGAGCAGATCCATTGTCAACAGGTCAGAAAGAAACAACCAGGTGGTTCTCCCCTATTTCATTCTCGGGAGGAAAAGGGGGTAAGAGGTAAGGTTGTATTTTATTACATTAAACTATCTAACTGATATGTATCTGGGTTTTCTATGGTTTCAGAGTCACTTGAAAAGTGCAGTGTCAAACACTTATTGCGTGACCTAGACTTTAAATATCTACATTATTTCATGTAATTCTTATCCTAATTCTATGAAGAAGAATTAATTGTGTGTCAACTAAATTAGAAGAACTTAAAGAGAAAGTTTCAACTGCCCTTTCTCTTATCTTTTTCAAATGATAAAAACAATGTCTTCATTTTAACCTGGAAAATGGACCCAAGGTGTAACTCTAGAACTATAACCCTTTGGAGAGGAAGGCCCTTGTTGACCCTTGTATTCCCCCACCATGCTGAGCTTAGAAACTGCATAATTGTGAATTCATTCCACTTAACAATAGGAAGTCTTCATAAATTTCTACAGAACTATGATGCTTGTTAGTTTTTGGCCCTTTGTATGTCTTAGTAAACCAGTTCTTCTGTGTTCATCAGTGCCTTTCAAGAGTTAAAAGCTAAATAATGCCAGTGACAAGGGTGTGGGTGGTGTGGGAACAACAGAAAGAGGACTTGGACTAGGGAACCTCCAGTTCTGGTACACAACAGATAATAGGCAAGTCAAAAATCAATGTCTAGAAAAAGACCACAAGGAACAGGAAGAAAAAAAAATGGATCGGCACACAGGGATCCAGCTCACAGAGAACATCAAGGTGTTGAGTCACATCACTGAGCATCTCATGAAGGGGAAGCATGTCAAGAAGGCCTTTTTTGTTAGAAAACGGAGGTAGAATTATAGAAACAACAAAACAGAAGCTCACCAGAAACAGAGAGCTGCAGCTGAGGCAGGGTTAGAAACATGGGGCAGAGGAGGGAGCAGAGGATTACACTAGACAGAGTCAATGCCAGTCACATCCGAGGGACAGCTGAATCCCAGGTGAGACACAAGTGAGCAATTTGACCACTTTGGTTTATGAATCCCACTAAAAGGTGCTCTGACCCTTGCCCATGAGATGAAGAAAATTCTGCTGTTCTCCAAGGTCCTGGTTCCACCTCACTCCTGTCTGTGTTCCACTCTTGCTTCATTGCTTCTGCAATGCTATTTCCCCTCATCCTCAATCCATGATGTACCCACCTGGCCCCATTTCTTAGCAGGTAAACAATAACAACAACTGGTATAAAAAAATAGACACACTGATCAGTGGAATGGAAAAGAAAGCCCAGAAATAAACCCATGCATATGCAGTCAATTAATCTTCGACAAGAATGCAAGGAACATAAATGGGGAAAGAACAGTCTTCTATTAACAGTGTTAGAAAAACATGAAGGGGATTCTCTGGTGGTCCAGTGGTTAAGACTCCATGCGTCCACTGCTGGGAGCCTGGATTCAATCCCTGGTTAGGGAACTAAGATCCTACAAGCTGGGTGGAGTGGGCAAAATAAGAGGGAGAAAAGAAAAACGTGGATATCCACATGAAAAAAATGGAACTGGGGCTTCCCGTGTGGCTCAGTGATAAAGAATCCGCCTGCCAATGTACAAGACAGGGGTTTGATCCCTGATCCAGGAGGATCCCACTTGCCTAGAAGCAACTAAGACCGTGTGTCACAACTTTAGAGGCTATACTCTAGAGATCAGGAAACGCAATTACTGAAGTCCGCGTGCCTAGAGCCCATGCTCCACAACAAGGGAAGTCACCACAATGAGAAACCCGAGCATCACAATCAGAGAGTGACCCCACTTGTCCAAACTAGAGAAAAGTCTGTGCAGCAACAAAGACCCAGCACAGCCAAAAAAAAAAAAAAAAAAAAACTGGACTCCTATCTTATACTGCTTATAAAACTTAATTCAAAATGAATTAAAGATTCAAAAGTATGACCTGAAACCATAAAACTTCCAGAAGAAAACACAGGAAAAAGTTCCTCAACACTGGTGCTGGCAGTGAGATTTTGGATTTGATGATACCTAAAGCACTAGCAACAAAAGAAAATTAAGTGAGAATACATCATACTAAAAAGCTTCTCCACAAAAAACAATCAACAAAATGAAAAGGCAGCCTACAGAATAGGAGAAAATATTTAAAAGGCAAATACCCAATGAGCTAATATTTTAAAAATATATGGAAGTTATAAAACTCAATAGCAAGGAAAATAACCCACAAATAAATTGATTTAAAAATGGACAAAGGACCTAAACAGACATATTTGCAGAGAAGGCCTACAAATGGCCAACAGATACATGACAAAGTTCTTAATATCACTAATCATTAAGGAAATGCAAATCAAAACCACAATGATAAGCTGTTTCTAAAGCTTTTATGAAAAAGATGACAGACAACAAGTGTTGGCAAGCATGTGAAGAAAAGGGACTCCTTGTGCACTGTCAGTAAGAATATAAACTGGTATCGCCATTACGAAAATACTATGGAGTTCCCTCAAAAAATTAAAAATAGAACTACCAAGTGATCCAGCAATCCTACTTCTGGGTATGTATCCTAAAGGAAGCAAAATTAGTATCTTGAAGAGATATGTCCCATGTTCACTGAAGCATTATTCACAATAGCCAAGATGTTGAAAAAACTTAAGTGTCTGCCCACAGATGAGTGGATAAAGAATACGTGGAATATGTGTGTGTGTGTGTGTGTGTGTGTGTGTGTGTGTGTGTTTACACTGGAATATTATTCAGCTATGATAAAGAAAGAAGACTTGCCATTTGCAATAACCTAGAAGGCATTATTATGGATAAACCTAGAAGGCATTATTCTAAGTGAAATAAGCCAGATACAGAAAAACAAACACTGTTATGATCTCACGTATGTGGAATCTGAGAAAAATAAGTTGAACTCATAGAAACAGAGAGTAGAATAGTGATTACCAGCTGCCAGGAGGTGGGGAAATGAGGAGCTGCTGATCAAAGTTTGCAAGCCTTCATTTATTAGATGAATGAGTTCCTGGACCTGATAGCCAATGTGGTGATTATAGCTAATAATACTGTATTGTATACTTAAAAGATGCTAAGAGAGTAGATTCTCCCCACATACATACACAAATGGCAACTATCTGAAATGGTGGATGTGTTAATTAACCTGATTCTGGTAATCATTTCATGATATACATGTATATCAGATGATCACATTGTATACTTTACATATATACAATTTTATTTATCAATTATACCTCAGTTAAGCTGGAGGGAAGAACAAAAAACTAAAATAAATATGTAAAAATCAAGGATCCCATGACCCTGAACTTCTCTGGCAGACTCCTATATCCATGTGGCCTGCCCGGACCACCAATCTTCAAGTGGTCTTCTGTGAGAAACAACAGAGATTGCAGGAAGCTCGATTCTCTCCCTTGGATCCTCATCTGAGATCCATGGTAAGTGAGAACCTGTTCCTGGGAGAGAGCAAGTTTTAACATATGGCTAGAAACTGGGGCTTCCCTGGTGGCTCAGAGGTTAAAGTGTCTGCCTGCAATGCGGGAGACCTGGGTTCGATCCCTGGGTGGGGAAGAGCCCCTGGAGAAGGAAATGGCAACCCACTCCAGTATTCTTGCCTGGAGAATCCCATGGACGGAGGAGCCTGGTGGGCTACATTAGTCCATGGAGTCGCAAAGAGTCAGACACGACTGAGCGACTTCGCTTTCACTTTCACTTTCTTTAGAAACTTGGAGATAAGATCAAAGTTGAGGGACTTCCCTGGTGGTCCAGTGGTTGAGAATCTGCTTGCCAATGCAGGGGACACAGGTTTGATCCCTGGTCCTGGAAGATCCCACATGCCGCAGAGCAGCTAAACCTGCGTGCCACAACTACTGACGGCCACATGCCTAGAGCCCATGCTTTGCAACAAGAGCAGCCACTAGTGAGAAGCTTGTGTGCCACAGCTAGAGTAGCCCCCGCTCACAACTAGAGAAAGCCTACGTGCGGCAACAAAGATCCAGCGCAGCAAAAGAAAGGAAAAAAGATCAAAGCTGAGAAACCCAAGGAAAGATGGGGGGATTTTAAGAGTGAAGATGGCGAAGCCTACCCACAAAAAGATGTGCAGAGAAAAATACCCAATCAGTAAAGACAGGGGTGAGAGACTGCTTGAAAAGGATACTCAAAGCAAAAACTGCAAAAGCAACAATAAATATACTAATTCAGGCAAAAGACAGTGTTTCTTAGAGGTTTCATTCAGTAGAAATTTCCTGGATATTTGCAATCTGAAAGTCATGGAGTGGAGTCACTTGAAACCATGGACACAAGTAATTTAAGATCTCTGAGTCTTAGTTATGCAAAGCATAAAAATAACTACCCCCCAACTGGGGTAAAATATTGCATGCAAAGCCATTGGCATAAGACAGATGCACAGGACACGTTCGCTATGTGAGTTTCCTCATCTCACCCATGCTCATGACACAGGGATGTCCAGTATCCTAAGCATGGTGGCACCTTCCTGGCATCCCTGATCCCCCACATCCACAGAAGCCCCTTACCTCCACCTGACTGTCCCAGTCTAGAGAACTGTTTATTACCACATCAGGAAAATCAGGCCAGACCTGTGAAGAAAAACATGTTTCAAAGCAATGCACTAAATAATTTCTCTTATATAGCATTTCCTAAGAAACTATAGGGCTTTCCAGGTGGTGCAAGTGGTAAAGAATCCACCAGCAATGCAAGAGACACAGAAGACACAGGTTCAATCCTTGGATTGGGAAGATCCCCTGGAGGAAGAAAATGGCAACCCACTCCAGTATTCTTGCCTGAAAAATCCCAAGGGTGGAGGAGCCTGGTGGGCTACAGTCCATGGGGTCACAAAGAGTTGGACTGGGCTGAGGGCTTACACACACAAGAAACTATAAACCTTGTTCTATGGGCGATAGTACTTTGATTTTCCTGTAGGATTGATCTAGAGAAAAGTAGATCACACAATGTACACACACATTCCTTTAAGATTCCTTAATAGTGGTGACAAATACCAGTGGAGAATATGAGAACTTCTGACCTCCAAGTCCAAATGGAAAAAAGAAAGAAACGTACAAACACACTGACAGTGTGGGGATTAGTGAATCACTGCTCAGGGCATACCTTTCCCCAGACAATGCTCCCATCACTCGGGTCTTTGATGAAGACATCGTCCTCTACACCCCGTGTGAATGGCAGATAGGGCTTGGTCTCGTTGCCAGAAATGGCTGGGTCCTAAAATCAAAGCACAGGTCAGATGATGAAACCAAAGCCAGAGAATGACTCAGGGTAGGGAAAAGGAGAATTCCTCCAAAGAGGAGGCATGGCTTCCACCCATGCTATAGAGCTTCTGTGAACCCAGGGAATTACACTTTCTGTATTGAACCTCAATTTCTCTACTCATAGCATGGAAGAAAACACAAGGATGAAGCTTTCTCCACCAAAGTCCATTCAGTCTTCAAAACAGGCTCCACCCAGTCACATAGCAACTAACCAGAATGATGATGACCCGCATCCCGTCGGCCTTCATGCGAGTAATCAGAGCTGGAAACCCCTCAAACTCGGCGTCAAGGGTGAAGTCCAGCTGCCGCTCCATGTAGTCAATGTCCGAGTACTGCACGTCCTGGAAGAGGACAGAGGAAGCTTACACAAGCTCAGGTCCACGTGAAAACTATGGTCCAGTAACCAGGGGCAAGGTTCAGACGGCTTCTTCTTGATTCTTTCAAATCCCACCTCTGTTATTTGCTAGGTATTAGGTTCTGGAAAAGTCACCTAATTCTCAAACTTTTAGTAGTCAAAATAGAAAATAAACAAACAAATAAATAAGTAAAAAGTAGAATGATAATGTCGACCTCCACAATTTTGTCTGTGTAGATACATGAAGAAAATTGATGAGAGTGCTTTGTAAAGGACCAGAATAAGGAGCGAACAGAGGATGAGATGGTTGGATGGACATGAGTTTGAGCAAGCTCTAGGAGTTGGTGATGGACAGGGAAGCCTGGCCTGCTGCAGTCCATGGGGTCACAAAGACTCAGACATGACTGAGCAACTCAACTGAACTGAAAAAGCAAACATGGTTATCTCCTCCAGGAAGCCAACTCAGGTATCAGGGGTTCAGATTCAGACAAAATAACCTACTAACACAGTACTAGCACAGTACTAACACAACATGGACAGCAAATCCACTAAAAATAAAACAAACAAAAGCATCTGTAATTGCTTTGGAACAGCAATCCTGGGGGTAATCAGACACAGCTTTCTTATCAAGAATAAAATATTGCATGCTAGACTTTCCATTAATAGGAAACAAGAGAAAATTCAGAGAATAATATTGATTAATAGAAAAAATCAATGGCTCAGTCTGCCAAAGCAGGAGATGTGGGTTGAATCCCTTTGTCAGGGAAATCCCCTGGAGAAGGAAATGGCAATCCACTTCAGGATTCTTGCCTGGGAAACCCCGTGGCAATGGAGGAGCCTAGAGGGCTGTGGTTCATGGTGTCACAAAAGAGTCAGATATAACTTAGCGACTAAAAACAACTCATCTTCAAGTAAAGGTGAAGTTTGTCTCCACACGTATTTCTTCTGGAAACCAGTCCCAAGATCTACATTCAACCAAGAATTAGATCAAGCTGGGGGCACGCTGAGCTTTAGTGCTGGCAAAGTGTCGGAACTGAGGTTATATCTATAGACACAATGGTCTGACTGAATTTGGGTCATTTTCTTTTAATGAAGCAAAACTACTCTTTGGGCCACCTTTTGTATGGTAGCAAGGATGTTTTTGACTAGTGTCATGAAGTCATGTGAAAGAAATGGAAGCATGATCTAGTAGAAAGAACCCTAGAGCTGACCCAATGCCCTCTTCCTTTGGCAAATCATTGTGACTCTTCCAGCTGGGGACAATGACACTGCCCCCCCTCCGCTTTTATTATAACCACTGGGAAGGGGTGAGACTGAGGGTGATCCTGTATAAGAAAGTGCTTTGTAATTTTGTAGAGACTGACAAAAATCAGAAAAATGCAGGCATAGAGACAAGGGTTGACCACAAGGTGCCAGAGCCAGAACCCCACAGGCTGACGACGTACATAGGGAATCTGTGCAGCCACCATTGCGTCGTACAAGCTGGCAATCTCAGAGTCGTTCTGGTATCCATAGCGACACAGCTGAAACCCCAGGGACCAGTAAGGAACCATCACCGGCCGACCAATCAACTAGAAAATAAACAGAAAGTTTAGTCCTTAAAAAGAAGAATTTGGATTAAAGTTGAACAGAAAGTAATAATATTTTTCCAGTGTCCCCAGTTAGATAATTGGCAAACTCAAATTCAGAGAGAAATGAAGAGGATGCAAAGCCACTAGGATAACTTGGAGAAATCGTCCTGCCAGACTTGACCTCTCTTGAAAAATCTGATTTTACTGCTATTTCCAGTGATTTCTAGCTTGCTGGTTAAGAACATTAAATTCAGAAACAAAATGCCTGGGTTACCCTTTAGGATCCAATCTCTGCTGGCTATGTGACTCTGGACAAAAGCGAAATAACCTCTTATACATGTTCATTCACTTGTAAATAGAGGGTAATAACATATTTGTTTCATAGTGTTTTGTGAAGACTGAGTGAATTGATATGTAGAAAGTGATCTGACATGCAAGAAGTGATATATCAGCGACATACTGTAAGTTTTATAACACTGTTTGCGGCTGATGCCAAAGCAACCGTGATGACCTCTGCAACCACAATTATCATGTCCACTATCCCCGCCCTCACCACAATGACCACCACCACCATCACCACCACTACCATCACCCACCACACTACCTCCACCATCACCACCACCATCACCACCACACCACCTTCACCACCACGACCATCACCCTCACCACACTACCTCCACCATCACCACCATCATCACCACCATCACCACCACCCCTATTACCACCATCACCGCCACACCACCTTCACCACCACTGCCATCACCCTCACCACACCACCTCCACCATCTCCACCATCATCACCACCATCACCACCACCCCTATTACCACCATCACCACCACACCACCTTCACCACCACTACCATCACCCACCACACTACCTCCACCATCACCACCACCATCACCGCCACACCACCTTCACCACCACTGCCATCACCCTCACCACACTGCCTCCACCATCACCACCATCATCACCACCATCACCACCACCCTTATTACCACCATCACCGCCACACCACCTTCACCACCACTACCATCACCCACCACACTACCTCCACCATCACCACCATCACCACCACCATCACCACCACACCACCTTCACCACCACTACCATCACCCACCACACTACCTCCACCATCTCCACCATCACCACCACCATCACCACCACACCACCTTCACCACCACTACCATCACCCACCACACTACCTCCACCATCTCCACCATCACCACCACCATCACCACCACACCACCTTCACCACCACTACCATCACCCACCACACTACCTCCACCATCTCCACCATCATCACCACCATCACCGCCACACCACCTTCACCACCATGACCAGCACCCTCACCACACCACCTCCACCACCACCATCATCACCACCTCCACCACCACCCCTATCACCACCATCACCGCTATTACCATTGCCACTGCCAGCTGTAACCAGCGGTACTTTCACTACTCCGCGGTGCTCTTACCGCTGCTGCTGCTAAGTCGCTTCAGTCGTGTCCAACTCCGTGCGACCCCACAGACGGCAGCCCACCAGGCTCCCCCGCCCCTGGGATTCCCCAGGCAAGAACACTGGAGTGGGTTGCCATTTCCTTCTCCCTGCAATGCTCTTAGAAGCTATGAATTTAACAGCTATTGGGATGTATTTATTGTTCATTATTCTATAACCTACCTGTCACCCAGAAAGACCAACAGTTTCAGTTATCATCTAAGAACTACAGAAAGTGCTGTATAAATACTGGGTAGCCAACCGAATTCCCTCCTACCTCTGTGTACTGCTGAGTGACAAGCTCTGGAGTTGGCCCCAAAACCACATAAAAGTCCAGAATCCCTCCTGTGGTACGGTATGTCAAGGCAGGCAAGGGCTGGAAGGTCACGTCTGGAAATGCAGAAAATACCAATCAATATGGAAACCTTCAAGTGAGAAATTACCCCTGAAATTCATACATTCTCCTTCTTCCTATGCCTCTATTGTAGAGTATTGAGAGAAGCCAATTTGTACTATACCTACACAGAATTTTAAAAGTTAAGTGAAAGTCTTCAGGGCATGTGCCTGGATTTTTTTCCCTTTGATGCACCTATTACCTTATTATATGTTTTGTCCTTCTCCTCTTTTAAAACTGCTATTATTGATTTTATTTCAGGACAGTTTAAGACTTACAAGAAACTGCAAAAATAGTACTAAAACTTTTCTTTTACACTTCCCCCAGTGTCCCCCAGTGATGACTCTTACATAACCATTGTATGCCATCAAAACCAGGAAACCAATGTTGATATAATAGTATTAACTCAGATTCAGGTCTTATTCAGATTTCTCCAGTTTTCACAAGCACACTCTTTAACTCCACTTCCTGATACCCCACCCCCTTTCCAATATACTACTCAAATTTTCTTTACACCCTGATGCTCTTGAACTGTGGTGTTGGAGAAGACTCTTGAGGGTCCCTTGGACTATAAGGAGATCCAACACTTCAGTCCTAAAGGAAATCAGTCCTGAATGTTCATTGAAAGGACTGATGTTGAAGCCGAAACTCCAATACTTTGGCCACCTGATGCAAAGAGCTGACTCATTTGAAAAGACCCTGATGCTGGGAAAGATTGAAGGCAGGAGGAGAAGGGGACGACAGAGGATAAGATGGTTGGATGGCATCACCTACTCAATGGATATGGGTTTGGGTAAACTGTGGGAGTTGGTGATGGACAGGGAAGTCTGGTGTACTGCAGTCCATGGGGTTGCAAGGAGTCGGACACGACTGAGCGACTGAACTGAACTGAACCCCCAGAGTGAGTGCTACGACCCACAGCTTCATCACTAAGACAAATTATATAAATGGCTCGCACTGACTAACCTCTAGGATGCTTGGGACTCCCTTGATTTTGCTATCCCATCCTACATCATTTATGCCAAATGCTGCTGCTGCTGCTAAGTCGCTTCAGTCGTGTCCGAGTCTGTGCGACCCCATAGACGGCAGCTCACCAAGGCTCCCCTGTCCCTGGGATTCTCCAGGCAAGAACACTGGAGTGGGTTTATGCCAAATGAGTTAATTCTTATTACTACATTTTGTTATTGTTTAGTTGCTAAATTGTAACTGACTCTTGTGCAACCCCATGGACTATAGCCCACCAGGCTCCTCCATCTGTAGGATTTTCCAGGCAAGACTACTGGCATGGGTTGTCATTTCTTTCTCCAGGGCATCTTCCTGACCCAGGGACCAAACCTGTGTCTCCTGCGTTGTAGGCAGGTTTTTACCGATGAACCACCAGGGAAGCCCATTACTACATGTTACTGAACTGAAATAAACAGAAAGGCTAAGCAGAATGAAGAAAAAAAAGAAAATACTGTCCACAAGATAATAATTTTGACTTCAGGAGCAACATGATCAAACACATTCTGAAGTTCCTCGAGAAGGACTGATTCACAAAAACAGAGGTGATGCCAGCGTCGCCTTACCCATGGCATTGCTGTTCAGTAGGAGCACTCCGTGGGCACTGCCATCCTCCTCCAGGGCCATGTAGTAGGGGTGGACACCATAGGAGTTCAGCTTGTACTGAGAGCATCGTGGGAAGAACGGCAGGGGGTTAAAGGACAAAGATTGAAAAGAGAGATTGAGAAAAAAAACTCAACACATTGATCGATAAGGTGTGTCCAGTCTTCTCTGTGAAATAAACACGTAAGAAACCAAGAAGCCTGAGAGTCGACCTGCTTGTCTCAAAGCAGACTGTGAGCATCCGAGTGGGGAGTGGGCAGAGGAAATACCCGCTGTGTGTGACGTGTACACAGAGTGGGTGGACAGAGGCAGAGACCCAGATCCCAAGCGCTCTGCCCTTACCCCCGGGGGTTGGTCTCGGGAGAACATCCCCCACGTGTTCCATTTCAAGTCTCTTCGGAAGGCTGTGTGCTCAGTTTCCCCAAAGCCATAGAGGTACTGGGAGGGGAGGCGCGTGGAGATGCGGATGAACATGTCATTGAAGGTGAAGCCGAGGAGCTGAGAGTCCCAGCTGCAACATAAGAGGGTATGTTTGGAAAAGAAATGGGCTGTTCTAATGGCTTCAAGCAGCCAGAGTCTCAGGGAAATTGAACTCTTGATTTGCTGTGGACTCCCACACACAACATAAAGTCTGTACGATTAAGATAATCACAGCAGCCAGGGCTGCAAGTCCAGGAGCCAGCATCTTCTATTTTCCTTTATCACTGCCTCCCTTCAGTGGTCCCTCCAGAATGCCAGATCCAATCATTTTCATCATCCCAGTTGCCCCCACTTCACAGCAGCCCTAGTTTCTACTATTGCCCCACCAGAGTCCACTTTCTATGCAGCATCCAGAGTTTTTTTTTTTTTAAGTATCTCACATCATGTCAACCCCTGTTTACAATTCTTCAGTGATTTTCACTGAAGCATCTTGTGAAGCCATTCCTGATCTGAAGCTACCTAAACCCCAGCCTCATCTCCTGCCACTTACCTCCTTATTTGTGAAACTACTCCACCCACACTGGACCTTTTCCCCTTCAAAAGGCAAGTTTACTCCTATTTCATGGCCTGTGCACTGACTACTCAATCTGTCCGAAACATTGCCCACGTCTCCCATCTCCACATGGGAGGCTCCTTCCCCTCCCCCAAGGTCCTATTTTAAGTTCACTTCCTTGGAGACATCAACTCTGACCACAGTATCAAAAGCAGTCACCTCCCTATAATTATCAATTACACTGTGATTTCTCCTGCATAGCATTGTCACTATCTAAATCTCTGCATATTTTAACTTACATTATTTTTGTTATTTCCTTATTATTTTTGTCATAGAAAGAGAGACCTCATCTTCTATAACCACCAAATATGGAGAAGGTACTCCATAAACATTGGTTGAATGAATCCCTGGGTACAGGCAACTGACTCAGGAATTATTCCCAGGACACTAAAGATTTCTCATAAGAACGACTGTGGAAGGAAATGACTTATTCAAGAATCTGGAAATGCCTGGTGCATTGCTTTGAGCAGGCTATCTCCAAGGACACTGGCCTGGCAATGACACGGGGGATCATCAATTCCAAATCAGACTAAGAGCCACTAACATAACAGTGCCTGTACTCTTGCGGCGAATCTCAATCCCAAATGGATTCTCCTTAATGAGGACAGCATAGAGTTGACTCTCAGAGGTGCCAGATGGAACGCTGGGTATGTTGAGAGGGACTGGAACTTCATACCGGTTGTTGTTGGGATCATAAATCTAGACCAGAGGAGACAGATTTTAGGTCAATATAGTAGTCTTGAAACCTATA